>NW_023270389.1:38405896-38694561 GCF_011800145.1 Mirounga leonina | reverse complement strand
TCTATCTATCTATCTATCTATCTATCTATCTATCTATCTATCTATCTATCATCTATCTATCTATCTAATCTATCATCTGTTTGTCTATCTCTGGTACAAATTGCTCCAGACCACTTAGAACCAAGCCATAGGCTGGGGTGCCTGGGTGGCTCAGCCTCTTAGGCTGAGAGAACTCTTGATTTTGGCTCAGGTAATGATCTCACGGTTGGGAGATCGAGCCCCGGGTCGGGCCCCACTGAGTGTGGAGTGTGCTTAAGAATCTCTCTTCCTCTCTCTCTGCCCCTTCCCCCCACAACATACACTCTTTCTCGCTCTCAAAAAATGGCACCAATTAAGTTCTCAATTACTCATTCTGTTAGAGGTATAAATAAATATAATTTTAAATATAAATGTGATTATGTGATTTACTATATTTCATAAAATCTAAGAGGCATCAATTGTAAGTCATGCCATCATTTTATGTTTTACTAAGAAGAAAAAAAATGCTACATATTATAAGTATTAGGAGCTATTGATTGTATGATGCACCACAATTTCAGAAATGTTGATATGTAGGAAAAAATGATTTTTAGAATCAACAAAATATAGTAATATATTATTCTGCTCCTAGACTTTTCTAGTTAGTAATTTGTCCTGGAGCTCTTTCTGTGTTGTTATATAAAGATCTATCTCATTTTAAAAATTATTCTATAGTATTCCAGATAAGGATATCAAATAATTTATTTAATCATTCATCTACTGATAGATTATAATTGTTGCATTTGAGAACAGTGTTTTAAATAAAATTTCTTATATATTTTTGTGTATTTTGTGAATATATTCATTTCCTAGAGGTAGAATTACCAGATCATATTAAATTTTCACAGTTACTGTCAATTTGTCCTCTTAAAAGTATCTATTTATTTATTTTAAAGATTTATTTATTTATTTAAGGAGAGAGAGAGCACGCACCTGCATGTGCGTATGCACAAGAAGGGGAAGGGGCAGAGGGAGAGAGAGAGAATCCTCAGGCAGACTCCCTGCTGAGTGAGGAGACTGACACGGGGCTTAATCCTGGGACCCTAGATCACGAGCCGAGCCAAAGTCAAGAGGGGGATGTTTCATCGACTGAGCCACCCAGGCGTCCCTAAAAAAATATCTACTTACAATCTTGCAGTAATGTCTCAGAGTGCCTCTTTCCCCATACCCTTGTCAAAACTGAATAACATCAATAGTTTCTATTTTTCTAATCTAATTGGCAAAAAAAATGGCATTATGTTTTAATTTGCACTTCTCTTGCCAGTCAGGCACATTTTCACATATTCATTAGCCACATTTATTTCTTCTTTGGTATCTTGACTATTCATGTCCTTTGGCCATTTTACTATTGAATGGTAGTTTTTTTATGGCTTATTGGTGTATTTTGTACAGTAAGGCTCATTAGTCTAAATGTATCTAATATGTATTTTCTTTTTATTTTCTCTAAATTTTTCCGCTTTTGTTGCTGAGATGTAACTTTATATATAGGCATACCTTTAATTTTATTTTTGTATGGCTTCAAGCGTGTTCTGAGTTGTTTAAAGTATCTTCCAAACCGCAAGATGGTAGAATTAGTTTTCCAGAATGTTTGTGAGTGTTGTATATATGAGTGTGTGTACATGTGTGTGAATATATATTTTCAACGTTTTGTCCATCAATAGTTTATTTTTGCATATGTTGTTGGGTGGGGATCTAACTTTCTTCCCTATCATTAGCAAATCAACCCAATGCTCTTTGAATAGCTCTGAATGTCTTTTGCTGTGGAATATCTTTTTATCCTGATTTGGAAGTTATCTTTATTATAGATAAAATTCCTATATTTACCTGTATCTGTTTCTGGGTTTTCTCATCTGCTTTCTTGAACTATGTTTCTCAATCCTAATTACCGTGACTTCATATTTTGTTTTTCTATCCACTGGGGCAAATCATAGAAAAAAAATTGACAGAAATATATATTGGTTCTCCAAATATTGATTGCTTGTCCTCTATGTGCTGGGCTTTGTTGAAAGTCCTTGAGTGTATCCAACAACCTTACTGAACTTCGATGTAATTGTTAACAGTTTTAAAAACGAATTCTCTTTTTTGTCTTCAATACTTCCTTGGCTTTCTTTGTAGCATTTTCTCTTCTAGGTGAACTTAAAAATTCTTTAAGTAAATAAAAATTGTTATGTTCCATAAACAGTCCTTTAAATTTAATTGGGATTGCATTAATTTATAGAGTAAATTGATTGCATTAATTTACAGAATAAAGTTATTGAGCAAATTAGGCAAAATAGCTGCTTATCATTTTGGGTCTTCTTGTGCAAAAAGTTATACCTTCCCTTTATGTGCCCTACTTTCCTTTTTTTTTTTTAAAATGAGGATAATCGATTGCATTAATATCTCATAAGATTTCTGAGATTAAAGAAATCTTCTAGATAATTCCTAGCACATTATAAGAACATAATAAATATTAGTTACTATTATTATCGTTATTATTGTTATCATTATTGCCTGACTCAATTCTTTTAGGTCTTCTTTATGTCTTTAGAGTATAGTTTTACAGCTTTACTCCTTATATTTTATAGGTGTGGTTGTTATTTTATTTCCATTGTATGCTCTCATTGTTTATTGCTAACATATAAAAAATGTAAATTTAAATGTACATGAATTCTCCAGATATTTATAGAGTGTCCTCTACGGGCTTTTCCCGTCCTTCCTCCAGTCTAGCTCTGGTGCCATTGGGAAGTACCAGGTGTGGACAAACAAAAGTCAGTTTCAGGAGTTACCATGTGAGCTTCTCTCAAAGTTGACATGTTATCCCTCCAAAATCAAACATAAATACATTTTCAATGCTCAGTTGTTCATATTAATCATCCCTCTGACCAGGTTGGATACATTGGAGAATTGGCTATATTGTACATGGAAGTAATAATTGCCATCAGAAACTCTGAATACTGACTTATACAAAATACAGATTTGACTCTTTACTTTGCAAGTAGCCATTTTATCTAAAGGTTAGGAAGCGAGTTTGTTTTGAGACATCAAGGATAACTCAGGATGCCCAACAAGAGGATATGGCTTGCTGGATTCCAGCCATTCCTACGATTCTAAGAGAGGAAGTGGCTAAGGGTTACCCAATCTACCAGAATATTTAGATCTGATACTTTCAAACAGAAGCTAGTGTGCAGCATTTCACTATATGCTATGCTAGTTAGAATAGAGTGGCTGAAGCTGCTCTGAGTCTAAGAGAGTGTCATCCCAGGAGATTTATCGGTGCACTGGGCAACTGAGTCACATCATTAATATCAAAGGAGGATTACGATGGCCTCTATGGTATTTAGATTTTTTTTTTTTAACTCCCCAAGCAAAGGTCTCCACATATAGATATGTTGTTGGCTGTGTCCAGGTCTAGGAAGCAGTCACACAACTCCAGGGTTATGTATTTCTAGTCTTTCAAATGTCAGTGGAGCCCACTCAGTCTATACTCAGATCATTTAAAAGTGAATATTGCTGTTCTGAACAATGTTGAACTTTCTCTTATCTCTCTTCACTCTTACTACCATGGTATCCCCTCAAGTATCACCGGCCTGATTCCACTGTGTCAGATGCACGCAGCAGAGAAAGGGGATACACCAGCAGCTGGAGGAGCTGAGCGGAAGGAAGGAGACTAAAACATATTAATCCCATTTTAAGTAACAGGCACTGTGTTAAATGCTTTCAGATACAATACTGCATCTAATCCTCATGCCAATCTTGCAAGGAGAGCATTGTTATGATTATTTTCACACAGGAAGAAACTGAGGCTTAGAAAAATTAAGATCTGAACCAGGGTTTCTTGAGTTCCAAAACCCATGGGTCACAAGTGTCAGTTCATTCTGAGCTCCAGCTAGAACTACCTAGCATCTTAGGCCAGGTCTCCAGGAATCCCTGAGACAAGACTTGTGTAATACTGAGGCCAAAGAGGAGTCTAACTGAGTTGAGCCTATCCACTTAGCCCTGGGTTTCTTTACTGGGAGGGTGATCTGCAAAGCTCTCCTGATGGGCAAGTCAAAATTCTTTCCAACAGAATGAAGACCTGTAGTCATCATGGGAATGTGGCTATGTTGTTCTTTCAGCTACAAAATCGGCTTCTTGGAACCAGGTCACAGACTTGTAGGAGTTTCCATCCACAATTTTGCTTAGTCTGTTAAGATCAGATGAACAGGGCTGAGGAAGCTGTAGGCAGACAGAATTAGTGATAATTCTTTCCCACAATACTGCACTCCATTCTTCTAACATACCTCAAGTGCATGCCCTCGGCCAAAACAGATCTGGCAAGAGGGAGATTAACAATGATGACAAAAATAGTCCCTGACTTGATAAAACAAATATCAACTGGGTCAGGGGACAAGAACTGCCCATAACCAACCTTGGGATCTAATATGTTCTTCATGAGGGCAGGATTGCACCATCTTAAGTATTTCACCTCATGCTAACTCTGAAGTTAGACCATATACCACTGCCCTTGAACTTAGTCAATATTTGCAGACTGCAGGGGAGAAAAAAAGAGTATACAGATCAGCAAGAGGGGTAAATGTAAGATATTCGGGAATGACTTTTTTGGTTTTCTGTCAGCTCATAATTCCCTATTTGTTGACCTTCAGAGACTAGGTTACTCAGGCAGATGTTTACTATCACAGTGCGTGTGTTGTTGGGGGCGGGGGGAGGAGGTGGCGCTAAGTTTTCATTGAATAAAATGTGGCTTTGTCTGGGTCTGGTCTCCCTAATTTCCTCTCAAGATAAAGATGAGCTCATTTGCACCTATCCGCCTCTAGATCAGTAAACACTCTGCATGGGTCAAATTCCAGCCCCAGACCTGAGGCTCCGGCACTTCGGGAGCTCATTGATTTTCCCTTTCCTGAGGCTTCAGGGTGAGAGGTCAGGGCAGGTGGGAGTGCCCGTGGCCTGGATTTCCTCTGCCTCCCACCTTTGCCACCGGACATGCTCTGCGCAAGGCTTCGGTTCCCAGAAGTGGGAGCGGTAAATCCCAATACGCCCAGCGCCAGTTTCCGTCCCTGAGTGCGCCTTCTTCTCCATGCCCCTCTGTACCCCCGTTCTGCCCTCTACCCAGACTTCCAGCATGGGCTTTATGTCATCTGTTTCACAAGTTAATTTTTTTTTCTGCTCACCCACCCTGAACGCTGGTCTCCCTAAATAAAGTTCCCCTGCCTCTTTCCCCACTTCTTCCTTACCTGTGGTAGGGCACTACGAACCCATTGTCACACTGACCCAAGGAAAACACAGCATATCCCTTCTGCACATTTGATGCCCCCCCCCCCCCCCCACCTATCGCATGAGCCCCAACATCCTGCTTGGAGCATACTCAGTGGAGGAAAATGTACCGAGCTCACTTCTGTTTGTGTACCCAGCTTGCTTCCCTTACCAGATGACCCAAGAGAGTTGATTTGGGCCATCAGACTGGCAAGAGAAAAGAAAAAAGAATCAAGCACCAAAGGTGGCATTAAAAACGTCAGTGACCGCCCTATGGGGGCAGCCAGGTCTCCCACACCTCATGGTCAACGATAATTCTTCCGGCCCCACTGCCTCTCCCTCCTACCATTTCTTGAGCACACCCTATACCACACTTGGCATAGCACAGCTCATTTACTCCTTAGTTTGAGAGGTAGGTGTTATTTTTATAAAAGGCCTTTATTGTATAAAGTAAAGATTAAAAAAAATTAAAACCCGAAGTCATGGCCTCGGCCTCAGGTGTCGGTGTGTCTGGCTCTCCCTCCACCTTCTTCAGGAGTCACTGACGGCTGGGTTGAGCTGGACGGTGCAGCTGCCCCGCCCCCCCAAGAACACAAACCAGACCCAGGGGCCCACCGATGCAGGGCAGGCCCGCGTTTCCTCTGTGCGGGGAAGGGGGCGCTTTCCCTCTGTGCTTTAGTATCTTTTAATATGTTCTATTTTTTTTTTTTTTGAAGATTTTTATTTATTTGACATAGAGACAGAGAGAGAGGGAACACAAGCAGGGGGAGTGGGAGAGGGAGAAGCAGGCTCCCCGCCGAGCAGGGAGCCGGATGCGGGGCTCGATCCCAGGACCCTGGGATCATGACCTGAGCAGAAGGCAGTCACTTCAACTGAGCCACCCATGCGCCCCTGTGCTTTTGTATCTTAATACACATGCCTCTTACATACCAAAGTTGTGCTTGCTTGTTTGCTGGAAAAAAAAAAAAAAAATCACACGTCCACATTTATTCGGAAATGTATAAAGTAAATGTGAAAACTCCTCTCTCACCTAAATGCCTTTTGCCTCCTTAACGATAGCATTTACTATGAAGGTGTGTGTTCTCACGGCTAGTATGTCTGTGCGCACAAGCATAGAGATCTAGATAAAGGTGTATCAACTTAAAAAAAAATGAAAGTGGAGTCATGCTATATAAATATATTGCTATATTTACTTCAAAAGATTAACAACATACTATGGATAACTTTCCATTTCACTACATAGCTATAGCTCAATCTCAAACTTTGATGGGATACATAACATTCCATAGGCCATGGAATTAAAACACAAATCTGATGACTAAAAAGCGCAAATAAAACTTTAAAAAAAGCACAGATTTTTTTTTTTTTTTTGCATGGCTCTGGTAATATAACAGGGAAACTTCTTCTTGAGGTCATTTGTACCCAAGTTAAAAGGTATTTTATTTTAACATATTTTAACAATTCACCTAGTGATGGATGTTCAGTTTGCCTACAATTTTCCCTTGTTACTTATAATCCTGCCGTGAATATCCCTGAACATGCCACATAAAATTTAGATACAGTAACTGAAGTCTTTCCATCTGTGACTCTTCCTTGTTCAGTCCAGGGCAAGCAGCTTCTAGAAGGGATCCATGGAGCAAATGCAGAGAATTAAGAATCAAGGTTTTGACTTTAGAATTTCTAAATAGGGTCTTAACATTTAGTATTGAGATAATAGTCTTGAAAGTCAAGGTTTTTAATTTGCCAGAGCCAGGGTTTTTTTTCTTTTGGTGATAAGAAAGACTGTTTTATGTTCTTTGCAGCATTATTTACAGTAGCCAAGATAGGGAAATAACCTAAGTGTCCATCTATGGATGAATGGCTAAAGAAAATGTGATATATATATATATATATATTTGAAATATTCAGCCATAAAAAAGAAGGAAATATTGGGGCGCCTGGGTGGCTCACTCATTAAGCGTCTGCCTTCGGCTCAGGTCATGATCCCAGGGTCCTGGGATCGAGCCCTGCATCAGCCTCCATGCTCTGTGGGAAGCCTCCTTCTCCCTCTCCCACTCCCCCTGCTTGTGTTCCCTCTCTCGCTATATCTCTCTCTGTCAAATAAATAAATAAAATCTTAAAAAAAAAAAAAAAAGGAAATCTTGCCATTTGTGACAACGTGGATGGACCTTGAGGGTATTATGCTAAGTGAATGAAATAAGTCAAATAGAGAAAGACAAGTACTGTATGGCCTCATTTATGCATGGAATCTAAAAAACAAACAAACAAACCAAGCTTACAGATACAGAGAACAGATTGGTGGTCATCAGAGGTGGGGGGTGGAGGATGGGAGAAATGGGTGAAGGAGGTCAAGGGGGTCAAAGACGACAAACTTCCAGTTATAAAATAAACCAGTCATGGGGATATCAGCACACCACACACACACACACACACACACACACAATTATTGCTATTTCATTACATATTGGATGTAGGGGAGGGGATGACTTGGAATAAATCCTGAAATTTTCCTGAAAACTAATTTTGACAGGGTAAGGTGAAATGATGTATGTTTAAATGCTAAAAGAAAAGACTCTTTAGTTTTAAAAGTAAAACACCAAAGGAATCAAGGCAAAAAGCTTAATCCACAAAGAATAACAGAGCAATAACAAATGAGGAGCCAACTTAACTTACTCTCACTGGCTGCAAGTTTTCTTGGACTGAGGGACAAAATGGCCAAGAGACTTAGTCAGACCCCGTCCTTACAAAGGCACCCTGCCCCTGGTGGGTGGGCTGAGCCTGAGGCTTGGGTAAATGGGACAGAACAGCCAAGAATGTCTGAGGTTTAGAAGAAGGAATTTGTATCTATATACTACCTGACACCTTGACTCTAGAAGGCATGTAGAAATGTCCTGGGCCAACATGGTGTGGCTATGGTCTGGTACAGACATTATGAGTACCAGCCTCAGAGTGGCTTGAGAAAAGAGTCATGTGTTCCTGTGTCCAGACCACTGGACATATGATGGCAAAGAATGAGCCAGCGAGGGCCTGAGAATGCCTCGGAGGAAAGTGGTGTGAATTCTGCATGTCAGAAGCCCAATGCAGTGATGACCATTTTAGCAAAGCATGGCACCTTGATAACAACTCGGAATCAAATGCTAAAGGAAAAGACTCTTTAGTTTCAAAAGTAAAACACCAAAGGAATCAAGGCAAAAAGCTTAATCCACAAAGAATAACAGAGCAATAACAAATGAGGAGCCAGCTTAACTTACTCTCAAAGACTAGAGAGGACTTCAGCGGAGAACCAGAAGCCTCCTCGCTAGCCCAGGAACTTAGATGCCCATCCTAAGGCAAAGGTGCAGAAAGGGATAAAACCTAGTCTGAGATGGTTGAGCATGCCTGAAGTCTGAGATGGTTTCTCTCATCACACAAAACAGGAGCTTGGTATAAGAGTTTAACTTGAGTTGTAAAAAAAAGAAAAAAAAAATCACACATTTTAATGTAACCAAATATGTGCCTTTGTAATTCCTGTTTGCTCATGTATACAAATATTCTAAAAAGTTGATTATTAGATGTGGGGTTGGTGAGACAAAGGCACGCCCATTTTTAAAAATTATGGATAATGCCAAGTTCCTCTCCAGTGCCATGGTAGCTCTCATAAGCTTCACCAAATTGCCTGGGGTCTGGGCTGCCCAACTCACTTGTTTAGAGCCTGGTATCTTACTATTTCCTCTTAGAATATAAACAAATAGGTTTTTATTTTAAATTGATATGCTGGAAAATGAAAATGTCGGGATTCCTTTTATGTAGATTGAATGGCATATTTTTAATTAGCATTACTTTTCTGGATTTCTTTTCTCCTTTTTCTCCTTCTTTTTGAAATTAGTGAGAGAAATCCTTAGAGCTCTTCTATATGAATCTGGCTTTTCCCAAAGACTTGGAATTTCAAAAAGACATGTCAAAATGAGATACGACCTCTGAATTAGGCAACCTGGTGAACTAAAATGGCTGATGCAGCAAAGCTACTTGGCCCTTGTTAGAGAAAAAATTAGGACACACTAGCACATAGTGGTTGGGTTAGCTGACCACGCCAACAAGAAATATTTGTTTCCATTGTCATTAGGAGGAAGGAAAAATAAAACATCAAGAAACTTTTTCCTGCTTTTCACCAAGAAGTAAATCCAGATCTTCATGCATCCCAGTTTATTACAAATAATGAACCCTGCTTGTTTGCAGTATGGTGTTTTTCTTTTTTACTATACTGCTCAACTAAATTTACTTATATTTTTATTTGGGATTTTTGCATTTTTGGTACTAGATGTGGGCTTCATAAAACAAATAGGATGAACAACTGCCTATCCAACATGATCTCTTTTTGAATATTTGATATATTTCACCCATAAAACTACAAAGGCCAGGTGCCTTTGGAGGAGGAGAGACTTTGTTTAAGTTTTGTTTTTTGCACAAGTTTTACAATTTCTTCTATGGCCTTTGTTCTTTTAATTTTTTTTTTTTTTTTTACTTATAGAATAAAATTTGATACCTTACTTTTGCTTAGAAATGCACCCACTTCACCGAGATTTCTCACATATCTAACCATAGTGTTGATACCACAAATTCTTGACTATCAAATGGAGAAAAGACATATATAATACTCAACTGGTAATGTATAATTATTCATGAGTTTTTTAGTTGCACACACCCATATCAGCCTTGGGTGCATGATCATTTACCCTCCTCTGTGCCAGACTTCAAGACTCTTGCTCCACCTCACTATCAGTTGCTGAGCTGGGATTTAGGGAGAACATTTCCTCTGGTTACCGAAGATTTTCCACTTGTGAATAATTGGAAATAGGACCATTGATTTTTTGAATAATTTCCCCACAGGTCAAGGGTAACAACAATGACAAGAAATCCATAGCCCCAATTTTGATGGTCTAGAGCTACTCACACCAAGGAATTTCCAATACCAGCAAAGCACAGAGTACTTATTTGCACAAGCAATGGGGAAAACCCAGTGCTTTCTCCACTGGCAGATTTATTTGCAGAGACACAGGCATTTTTTCCAGGGTGGCTGCCAAACTATCTCCTGAGCCTGTCTAGCTAGCACCTGGACTACTCAGCAGGGGGCTTTGCAAATAATACCCTCCCCTTTGCCAGGGTAGAGGCAGGCTGAGTGATTCTGTTTCAGGCTGTTGTGGCACCTTAATCTTTCTAAGCTGCTTCACTCCTATTCTGGGGCCTACCCAAGCATGGCTGGCAGGAGGTGTGGCCAGAGCAGCTCTAGGCCTGAGGCTAAGGGCAAGGGCCCAGGGGGAAATGGTAAGTGTGGGAGAGAAGCTTTCAGTTCCTGAATTCAAAATTTGAATGTCCTGGGAAATTGCAATGGATCTGGGCATAATTCTTCCATCACAACTTAAAACAACATGGCGAGCGGACAAAAGCCATCAACTGTGGGAGAAGAAAGGAAATGAATAGTGATTCAGCACAAACCCACGTCCCAGGTTCTGTGCTCTTTCTATGTTGTAAGAATGATCTCTCTTTCTTTTTTGAAGGTTTGTCAGAACTCACAGAAGCTGTTATTTAATTTTTACATTCATCCTTAAAGATCCCTTACTCTACCCAATGAGTGTTGTGTTGTTATTTAGCAGAAAACTGCTTTCTTTAAATGAAGGTTTGGCTGAACTTACTTGCTATTTACTATCATATTCATACTTAGAGATCTGCTCCTTCGCACCCGACAAGATCATTGTTATTTCAAGCAGAGGACTCCTTTTTTTTTTTTTTTTTGCAATGAACATTTTAGTTTATCTTATTATAAAGATGAAGCTCCTTTGGTTCAAAGAGGTCTCAATCTGGTGGCCCCTGAAATAATATATTACCTTAGAGATCTGAGGCATAAAACCCACTGAATTTGATTCTCTCTAAAATTTCATGAGTGCTAATCAGTTTCCTCTACCAGGAAAATCTCCAAGATCCAAAGGAGAAGGGTCCTTCCTTCTGTGAGTCCTTATGAACGGTTTTTGGAGACATTTGGAAGGACTCTATGACTGTGGGCAGGAAACAAGTCCTGGAGAGGGAGGGAAAAAGCCCGAGAGGCAGAAATGCTTTGACAGACAGTACTGTGTTCAGGCCAGGTGTAGCCATGAGTGATACCACCCAAAAGACCTGGCATTATGTTTCCTGGGGGAGGTGTCCAGCCCCTCATCACTCACATTCAGGGGACCTTGGACCTCATATGAAAATGTAAAATGTATTCCTGTGCTGCATGTAACTTTTTATGCACACACCCCTGGAAGACAAACACACCAAACACCATGGTAGCTGGTTAACTTTACGGGATGGATCATCCCTGTGGACAGAGGGAGGCTGGGGCAGCACAGGAGCGCCAAGTGCTTGGCAAGGGGCAGAGACACTGAAGGGACAATGGATCGTGAGCAGAGAGAAAAGGATCCAAAGTCACACTTGGCCAACTTCAGAATTTTGCCCTTGCCTTGTCCTGCATCTTAAATTGCCTTTCTTATGAGAAACAAAAGTATTTTAATAAATCTTTTTTTTCCACATAGTAATCTGTCAGAGAAAGTCAACAGGGTGGCTACATGATCCCAAGGATCCGTTCGCCTTCTTTGGATTCTTCTGGGCACTCAGGGGCTCTGTGTCTTGTCTAGGTTTCCCTGGGTAGTGAAGATTTTTAGAAATGAACTGGTTAAAGGAAGGTCTTCTGACACCCAAAGCAGTGCTCTCTTGATTATTTTCCCTTTAGTGAAAGAAGTTACCCTTCAAGTTTTGTCACCAGTGTCTTGACCCTCCCTCTAAATATAACCTCTAAAGGGTTATATTATTGACCAGGGGGGTGTAGCACACTTATTTCCCCTTCAGTGATCTTTCACAATTTTTTTTCCATGTCATACCAGCCAGTTTTTTTTTTGTTTTAAAAACTGTATTAGCTCTTTCCTTTATATAGACTTCCCTTGTATTTTATACCTTTTAAAATACAGGAGTATTCATAGATTCCAGGACTTGGCAATACATGGCAAATATTTGATGTTTTCCTGTGACTTTCATTCAGGAGCATCTATTCCTTACCTTAGCACCTTAGCAGGTAGTAAATTGTGGAAATGGGGTGCTTTTTAGCTGTTAGTCTTTAAGAAAAACTTGTAAATTGTTTATGATGCTAGATGGCAATAACAGTGAATAAAGCCAGCATTGTCTTTATTATTAGTCTGTAGAGCTTATACTTTCAAGGAGAACATGAGTACTGGCAGACATGGAGACATCTGTGGACCATGGTCTGTGATCAGGGATCAGTACATATTGTTCTAGACCAATGGCACTGGATAATTTAGAGTCACAAAAGGAATGATTTGGTGTTACATTTTTAATAAGCCTATCAAAAACTGTTACCACCTGCTGTAACTTCTTAGTGATTTAGTTGCTACCTGGATTATCCAATCTAGTTTAAAGCACATCAGTTTTATTTATTTATTTATTTATTTATTTATTTATTTATTTATTTATTTATTTATTTTTAAAGATTTTATTTATTTATTTGAGACAGAGAGAATGACAGAGACAGAGAGCACATGAGAGGGGGGAGGGTCAGAGGGCGAAGCAGGCTCCCTGCTGAGCAGGGAGCCCAATGTGGGACTCGATCCCGGGACTCCAGGATCATGACCTGAGCCGAAGGCAGTCGCTTAACCAACTGAGCCACCCAGGCGCCCTAAAGCACATCAGTTTTAAATAAATACAAGAAGATCAAAGAGTCATTATATTACTTCAAATGCCTTCTATCTTCCAAGAGCAGATGAAAGAGGGGGGGGGCGTCTTCTTTTTTCTCCAATCAGGGAATAAATTTTTGTGTAGAGAGATGTAGCATGCTCTTTTGCCAAGTTAAGGTAGGAAGACTGGAATATAAATCTGTGCCATTGATAGAAAAATAACTTTAAGTGAAAAAATACTGTTATTATTTAATAGTTTTGATATTGCATTGATTCTAAGCACCTTTGTGTGAACAGGGTCAAAACACAATTTCATCATTTAGGTGAAAGCCAAAGAAATCTGAGATTAAGAAGACTCAGTCTACAGTAATGTGGAAGCCAGAAAGGGAGGTGCGGCTGTGAATGATGGATAATAGAGTCAATTTCAAGTAGGTAAGGGATTTTTGCTAATTCTTCCTGCTCCTCATTCAAGGATAAAGGAGACAGGATTTTAAACCAAAGTGAAAGAGATAAAGGAAATTTTCAAAAGCCATAGGACCAGTGTTCTTGTATGAAACATGCTGCCAGTCACGTTTGAAGGAACATTCTAGAAAGGTTTTGGAAAATTTACATTAGTACTTAGTTCTGAGTCCAACCAGAGTAGAAACAATATGAGCTCTCCCTCCCCATATTTCAAGTGATATATTTGCCATTCTTTGACTTTTGGGAACATCTCTCCTTGCTCTTAGAACCGTTAGACGTTTGCCATTGTTGAATTAAATTTAGCTCACAACATTATTTTGAGCCAAAGCTTTTGTCATTTTTAAATTTTGAGGGCTAGATAAAGTTAAATCTGTGAGAGGAGTTTTCAAAGAGAAATGTAGCCAATTACTACAACAGTCTGAAGTAAAAAGATCATTTCTAGGAGCTGCATGCATTGATGTTAGACTTGTGTAATTAAGCATTTTAATGAAAGCAAAGCTCCAGAGTGGATATTAGTCACAAGTAGCCCGTTGTCCTAAAATGGGACACAGGGCCAAAAGTTAAATGTCATGTGCTTAAAAAAAACCGAACGGCACTGAGCTTGTAATGTATATTTTATTTTGCACAAGCTTGCATATATACTGCACATACATTCAGTTTAAGAGAAGATGGAAGGCACACAAGGCAATTGGACTACTGTATCCTTTAAGTGGTACAAAGCAAAAGGTAAAAGTTTGGAGAGTATACAAAAGCTTAAAACACACAAAGTAAAACCCCCTACCCACCCGCCCCCCAACAACTTTTTTCTGTTTTAAAATTTAGTAGCTGCCAAACTAAATTTTTGTACTTTTACTTTAAAATCAATTGTCTACTGCACCTTTTTATTTTCTTTTTAATATGGACAGGGAGTCTCATTTTTTTTATCATATCAATTAATATTACAGTACATCCTTGGTAATACAAAATTGTACACCTTCATCAAATAAATTAGGATAAATTAAACCAATAAATTATGCAAAGTCTTCAGAACAATAGACAACAACAAAAATCCACAATTGAAATTGCCTCTAGCTAAAAAAAAAAAAATCAAAAATTGACTTTATCAGTTCAGTTATTGTACTATATTCAAATCAAAGGGTCTTTATTACAAAAAAAGAGCTTAATAATGCTATTTACAACATATTGCTAAATAATATAAAGGCAGTGTTTTGTCACGGTATATACTATATACATATGAGAAGTGGCTGGGACAACATCGGGAGAAGCCATGACCTTTGATTCTTGTAGGTAGCACTGAGACCAACCCCAAATATATGTTTTTCTAATTCTAATCTTGAAGTGGTAATATACAGTTTGAAAATGCTTTCCCCCCGATGTGGAGGATTAGAGTATTTTTAAAACACAGAATGAATACATTTTCACAAAAACGGGCCAGTCTGTTTTTCTTTTCTTCTCATGTTTGTGCATTTTAGAGGGTGTCAGATTTGAGAGAGGGCTCAGTTGAAAGACTCAAAGTCCAGACGCTTCCAGATCCTGTTGTATTCTTAGAAGGATAATTATAAGAAGATGCAAAGGTTAAATACCAGTTTTGATCCCAGCTCTGAATATGAACATTTTAGCTTTAGTTTTATAGATGGTTTACAACCAACAGATCTACAGAAAACAAAACTGCATTTCCTTCAACAGAACATTTAAGTGCAATGCAGTAACCGCTTACTCATATAAACCAGTTACATTCTTTTAAGGGGAGCTTTTTGAAAACAATGCTTCTTGTAATTTGCAAACACAGAGTTTGTACCAGAAGAAAACATTTGTACTATTCACACCAATGAATATTCTATAATATACATGGCAAAGAGATTCTGCTCTATCCTCACATGTACAGTGCTTTCAGGGAGTCTGTAAACCACTTTTTCTTTGATAAATTTATGATTGCTTCTGGGGGACATCCTATTTTTAAAGCCCCCAAATCTTCAGCTTTATGACTTAGTATTAACCTGTATGCGTATGTGTGTGTGTGTGTGTGTGCGTGCGCACGTGTGTGGTTACTTACGAAGTGTTTTCATGTACATAGAAAAAAAATTTCATAAATTTACAGAAACTGCATTACCCTTGCCCTTGACATCTGATGAAAGAGACTGTTATCTTTTAAAAGTAGAGAGCAGGATTTTCAAGAATGCTTTCAACTGTCTACACAGTCACTATAGTGTTCCTAATAAATTCAACAGATGTTGTGAGAATGTAGTTATTTATTAAAATCTCATGTCTTACGTAACAACAGCCATGAGGTTAAATATTTACATTGCTTTATAAAAGTTCCCCTCTTGCTTTAGTGTTTTTGTTTTGCCTTTTTTTTTGTTGTTTTTAACATTTTTAAAAATGATATTCACCCACATCCCTAGCACAGCAACAAAGATTCTGCAAACATAAAACACTTGAATTAAATAATACTCGGAGGCACAAAGCAAACTTCAGGAATATGTGGGTGAACACTTCCTTAAATAATTACTACATTCTACCATCTTCCACGTTGTTTTACCATTTAATGTGAAACGTCCTCATTAAACAGCCAGAGATACAGTAAGAATTAAATGTTTTGTCGTTGCAAATAGAACATTCTTTTCACAAAACATAACAAATGTCTAAAATAGGTCCTTAAATCTAGATAGGAAAAGGTAAGCTTTCCACTTCACACGCATATATATATGTGTATTTTTACATGCGTGTATATGTGTGTATGTGTCTTCATGTTTCACACACCTGCACACACATATACAGCACATGGTATGAAATATTGCTTCTATACTACTTTTCATTAGGCTAAGAAAACACAAGATTTGCACCACCGTTACAAAAAATTGGCTTCTACAAGAATTTTCAAAACTCGAATGCTGCTCAAACAATTGAAGAAAAAATAATTTGCGGTATCAAACTGTTCTAAAAATTCTCTTCTTCAAAAACGTATTCTCCCGCTTTGTTTTAAAAAGACACAAAATATGCATAGCTATCAACGTTATGTCAAACAGCCAGAAAAAAAATCTAGTGTTTATTGCAGCTGTAGTAATTGGAAATAAAGTCAAAAAGATGAAATCGAAAGCCACAGAAGGCACAAGAACAATTGTACTTGTGGGAAAAAACTGGTATTTTGAAGGATTTTTAAAAATCCCCCCGCTGGTGCATTTTAGGTCTAGGCACAGACTATCACCTCAAGTGTATATGCAAAAATAATTTAGGGTTAGCAGAAAATAAGTGGTAATGTGGTATTTCAACATGCACTTTAGACTTCTTTTTTCCTATGTAAACTGTCCCTCCCACCTTCATAGAAAGTTAACTTTCTCCCAAGTAGCCAATTTTCACTTGGTGAGAGTTGAGCTGAGATTTGAAAGATGGTGATTAAAAAACAAAACAAAACAAAACCCAACCAAACCTAGAATTTTTAAGTAGGAGTTTTGAGAGACAGGCTTTTGTCACTTTCCAATGCACTGGGAGGCACAAGATTTTGTGATCGTAAAAGGGGAAAAACCACCTAAAAGCAAAAGTGATCGAACAAAGAGGTGAGTTTATCCTCATGCAATTTCTACTCTGAAATCATTTCTATGCCTCAGTGAACCTTGAGCAGATATTATCATAGATAAGCACATCAACATTGGTTGTGAACACACACTTTTGCTGAATTTGTCTACTTAAATTAGAAAGGCAGGGGAAAATAATACTAAAGATCCAAATGAGCCTGGAATCATTACTGAATTTGCCCCAGATCAGAAGATACTAGCAGTCTGTCTACATAGGTGAACGCACTACGGTTTTGCCTTCTACCTTGCAAATGGCAACACGATGTTGATATGAATTACATGGAACAGCAAAGACCCAGTGGTATAATGACGTGAACAATGAATTCCTACTCTTTGACGTGAAGCAAGGCAAAAGAGTGTGACCACAAGTTGAGATTGCTTCCCTACTTTGTGCTGATTGGATTTTTTTTTTTTTTTTTGGTTTGCATTTTTTCCAATGTAATGATTATCCGAACTTTTTTTTTTTCCGCAAGCAAGCCGAAACAAGAACAAACTGGATCTGCTGGCCCTGTGTGTGCTACATAGAGGAGCACAAGCTGGATGATACATTTGGTTGGGGGTGCAGAGAGAAGCCGGTGGTGTTCCAGCCTGCGTCGCTGCACTCTGTCCACACTGCAAGAGCCCGTTAGCCTCCTGAATGATGCAGGGCATCATAGGACTGTGCCATTTAATTTAAAGTCAGCAGGTTTTAAGGCTTTGTGCTGACAATAATTGCCTCCATACATTCCTGTCCATCAGCAGAATTTATAAATGATGGTAAATTACAGCGATTGGGTCAGCTAGTTAGTCACATGGGTCAATCTGCATTCTCCAGAGTCAAATGTAACTTTTATGAAAATTAAGGGAAAATGGTATTTGTGTTTGGTATAATCTAAATACCAGGTTTGTTCCTGTGTCATTTTAAGTGTAGATCAAATGACCTAAGGGGAGGGAGGGGGGTCTGGAAAAGCCTATTAGGATGAACAAGGAATTCTTACTGCATCTGCGCACAAAACCCATCTGAGAAAACAAGCGTGAATGCCATATGAATTTTTAAAAGCAAGTATGGGACACTGTACGCTTTGGAAAAACTGGAAAAAGAGAAAATAAGGAAGAAGAGGAGAACCATTGAAGAAAGCATAAAATAGCAGCCAGCTTTCTTATGTGTGCTGGAACTGTGTCTTTTGGGTTAACCCCAACCTCTTCTATGCTGCCTGTACATTGTTTACACGTTTTGGTCAGTACTAGCTTCTGAATTCGAAGAGACTTTATCAGTTGCTTTAAAATGCTGTACCTAAAATGAAGAAACACTTAATTAGACTGTCACCACTTCGAATATCCATCAGGGTAGTGTGGGATCGTATACGAAAAGAGGGCATCCTTACACTGCTCCTCTTCGGAGGTGAAGATCAAGTCAGCTAACTGCTGTCAACAAGCGTCTAATGTAGGCAGGAATTTTATGGTCAACTTGGGATGTCCTTTATTCCTTACTAGAGAAAGGTATTCAGAAAATAGTGGGTTTTTTTTTTTTTTGAAAAAAAAAGTGTTAAATATTAAACAGACATAATAACTCGTTGAAGCATATAAACAGAGTTGAGCAAAGAGTACATTTGAAACGTATGTGCCTTTTAATACCCGAAGTGAGATAATAGAAAATGATGTGAAAGGGGTTTTTCTCTACGAAAAATGATCTATACTCACTTATTACGAAGAACTGATTGTAAAATCTAGAGAGGTAATTTGAAGAGCGGGTACGAATTTTCCAGCCTCATCTCGAAAGAGTCAGTTTTGTGTAGAATTGCTTTGCCTCCGTAAGAAACGGGTACACTTGTTTGGGCTACTTGCCGTTTCTCTTACGGAGAGGCTTGACAGTGACTATTTTTCTTTCTGGAATTTGGCCTTTTGGGGTAACTTTTGAAAAGTGAGCTGTCCATCTGCCACTGGCATTATTTTTAAACACGGAACACAAAGCAACTTAACGGAGTTCAAACCAAACAAAATATTTAAGATTACGTAGTGGTTTCATTGAGTTTTCTGGCCTTCTTAGCAGTAAAAACAAGAGACACGTCACCGTCTGTGGAACGGCGCCGTGTCCCGGGTCTCCCTCTGCCAACTGCCATTTGCGATAAACCATCGATCAAGCAGAAGCATCTTTAAAATGCCTTTCCTTGCGAATAGAGATTTTCCACACGTCAACATTCTTTTTCCCTGAAAATTAACCCTATTTTAAAGTCTCCAAATGTTAAGGGCCTCGGGCAAAAGTAAACTAAAGACCGAAGGAAAATAACCATCCCCTTGCAATGGAAAACAAGAGAAAAGGAGCGAAAGATGATGAGGAGGAGCTACCAGCTGATTTCAAAACATATCCATGCCTCCCATACACATCCATAGGAAATCAAAATCTAGACACGTACAACTTGGACATCCAAAGGGGACTGCTACTATTCATACATTCGAAAAGAGTTGTTGAAATTTCTACTCATGAAGCAGCTCTTGTAGGCAGTTCGGGGATTTGAAAATCTCAGGGACTTCACTATCCAGCTTGCAGATGACCTTGTATATGGCCTTCTTCCAGGAAGGATCAACATCTTTGCCTGCGATAATGGCATTGAAAAACTCTCGTAATGTGATCTGCGCAACTTCCAGGAATCTCTCTGGAACCTGCTGATACAAGGAGGCAATGGCATTAATAAAGTTTTCAGTTTCAAGTCTCCGGTTCTTCAAAGGAAATTGAGCTAAGTTCTCTCTTTCAGAAAGGGGCTTACGTGGCACCTGAATTTGCTAAAAATGGCCGGCCTCTATTCTCTTCTGTGAAGTCGTTATATATAGTAGCATTGTAATGTGGGGTGGACAGCTTTGTGAAGTTTTAGAAAGGGACTTGTGCAAGGGATGCATGCAGACATACTGAAAAACCAGGATTCCCTTCTGAATATTCGGGTGAGAAAAGGGGACACACTATTGGGATTCCCCACTTCATTAAACAGGTGTATTCCAGGTGCAAGTCTCCAGCTGATCTTTCAGAATTTGAATCCTATTTCCTTTTGATTTCCACTGTGAAAACAAAGTGTTCTCAAAAGTAGAATAAGAGATCATTGGCTTTTGAAATCAATGAAACCCCCTGTAAATGAAGAAAACCTAAGGTCTGTTTCCTGCTCATAGCAGCAGAGGATTGTTGACCCAAATGCTAAATTGTATATGAGAGTAGTACGCACCATAAAGTGCTCTACATACAGACAGGGATAAGATAATGACATTAACACTGAGTCCCAAAATACAAAATCTGTACTGAGTCCTAAAATTCTACATTGGAAATTATTTTACTCTGAGATTAGAATTGCTCCATGAGAGTGATTCATGCAGCTGATAGCAATAACGAAAACTAACATTTCTGGAGTGCTTATTATGTGTCAGGCGCTCTGTTATGTACAGACTGTGAATCATGCCATTCAATTCTCCCAACATCTCTATAAGGTGTCATTGTCCCCTTTCTACTGTGGAGAAAACTGAGGCTCAGAGAGATCAAGGGACTTTTTCCAAGTCCTTACATTCTAAGACAAATAACCTCCAAATATTCTTTTTATTTTTTAATTATTTTTATGTTTTAAAAGATTTTCTTTATTTATTTATTTTAGAGAGACTGAGAGAGAAAGACAGAGGGAGAGCACAGCATGAGTGGGGGTGGGGGGTGGGGGATGGGAAGGAGCAGCAGTTGGAGAGGGACATGCAGACTCCATGCTGAGCGCAGAGCCTGACACAGGGCTTGATCTCACGCCCCTGAGATCACTACCTGAGCTGAAATCAAGAGTCAGACGCTAAACCAACTAAGCCACCCAGGCGCCCCTCCAAATATTCTTTTTAGAACCCCTAATTGTTTATCCTTTCCTTCCACAACAGTTAATACATGCGTGTGTTCTTAACTGTTTACTTAATAGTCCAACGTCTTGTCCAGGGAAAGGGGTCGCTGTTGATGTACTTACTTAGTATTCTTTGTCAGTTACTCAAGGTGAAGCATGGCTTCTGTTCCGCACACCAAGATAAAGGATTTGCAGAGCCATTCCACAAACTCTTAATTTTCCAAGTACACATGGACCCTCAGTAGATTTCTTTTAGTGGGGTACTTCTGCATTAGTAATGTTTTATTTTTATCGTAAGGGCAGACATATGAGGAAGTAAATGCACTGTAGTTGTATGTGTAGATAGATCTGTCTACACATACAGAAGAGGTGAAAGATTTTCATCTCAGTTCACATATGCCACTTTACCAAGTAAAAGGGAGGTATTGTCATGTCGAATAGATTTGATCTCTTTCTCCCACTCTTTCTCAATTTGTGCAATGAACCATTTTATAATGACAGTAACTATTAAGGAAAACTAAAATGATCACCAGGCATCCCTGTTTTATACATTTAAAATTGGACAAAGAGGTTCACTCCTTCAAATGGTAAGTCGCTTGTCTTTTGTAAAGAAAATTAGTAATTCCCCAGATAAAGAAAGGACCCCATCTGGGGCCTATCAGAGTCTAGAAAAAGAGAAAATTTTGAGGAGCCCCTTCCAAAGACATACACCCCAGCCAGTCTCTCAGGGCATAGCTCTCCAAAATCATCCAAACACCCCTTGTCCCCCATGGATGTGCAAACCCATACACCCCAAAGGCCATTCCCTGATGAGAATTCATCTGGATTTTCTAAGGAACATTGGTGATTTCTCCCTAAAATTCCTGCAGATACGTGAGTATTTGTGCGATAGGAGGAGCCCGGAGGAGAGATTAGCTCTCTCACTCACCTCACACCAAATAAAAAGTCATTAAGCAGCCTTTTTTGAGTTCTCTCCCTTCTTCCCTCAAAGATAACCCTTCACGTTTTATCAGATGGGCATTACTGAGAGAGGGAATCTGGCTGGAGAACAGCGAGGCGGTACAACTATGGGCTCTAACTACTTGGTTTGGGAGCTGTCAGCCAAATGCTACAGAAACATAATCATAGGCATTTATTGAAATAAACATTTCAAGAAGTGTGGTTTTCCCGGCCATTGGCAACAGAGGCATGACAAAGATCTATGTTTCTTGAACACTTAGGGACGCAGCAGGGCACGCAGCAGGGCATGGCAGAGAGCTGTGCGGGACACAGGGTATGGTGGCTGCTCCAGAGGAAGTCAGAGAGGACTGGGAGCTCCTCCACACCAAGGGCCCCACGGGAGGTCTGGAGTACCAGGGGCCAAGGGGGCTGAGATCATATTGGTTGAGATCATCAGAGGAGAGATGCATCTAGAACAGCATCAGCAATAGAGGCGGGAGGAAGGCTAGTTCTAGGGTGTGCCTGAGGGCAAATCAAAGTAACTTCTCTTGGGTGTGTGTGTAGCTCCCACCCTATTATTATCTGCCATTCTTGTTAATGGTTTTTAGTGGGTTTTACCTCGTTTTAAACGTTCATTTCTTTTGGCGGTAATCTTGGGCTATCCTTCACCATCTTTTGTATTTGTGTTTTGTGTTGTTTAATTTTTCACCTACTTCTATCTAGTTGTAATGAATTTGCCCCAAGATGTCTTTAGATAAAGAGCCTCAGTTTCTATTCTGTGTATCCCCCACAATGCTTAACAAAGTTTTTTTTGCATAGGCTTTCATGATGAGAGCTTGCCTTCTGCTTTACTCCATACTGCTCTGGAGTCACACTTACCTTCTCCCTCGATACTTAAAATAAATAAATAAATAAATAAATAAATAAATAAATAAATAATGCTAAAAAAAGATAGCATTTAAAGAGTTGGAACAGACCTCAAAAGTCATTTTATAGATGAAGAAACTATGAGACTCTAGAAGATGAATAAATTATGAGAACAAGAGACTCATGTGAAATAACATGTCCAGGTGTCTTATCATGAAACCATGCTCTCTCTCTTTTAATGCATTTTCAGTAATTTCTATTTATATGGGGCATCAAAACCTTGACAAGCTGTGGATCTGTGACTGAGAAAAACCACAGAAGAGCTAGTAACTTCAAAATGAATGTGAATGGTACAAAGGATTCCCAGGAGGAAACTTAGGATATTGGTTTATGTTTGAGAAGGGATAAATTCTTTTTGAACAAATGAAATGGTTTGCTAATTTAGGGCTTACTTTGAGGCAAAACTCATACAACAGACTGGGCTGGTTTAAAGCAATTGATCATGAGATCCTCTAATGCTTGAGCCATTAATCTTTTTTGGTGGCCCCAGAGCGGTAAACTGATGAGTAGCAACTGATCTTTTGAGAGAGTGCCAAAGAATTCCATCCACAGGTAGAAAGATCACCGATGAGAAAAGAGACCCTTACCCCTTTCCACTTTAAAACTTTTCCCAACTGCATTTAACAGAGTAAAAGGGGGTCCTTTCTGTTTTTTGGGGGGCTGTCTTAGAATTTGGGTTTACAAGAATGATGTTGCCCATATTTTTCTGTACCTCTTCACACCTAATGGATTTCCAATCACTAATAAACATCTGCAGAAAATCCCTTAGTGACAAGTAATCCCTTATCTAGGTTTCTTTTAATAGAACCCAACAATCTGCAGAATGAACCCCAGAGTATCTCCTCAGCATCAGGTGGCAACAGTCAATCAAGTCCCTGGAATGCAAGACAATGCAGGCTGCTGGGAGGGGGGGAGGGAAGGCCATGCCTTTGGACATGCCACAGGGAAAAAACAAAAGGCTTCCAAAGTCTCTGGCTGGAACTCTGAAGCTATTGTGGGAGCTGCTGTGCTGAGTGTTCTTCAGGAGAGGAGAATGGAAACTTTGCTTGATAAAAAGGCATCCCAATATAGGAACCTCACCCCAAATGGTCTTGCCTCCCCTTGCCTTGATATTTGGAGGAGAATATAATTGCGACGAGGTACTTGAATGCACTCATGAATTTGAAGGGGGCTGGCTATCAGCATCTACCAATTTCATCACAATCGTTCCTACTTGAGTCTCCTCAGAGCAAGCAAGGGCCTTATGGGCTTTGATGAAATGGGGAAATCGGGAGGATGTTTTCCAGTCTGCTCCAGCTGTGGCTGGGTTGTGCGAGTGTGCACGCACACACGAATACACGTGCACACACGCACACGCACAGTGTGTTGGGTGGGGGGCTGTTTTGCTGTTCTTTTTTTTTTCCCCTCAGAATGAGTGGCAAAGACACATTTTTCCCCTGTCTTCCTCCTCCTCTTCCCAGTTGCTTTACCTTCAAGGATGATTTGTTTTATTAAATTGACTGTCCCTAGCCTCTGCAGTACATAATAAAAGCCTGACGTAGCAGGCTGCCTGCCTTCTGTGTCCTGCAGACACTCATCATAAGTGTCAGGACATACCAAGGTTAGTGGTCACTGGAAGTGTGCTCGCTGGCCCAAACCTTGCCAAACGCTCTTGGCAGCTGAATGAATGTCACAGAGAATAGAAGGGGAATTACAAAGGTTAAAAAGAAGACAGCCTCTCCTATTTTCTGGAGACAGAGAAGCTGATTTTTCACACCTCTGAAATATCCACAAGCTCATCCCTTGGCCTTTTGCAGGAGACCTAAACCTGGCTGGCCCCTTGCACAGTTTCCCATGGATACCTCTCCATCCTCAATCCCCCTTAAAAATTTTGTCCACTGGCCTAATTTTATCAGTGAAATGATCTTTGCTGAAATGGAGAGAAAACAAACCAGGCATAATGCTCTCTTGCCCCAGCCCCTCCCCAATAACCAAAGGCTCAAATGGCTTATCGAGGTTATCAATAGATTACAGTCTTATCAAGGGAGATCATCTATTCAGTTCATCTTTTAAACTATTTTTTTTTTTCAAACTGACTTTGAAGGAGAAATGTAAAAGGGAACCTGGGTATGGGCAGGAGTATTTAACGGATGGAAAAGTAACATCGCGGCTAGTATTTTGGTGAATTAGTTTGTGTGTGGGTTTTGTTTCTTCTTCCTTCTCCACTTTTTTTTTTTTAATACTATAAAAGGGCAATAAAATGCTGACTGTAAGAAGACAATGTCAAGGAGAAAAGGGTACTGGTATTTTGGATACTCTTCACTGCTCGCCTTGGAGAGAGAGTTATTCTTGTCACAAACCCTTTTGTCTGCATCTGCTGACTGCTTGCCTGTAGCCAGCAGCATACTTTAACTGTTTTGTCACCTCCTAACATCACATGCATCAGCTGTTGGGCTTTTGTTACGGGTATTGTAGAACTAATCCACTGTGGCTGTTCTACTGTGCAGTAAATAAAACAGAAACGGGCTTCTCAGACAATTCTGCATGAATATTTCAGATGGCTTTACAACTCCAATTCACAAAATCAAATAAATAAATAACTCCCCCAGCCTCCCCCAGCCTCTACCCACACAGAAACAAAACCCCTCAAACTAGACCCAGATGCCTCCAAGTCAACTGTATTGGAGACACTGACTTGAGCCTTCAAGCAATTATTTCGGTGAAGTTGAAAGAATAGTGCTCTCTAAACTTGAACGGCGTGGTATTCGTATTTATTATTAGCGTTAGTCACATCTAATTCCAAAAACTAGGTAAGCAGCTTTGAAAATCTGGAGAGCTACTTTTCTCCTTGGGCTTTCAGGAAAAAAAAAAAAAAAAAAAATCTAATGCCATCAGAAATAGAGTTGCCTTGTCCAAACTGCTTTCATTGTTTCCATCTGCATCTTCTTCCCTCCCACTTATTGAGAGGGGTCAAAGGAAGATGCTTGTGCATCTTGTTCATCCCAAGAGTCTTTCCAAAATGTTTAACCTGTGTAGGAGCATAAAAGGAAAATCGAACTTGGGACTTTCGAAACTGATTTTACATCATGAGTTCTCTTAGAGTGTAAACAGTGCACTAATCACATATTGCGAGGCATTTTCTAGATGACTTCTAAGTGTCTTCGGAGAAGCTAAAAAGAGAAAGGGCCTCCGCACGCGCACACATGCACACAAAGGTCCTAGGGAAGGAGACAAAGTTGAAGTGCTTTCCCGAGCATTCGCTCACCCTGG
Organism: Mirounga leonina; assembly: GCF_011800145.1. Lineage (NCBI taxonomy): Eukaryota > Metazoa > Chordata > Mammalia > Carnivora > Phocidae > Mirounga > Mirounga leonina. The sequence goes on along the minus strand of NW_023270389.1, from coordinate 38,668,632 downwards.
TGCGCACACGATTCCTCTAAACAAACTCTCCCATCCCTGCTGTTTGTTAAGTAAATATTGATCAAGGAGAGACAGAGCTCCCGACAGCAGTGGCACAAGCTGGGGACTTACACTGCAGACGCAGTGGACTTAAATGGATAAACTCAGATGCTTTAGGAACTCCTCAAAGAGATTATCAGACGAACAGGCAAGGACAGATGCGCTATGGCGGCTCCCCTCCACTGTCCCATTCCCACTGAATTTGCCTGTCAGAGGCAGAGGAGGAAACCTGGAGCTATCAAGTATGGTTACAAGATGCTGTTACGAAGGGTCTCCCCCGCAGCCAGGCACGCGTTACCCTACGCGCTGGCCCGGGGACTAACCGGCCCGAAGGAAGACCTGGCGCAGGATGCTGCGCAAAGTGCCTGGTGGGACTGCGGGAAGAAGAATCCGGTGCGAAAGCGGACAGCGGTGGGCTTTGGGAAGCCTAAAACATCCCCCCGAATGCACGGCGATGCTTTGAGCCTTTAAAGAAGAGTCCAATCGCTGGGAAGTGTTTCACTGTGATAGGTAAATGTGTACACGGCAGTATTTTGAGAGATGCTTGGAGTATGTTTGCTTGAGCAATTTTATTGGCTGAGTCAACAAGTTGAGAAAGTTGCTTTGTATTTCCCAAGTTTTACTTCAATCACTTCGTGATTGTCATCTGAATCCCTGTCAGGCCTAAAGGGCCACGGGGGCTTCCCTGGGAAGTCCAGTTTTAAAATCGTCACTAGAGATTAGGTTTTGTATATTAGTCGCTGAGTGCCACGGTCAGAGAACGAGGTATTACATTTAGAGTTCCCACCAAATGGCTACATGGCATTTAAATTTTATTAGGATGCTCACACCTACGTCTGGAAGGCCTGGCGTTATCTGGGGAGCACTGGTTGCAAAGCCACTTGCCAGCGCCTGCCAGGTTGTACCAAGGGAGGCAGAGGAAGATTCTGTGGCAGCAACTGGACTAAAGACTCTTTCACTCTGATGCTCCAAGTGGCATTCAGCTTTTGGGGACCGTACAGGACTGGATCAGCATGCAGTTTTAGGCCTAAGAGCAGGCTCAATGCCCTAGTAACATGTTTTGCTACTTAGATACGTGGAGAGTAAATGCTTATAGGAAGTGGCTATAGTTCAAGGCTGTCCTTAAAAACAAAACAAACAAAAAAAAAACACAACCCCCCCCCAAAACCTCCCAAACCAAACCAAAACAAAACAAAAAACACAATAAAACAAAAACAAACCCCCCCCCCATGTTTCCTCTAAGCAAAGGAACACATGGCGATAACAGTCTGTATCATTTTTTTTTTTTTACAAACCTTCAAAAGAACAATGTTCTGTTGAGCAAAATTCAGTAGCATTCTGTAAACATTAATTTAAGGAAATCAATAGACTCAGTGAGCTAAAGCCATATTGCAAGATAAACTGGCCAGAGTGCCACTTTGTCAAATAGATTTTCGTTTTCTCGGCTAGATAAAGACAGTTTCAAAACGAGGCAAACGTGTTGCAACCAAGGTTTGAAAAGTATGTGGCCTTCAAACAGTCTGCTTGTTCCTACTGCAAAGCTGGATAAACATACTTTAAAAATGATAAGATGGCTTAGAATTGATTTGGCTTTCAGATTCTACATATAGTAGATTTCTTGGTTGTCTCACAGGAAAAGAATAAAACAAAATCCCATGCATTCAGGAAAAAAAATGTACTTGGGAGAAGGGGTTAAATTGTCTTGAGAAAGGGAGCTTGGTGGGGGGGGGGGGCAGTGTCAGTTGGTGCTTGACTTTAAAAAAGAAAGGAAGAAAGAAATCTTTATTCATGCTGACCTGATGGGCAACAGGCCTTCTTGCCAAAATCCAAAAGCCAAACTCTCTGGTGGGTTTGGGATCAGAGGTTTCAGCTGGTGGAAGCTGCTCCCGTTCTGTGCACACCACGCAATGTCATGTTAATGTGCCAGGGGCGGGGGTGGGGACAGAGTGGGAGGGAGACCCACACAACGGCCCCCGGGTTGCTCCCAGCCAGACTGAATGAGCTGCAGGGATAATTAGAAAAAGTGGCAAAAGGAAAGCATGTCTCCCCGTCTGTTGCTGTGGCAGGGACATACATTGAGCTTGTGGCAGGAAAACTTCCAAGGGAACCCGCCTGGCATCCTCCGGGGCCGTACCAGTCCGTAGAAATGCCGGTAGAGGAACCACCAGAGAGGACATGGTGGACATGGCCCCATTGGAGGAAGCGTAGTAAAAGAATGAAAAGTCACGTGGAAAGTGCAAGGAGGAAGGCTAAGGATCTACCTTGAACAGAGAGTGGAGCTCCAAGAAAAAGCATCGGGGGAGGTGGACTTTGGTCCGTAGCATGGGCAGTGAGGGGCTCGGGATGCAGCAGGCCATCACCCCTCCCGTGGGCTTCTCTGACAGCAGCCTGGAGGAAGGGCTGAGGCACTCCCTGAGTGCTTGCTTTGTTTCCTCACCTAAACTGAGTCTTTCTCTCTTAAAAGAGGCTATTTAGAAAATACAGAATGCACAATAAAATTTCTACACCTCTAAGATGTTGATAATGTGTGTGTTGATAAAAACATCAAGTGATGATCAAGCAATGTGCTTGGGGGCACCTGGGTGGCTCAGTCGTTAAGCGTCTGTCTGCCTTCGGCTCAGGTCACGATCCCAGGGTCCTGAGACCGAGCCCCGTATTGGGCTCCCTGCTCGGCGGGAAGCCTGCTTCTCCCTCTCCCACTCCCCTTGCTTCTGTTCCTACTTTTGCTATCTCTCTCTCTCTGTCCAATAAATAAATAAAATCTTTAAAAAAAAAGAAAGAAAGAAAGGTGCTTGGATGGTGCATTTTGGCTAATTGTGACTTTCAGGAATAAAAAGGAATGTCTTAACATCTACTTGACCTGCTAATAATGTGTGTATGCTTTTTAAACTGTATAAACATTCCATTGGTAACTCTGTGTAGAGATACCAAGAGAAATAAAACCATCTCTCCCATAGCCCCAGAAAAGGAGGTACTTAACTAGCTTGCCGGGAACAGAATGGCAAATGTCATTATAATACACTCTACGACACTGTCAGAATTATTTTGTGGCGCTGAAATTTGGTTCACCAAATATGATTAAAATGGCTAGTTTATTTGCTCATGTTTGGGAGTCTTGGGGGTATATGTGTCAGGAAACACAATGATTGTCACGTTATTTGTGGTGATGGAGTCAATGTTCCTTCCCTCCCGAACTCTGCACACGTTTCAAAGAGCGACTCCAAGTTTAAACAGACAAAACAAATGAACAAATAAAATTCAACAAGAAGAAAATCAGGGAAAAAGTATTAAAAACGAAAATCTAATACTTTCCTTATCTCTTTGCCCCCAGGATGCGTTGAAAATACTCTTAGATCTTAAACATAACTGGAAGCTCCTGCTGGAATTATGCATCTGGTAGGCTATTCAGGTAAGACCTGGACCAGGACTATTTCATCAAAGAATCATGGAGTTTTGGAACCTCAGGCCTTGGAGAGAGTCCATGTTCTCCAAAAGAGCGAAACAATCTGAGCCAGGGGTTGGCAAACTTTTTCTGTAAAGGGCTAGATAGTAAATACATAGACTTTGTGGGCCACATTCTGTCTCTGTTGCACATTCTTCTTCTTGTTTACAACTTATTAAAAATATAAAAACCATTCTGAGCTCAGAGTCATAAAAAACAGGCTGAGGGCCAGATCTGGCCCAAATGCCATAGTTTGCCAACTTCTGCTTTTAGCCAAACTTGAGGGCTAACAACGTTCCCAAATGCGCTTTCATTCTTCACTAATCCTGTGTGCCTCACTGGGTCAGCACACTGCTTGTTCTTGCAGGGTAGCTGGGATTGATTCACCCAACTTCAACCTGCAATGTCACGCCATTCCTCAGATGCACGGAAGGTTGCCCACGTCTGTGGGAATAGAGTGAAACCACACCCAGAGATCATCAAGGCCCAGGAAGACTTCAGTCCTTCTCTGCCTTGATGAGGAGCTTTTCATTAGGAACGTTCCTGCCAGGAAGCATTCAAACGTATGAGATGGAGGAATCCGTACCTCCTTCACAACACATCAAATGAATCAGCTCGATATTTGGATGGAAAAACGAGCAGCGTCCTGGTCACGCTGCAGTGTTCACTCACTTCCCTTCAAGGCAGCCCCACGAATTATGTGCCATTGGTATCTGAGTTCAAGACAGGCTAATAGTGCTTAAAGTTTAACTTTTGCTACAATTACTGGGTGAGGTGGTAAAATAAATAGGGCCGAGCTTGGTGCCATTCTTGGATGGGAGATTATCCAAAAACAACAAGACATCAACTCTCCAATATTGCACGAAAGGAAGCTAGGGCACAGATAATCCACAGTTACTCCTGTTTCGTTCGAGAATGCATTACGTGATTGTTTTCTGCAGCAGGGTTATCTTCGTAATTAAGCTTTGCCTAGGCTAACCTGGAAACTAGTCTGCGTGCCCTGTGTTCATGCTGATAGAGCCTGTGAGTGAGGAGCCCAGGGAGAAACTGTTAGGAAGTGGGGTTCAGGCAGGACGATGAGAATAGCATCACCCATGGTGAGCACCAGAGAAGGCACTGTGAGGTACGGGTGATAATCAAAAGAGTGCTTCCGAGAACACCAGATCTTGGGAGAGACCGCCAGTCTGCTGACAACAGAGTATGCATCCCAAATAATATTGGGGCTGCTCTGAGAAAGGACTGGGATTAAAGGCCTCAGTCCCATCTTTTGGTTTTGACTAGAAAAATCTTTGTTCTGTCAGAGAAATTCTGTTTTGTGTTTCTAGAGTATGCTATTGGTCTCTCCTCCACAATTACCCTTTGCAAAAGGAACGATGAGCTGTATTTCAAAGCAAACTAAGAGCTTGGGAATGGCTCTGAAGTTCCTTTTTTAAGAAAGGTAAATGGTTTGGAAAAGGGGAGAAACAGATTCTCGAATGGCCCCAGGGGCCTTTGGGAGCCCTCTAGACCCATGTCAACACCTAACGGGACTTGAGGTAACGTTTGCGGCGGGGAGTCTTAGGATGCTGTCAGGGATTGGCCCTTGCATGGGCCCTGCCGAAAGGCAATTACGGGAATCGATATACAGATTATCTTGTATACTGTCAGGCCACTGAAAATGATAAATCTTTGACAATTGTCTCTATATTAAAGGAAACACAGTGGCCTTGAAACCAGGGCCTTTCATCTTCTTTACCCACTTCTGCTTCTGGTTGTTTCTCTGCCTTTAGCGCCACTCAACCCCCACACTTGTTCTCAGTCGACATACTACCTTTTACTAAAAATCACTTTTAGAACAAGATTTTACTTTAAAATGCTTTGGTAGCCCCTTCCCCCCAAAAAACAGAAGTTGGGGACCATGACCATAAAAAGATGAAAAATACATATCCTAATGACTTGTGTGAGGACTTGATACCTACCAACCACAAACTCATGAACACACACAAAATCCCACTGGGAAAGACTTTCACGATCGAGATTACCACCATCTTGGAAGAAAAGGTGGTGTAGCTTTTGCAAAAACTGCCAACCCAGCCTAATAGTGAAGGTAGTTATCCGAAACAACTCTTTCTGTCCTGAACGAGGGCAGATGTTGTATTATATACAGAGGTTCATGCATAGCGCAAATGCCGATGGTCCAGGTGGAGGTATGGCATACTGGGATACGTGTGGGAACAGGTATATAGCCTCTCTCTTAGTTTGTTCAGTTCTGTTCCATCTCCTAGAAAACCCACTTGCATGAGGGCTTCAGGACAAATGTCCTCGTTGTTTGGCTGCCCTAGCCAACCCAACCCATAAAGTGAGCAGCAAGTATAATGACTCTTGCCAATTCAATCAATAAATGTTTATGAATTTAAAATATCAGTCTCTGTAATCCCAGCATGGGAGTTGCCACATCTCCAAGGGCCCTGTTGAGATTTAGATCTGCAAAGAGAGCCTTGGGAGAACACGAAAATGGGTACCCTACAGATTTTCATGAGATAATTAAGCCACAGCAGAGCCACAAGGGTGGAAGCTGCCCCACATGGACACCATCTGGATTCCTAGGGGCTCCACAGTCACTGCTTACAGCTTTGCGTCGTGCCCAGGATTTATTTCAAGAATGCAGAATGTCTTCTAGAATCACAGAATTTCAGAGATAGAACAAAGCTCTGTGTTTCATCTTATCACTTGACGGGTGAGCAAAGTAGAGCTCAACAAGGTAGGTGTGGCCAGAAGCAGACCCTCTAATCTGGTGTTGCCTCCGCCAGACCCCCTCTCCTCATTGCTGCCCTCCTCATCTGGAACCCCTGACTCCAGAATCCTGGAGCTGGTCCAGGCTGGTGTCACTTTTACAGCCACACCTGGGGCAGGAGGAATCACTTTCTCTTTTTAAAACCAGTTTTGCACTGACTCTTTGTCCCAATTCTGATGAGAACTCCCTGTTTGCTCATTTGTTTGTTTGCCTATTTAGGGTCAGCAGGAAATGGTGCAATCGTTGAGCTACTGATAACAGCAGCAAGGTAACTTTTACTTGGCTCTATGAATTAATAAAAGCAAATGCTTATACAGCACTTACTCTGTGATAATACAGTCATGTATATTCATTTAATTCTCAAGACAACTCTGTGAGGTACTTGCTATTATTTTCCCCATTTTATAGACGAGGAAACTGAAGCACAGGGAGGGTAAGACACTTGCCAAGGTTTCAAGAGCTGGGATCTGACCCCAGGGACCAGTTCCAGAATCCATGCTCTTAGGTTCTGCACTATTATTAGTTTAGGACCACTGACATTGCAAAGATTCCCCAAAGGATTTCCTTCTTAAGATTTCAAGGTGATGCTTTCATATAAAATAACACCTACTTGAAAGCGAACATTTTGTTTCCTGCCTGAGAATAATTTAGAGGCCAGAGCTTTCTTGCCCTAGTTTTAGCATTTTAAAGACTCAAGCCCAAGACTAAGGCCATGTCTTCATGATATCAAATGCCCTGATACTTTATCTACAAAAACACTGAAAACATCCAGACAGCATGGTGGATCTGCCCATTTTTTTTATTTGGCTGGATATGTCCTGGAGACACATTCAGATTTGCCAGAATACTTGCCAAGAGGCTCATAAATTGGTCTCAGGGGATCATCTTAACCAAAAAGTGCTACTGAGATGTTACTCAAGAAATCCAACTTCTGAGGATAAACTTCTGGAACAAGCAAAACAAATCGCATTGGGTGTGTGTGAGAGAGGAACAACCACCAAACTATAGTGTGGCTGCCCATGGCTGGAATTCTGTCCCGTGGTCTGGTAAGTGCAACTATCCCTTGGGAAGACACAGTCATGCCAGAAACGCATTACAGAAGGGCAGCGAAAATGATCAGGGGCAGCCCACTTACTGTATGAGATTAGACTTTTAAAAAGGATTAGAGCCCCTTAATCTGGAGAGATGAAGATTAAGAGGGAGGAATGATCAAAGTCTATAAAATCAGAAAGGAAATGGAGAATATGGTCACAGTCCTGTTCACAAATCCCAGGATATTATAACAAGGGAGATCCCTTTGGAGTTCCAGGGAAATCACTTTAAGAGCCATAAAAAGAAGATGCAATTTTCACAGCAGGTAATAAATTTAGAGAATTATTACCTTGAGGAGTGGTATACTCTGAGAATGCAGTTAGGTTTAAAAAAAGGTTTAAATAAACCCATGGGTGATAAAACCATAATGAGCTAATGACAAAAGGTTGGGAATGTTCTGGGGACATCCTGAGTCTTTCGAAAATGATTCCATCAATGACAGGTACCAGTCTCTCCCGGCCGGAGGGCTGGGTAGCCAACCGATCTGACCACCTCTCCCTTCACTCTCCCAGCCAGATCGTTCCTAAGATTCGGAATGGGGCTCAGGGACTAGAGAGTGTTCGGGCCTGGTACCGTACGACAACTCATTCCTCGCCGGGAGTTTTCTTTATTCCTTACCGGTGTCTCTGTCCTAGATCTGACCGTTGATTCCCATAAAAATATGAACTTAATCCTTAAAACGAAAAATCTCTGTTTTACTCAAAGATAGAGACATTTCAAACATCTTATGTTGCAGTGGTTGGGAGATAAAAAACTGGTTAAACTCTCCACTGGGGAAGCTACTCATAGTATGGTAACACAGACCAATTAGTTCAAATTTAAGGGGAAATTAAACATCCCAATTACGGAGCACCCATCACAGCCCAAGATACTAAACTCTAAAATTTACTGCAGTTAATGGAGAAACCAGCACACCTTAACAAAAGCTGTGGTTCTGTGAAATACACAGAATAAAACTTAAGGGAAACGTTTCAGCTCCTTTCCCAAAGAGCCAAGTGCTAATCACTTTAAATATCTAATAATAGGTCATTGTTGGGGGCTGGGGAGGTTAGGGCCGCAGAAGGAGGCAGAGGACTTTGGTAGGGGGTAGAGTGGAGATGAAGATTCCATTCATAGAAAAAGAACCTTCAGATGACCATAACATGCACAGCGAAGCATGAAGAATCTTTTCTGCACTCACATTTGAGACTGCTTTCTGAAAATTGGTAAAATGTGGCAATGTAGAAAGCAAATAAATGAGCCAAGGAGAGGAAAGAAGTGGCATGGAGGAGAAAGGCATCCGTCCAATAAGCAGTATCTAATAACTCCTCATCCCAGCCCGATCTACCGTCATACACTGGGAGCAGTCCCCTGGTATCTGTGCAAACCGCAGGTTTGAAAATGTTAGCCCTCGTGATGGGGAGCTGTTCAAAGTCACTCTCCATCTGGGGAACGGAGAAGTAGGAAGGTGGCAAGGGGTGGGGATGGGTTAAGGCATAGAGTCACCCTGCTTCTCATTGTAGACCTCAGAGTGATTTGGGCAAGAAAACTGGGACATCTGGAGTTCAGAAGTCGAGGAAAATGGGGAAGAACCGGGAAGATGAATACACGATCATCAGCGACACAAAAGAACGGAGCAGAAAGAAGCCTGGGCTTGGGCACTCGCGTCTGGCAAGGAGGCCAGCAGCAGGGCTAATGAAGCATTTGTGGTGTGGGATGTTTGCCAGCGCAACAAAGAAGATGTGCTTGGGCTCTGCAGATGTGCCAGGGCCCCCAGAGCAAAATAATGACATAATCACCATCAGTGTCACAGACCAGACTGTACACAAGGTGACAGGGGAGGGGGGGTGCTGTAACACACACACAGGGAGGACTCGCCACGGCCCACGGCGGCGGCTGCCCCGAGGCCTGGCAGGCTGGCAGAACTACCTAGCCTAGCTGTCTCTAGCTGGATCTTCGATCCCGGGGCGGGGGGAGGCTTGTCCCCACCGCCGGTGGAGGTATCTCATCCGACCCAAGTTCCTCCCGAGGAGGAGGCAGCAGCAATCTGAAAAGCTTACGAGAGCTTCAGACTGGCAGGAAAAAAAAAAAAAAAAGGCTGAATAAAGAGAAGCAAGGCGGAAATGGAAGAAGGGAGCTTTGAGACAAACTCCCTCTGTCTTCTGCCAAGTTCTGTGCTCAGACTTTTCTCGAACCGGGCCCTGGCCATCCCACCCGAGGTATCAATATGATCACGGACGTCCGTGTTTCCGGCTGTAAAGGGAAGACAAGAAAAATCTGGGGGCACCTGCGGGGGGCCGGGGGTCACGCATGGCACCCCCCCTTGGCGCGAGGGCACGGGTAGCAGGCAGGCGGGAGGAAGCGGCCCCCGCCCATCTGAAACCAGGTGTGTCGGAGGGCTCGGCACCTGCCGCGGCTCCCGGCCGCTAAGGTGGGTGTGTTAGTACAGCCAGCTGGCTTCTAAGTGACTTCTGTCAGTTTGAAAGTGAAAGTCTGTTTGAGGAGCTGCAAGAACAACAGCCCAGAGCCCGGAAGAAGAGCTTGCAGCACAAAGGACTGAGACTACACTCGTGCCCCTTTTCATTGCTTCTGATGAAAGATTCATAAGAAGAACTTTAATTTTTCATGACCCCCCCTTTTTGGTATGACTATATTAGTTGTGTCAACTCCCATACACAGGTTCTCTTTAAAGACCAAAAAAGGTCTGTGGTGAAAGTTGTTCAAGGAGGCTACAGGGACAGAATCACTTCTGGCCATCGTGATGGGTCCCTTCATCCGGGAGCAGCTGCTCTGAGAGACCCAGAGATTTCCTTGAGATATGGTTCCCTTCAGCCTCGACGTCACTGTGCACCCGACAGGGATCTTAAACCTTTCTAATGTGCCCGTTCAACCGCTCTTTGGAAGAACAATTATATTTGTTTTTCTTGGCTTCACCCTATTTAACAGGAACAGAAGTATAATAATCATTAATGGCTCTCCTTCTTTACTTCTCAAATAGCTGTCTCCACATTGCATCTTTCAGTTTGTGTCTCAGCCAAAAGCAGGGGTTGGGGGACACACAGATTGCATGGTTTTGTGTCATGTTACCAAATAGCCCTGAAGATTGGCTTAAGGCAATCACTGAAGGTGACACAATATTTTTAAACGAGAATGATCTACTTTCAAGAACCAAAGTCCTATGCCTCACCAAAAAGAGCGTTTGCAAAAAAAGACTTACTCTTGCAAATTTATACTGAGACACTTAAGAGAAATGAGTGAACGAGCACTAAATTTTCTGCCCTGCGGCTGAAAAGGAACCAAACGATTACAGTGAAATCAAATCCGGGAGTGGTTAGGAGGCCAAGGAAATTTGATTTAAAATATTATCGGCCACGTGAAAAGGGATCGCCAACTTTTGAACAAGCTTTAGGTGGCTAAATGAGTTTGTTTCATCTAGACGAAATAAACAGGCTCGTTTTCAAAAGGCTGTCAGAACTTCTCCAGACATTTGAGCCAGGATGGGCCGAACACAATGCTAACATCCCCCCGAAAGCTCCAACCACCACCAGCGGCTCTCTGCAGAGAACTTGCTCCCTTTCTCCTATTGATAACCCTTTGTGGGACGAAGAAAAAGAGCAGAGGCAAGGAGAACTGAATGTCAGACAATGGACATCACTCCACACACTGTCTCTGAACTTCCCTCATCTCTGAAGGACAATTAATTATGAAGGCCTTAGGGGTAGGTCGTAGCAAGGGAAAACCCACTGCCATCCCAGCATCACGGCTGCCACCTCTGTGTTTGCTAAATGGCTTCTCCTGTTGGGGTACAGCCACCAAGAGAGCCAATAGATCATGGGGGGGGGCAGGGAGGGAGGAAAGCAAAAGATTTTTTTTGTGTGTGCGTCTGCCCTTGTATAATTCTATTCTCACTGTGAACTCATCCATACACAAAACACAAGGACAATTTTTTTTTTTTTTTTTAAAGAGAGAAAAGCCACAGGGTAGGTTGCAGCAGAAACGGCCTCTCAGTGGTGTGTTAAAAAGGATGGTCTTTTCACCAAATCATTTCATAGAGGCAAAACAGACTAACACAAAGAGTCGAGACTTTTTCTCCGACATTAAATGGAGTAACTGATAAGGTCAGACATATGATACCTAAAGACATGAATCTGTGAACTCTTGAAGTCAAAGGGCCTCTCTGTGCTGAGGAACAATCTTTCAAAGGAAATAGATCATAGAACTCCACTGAATCCGCTTTAAACTTTATGAAGCAGGAGGAGAAAAAGCTCTAAGTAGGGAAGCTTGACAGAAGAGCCTTGAACTATTTTCTGAAGGAAAGATGAGACCCTCCCTAGGCTGCCACAAAACATTTTTTTTTTTCTAAAGGCTTCTCTGAACTTTGATATGTGCCAAGACACTGCCATTGAAAGCTGTATAATTATGTGCTATAGCCACTGTAGAAAATGCTTTGTTCACCCCAACAAAGGACAATAAGCAAAGTAAAGCGACGTTACACTGTATCTTTTTCTTTAAGAATGTTGAGAAAGGTCATGGAATGCTATAACTAATAAAGCTGTTGAGTAAGGAGGTTTTAAAGCTGATCTTACTGTGCTTGAATGTAACCCAATGACAAAAAAGACACAGGGAGCTAAAAATGCAAGGACATTACCAAATAGATGGTAAATCAATGGGCCCGCTTCATTATACTGATCAACACCTTGAATCCCTAAAGGACGGTGGGGCAAAAATGAGGCTCCGTGCATGCACAGTCCTGCCTCTGCCCCCCATCCCCACCCCCCCCAGCCCCTACCCCTTCCAGCCCACCTCGAAGCCGGCCTCTTTACACTTCTCTCCCTCATACTTCAGGACATCATTCTGCCCAGGAATAGGTTCCCAGACAGCCATGTGTGTACATATATTTAGAGAACATTCATTTAGTCTCTTAAAAGATCAATTTGGCTTGTCAGTGGGGGGACTGGCAGGGGAAGAAATGCTAAGAGTCTCTTTCCCTCCTCGCCGCCCACCAAGGGTGTGTGTCATGTGATCACTCAAATGGCTCAGCAGCTCGGAGGCCCGAAGACTGCAACCGCAGTAAAAGGGTTTCACTCATGTGCCAGTTTCCCAAATGATCACTCATATTTAAGTATCTATTTGGAGAGGAGGGAAGCGCTTCCTAAATCCACCTGTCCTTTTTCTTTAAAGCGGTGACAATGTGAATGAAAGATTTCCAAATACATTAAATCTTCTTCAACGTGGGTTGTGTGGGAAGCGGGAGGGTTGGGCGGGGGGCAGGTGGGCTGGAGAGAATGTGTTCAGCACATGTATTTCAGTGTCTGCGGTGGGGGTGGGGGGCGAGGGGTGCTGCATTTTGATTTTCCCTTTCAACAGTGCAGAAGTGGGTCTGCAGAACTCCCCTTCTTGTGGGTCATGTGACGCCTGGAAAAGAGTTGAGCCACAGGCTCTGTGATGGAGCATCTGCTCGGTGGGATGTCAGTGCCTTAGGAGATGGTCTGTACGAGTCCGCTAATCGATGAGTCAAGTTCCCCATTCTGTTTCTTTCTCAGCCTCCCCTCCCCACACCTGGCTCTTGAGGGAGGGCAGTGGGGGCTGGGCACTCTTACAGGGCACGGGGACCCTGCCTGCTGATAAATGGCTACCACTCGTAGGCCTGGGAGGGATGCTGGCTGAGCACCGAGGGGCAAAAGCCACCTCCTCTCTTGGTACTGGAGAAGGACAGGGAGCGTGCAGGGCAGCCTTGGAAACTGACAGCCATCATTACCTTCCTTCCTGTCACAGTTGTGAGCGAAACAAAAAAGTAATAAAATCCAACTCAACTCCTCTGCCCCTAAAGTCAGAAGTATCAGTATGATTTAAAAACTGGGAAGGGATCCCAACCCTTCTTCCCCTCCCCATAAAAAAATGCTGGAACCTCTTCAAAGGGAAGTGAGAATGAAGCATGGAAATATATACCATAACACCTGGAAAGACAAATTTATTGTTGCCAATCTCATTAAACGTGAGAAGTAGGAGTGAAAGATGCAGCCTGTAATTAAACACCCCTCTCCTGCACACCTTCGCACACTCACCTTCAGAAGCCAGATGCCCCACCCCGTGTGAGGTGGCCAACTTTTTTTCCTCCAGCACAGATTGACGGTGGCGTGCGGGCCCCTCCCCCGCCTGGGTCTTCTCCCCCTTCCCCTGGGTCTTCTCAAGCTCTCACCACACTAAGTCTGAGTGCTGTGCCAAGAATCTGGGCCATTGTGTAAACTGATACAAAAGGCAGAACAAGCCCTCCTGTCACTTAGAAGGTCCTGACTCATAAAGGCCAGGAAACGCGGGGTCCAGAGGAGGAGAGAGATTCAAGCCACTCCCTCCTCGCTAGTGATAAACCTTCCCCATCTGCTTTATTTTCCTGTAGGCCAGGGGTCAGCAACCACTCTGGCCTTGAGAGCCATGAGCAGCAGGGGCTGGAGGGGGGTGGGGCTAAGCAGTGACAGAGGTGCCACCAGGAAGCTTATGACAGAGGCAGAGACAGACAGAGCAGAAAGCTGAAAAAAAGACAAGCAGCAGAAGAGAAAGAAGGAAGGAAGGAAAGCGTTAGCTTCATTCTCTCTTTCCCTGGTTCTACTTGTTCCCACCAGTTTAGAATTACTTAAAAAATAGTAGAAAGCTTTAGGCAGACTAGACTTTTTCTTCTATTAACACCCACAGCATTATTATTGCTCACACTAAATAAGTTAATACGGGTAAAACACTTAGAAGAGTGCCCAGGACTGTATAGGACAGCCAATAAACGTTAGCTATTTTGTTACTGTTGCAAACAACTGATTGAGAAATTTAAAAATGCCATCAATAAGCTGTTTTATTATTTGACCAGCTAATACTCAACTGGGTGAATATATAGTCCTTTAAACTGACTGGATCTTTGGGCAACATGTAGCCATAACTTCAAAACCTCTCTACCATGCTTCATCCCTGTTTAAAAATTAGAAAAAAACCCCCCAAGCCCCAAGGTGTACAGTTCTCTACTTGGCCATCCTCTTCACTTGCTCCTATCAGACTACAGATTCACTTTACTTGATCTTAAGAGGAGAAGCCTAAATACAAAAGTCAAGCAGGACACACAGTATCAGCTGAGATATTCAGCTCGAGGTGCCGGGTCTACTTGTGGCTCGTGGGCCACGGCCCGCAGTGGTCAAGCTACACGGATAAGACCAGTGGCTTTTTAAGCATCTCACTTAAGCACTGACCTCCATGCACAAAGGCACAGAAAAGAAGGGATCATCTTATCTGAAGCTTCTGCGCCCAACTGGGAGGCGAAATGAAAAGCTATTTAGTGACTGTCTGGGGTGGAGGGCATGTGTGTATGCGTATGTGCATATGTGTGAGTGGAGGGAACAGCCCAGAATCCATGTTCCTGCTTTATGTCTTACCACATTTCTGGAAGGATCCTAGGTTTTTTACTGAAGAAGGAAAAGACCCAGAATAGACCAATAACTTGTCTGAAGTCACATGAGAAGTGACAAAACTGCTCCCCAGGCCCCATACTCCTTGCACTGAAGCAGTCTTAAAATAGACACTGCAGATAAAGGAGAGGTGTCCTGGCTGGAAGTGGATATGATTCACAAAGAGAGAAATATCAGATGTTAATCATATTAAAGGAGGATTTAGATGATGCTAAATGGAGCAGCTTGTTGGGTACCTCTTGGTGCCAGCCATCCCTGCTTGTGTCATTTTGGCCCTTGTGCTGTGAGCAGGGGATTAAATTCCAACCAGGTAAGGTTTAAGAACCCTAAAACTCCTAATGTGCACCGTAAGGATTTGTTCTCTCGAGAATATTACACAGCCAGAAATGCAGAACTCATCGAGTGAATCTTGGGCAATTCTTTTAGGAAGCTTGACGCACGCCGCCAAACAAATATTTGCCGTTATCAGCTCTAAAGAGTTCACTAGTACACAGTTGAATTCTCTCCGGGTAAAGTTTAGAGCAACAGACTTATCAGAAAGGGGGAGAAAAAGAAATGAAAGTCTTCATAAGATTTCTTTAAAATGGCTAGCCATAATCCTATTCTCCAGCTCTAGGGGAAATTCTGCTAGAGAGTTCTGTCAGGACGGTAAACCAGTGCTGTCTTACAACAGACTTTAAACACAGAGACTTTACAATGGTGAAGCAAAACAAGAAGGATCCCCACTTTTAATGTGTTCAAACAGCCAAAGAGAAACTTGGCTCATAACACCTTTGGCAAGAAACACATATTCGTCTTGGATAACAAAGAGAAATTGGCTTGCAGTAGAACCGTTCAAACTTTCAAGGGAAAACCATGACCTCCCCATGGCTAAGTTTCCACCTTCGGAAATCTGATCACTGATCTGCGCTGCCAAAAAAAGTGGAAGAATGGCCCCCAAAGGAATGGGCAGGTCCCTTTCATTGAGAAGTATAGACCAAGATGTCCTTCTCTTCCTTTGAAGTTGCCAACTTCCTGGGTGTTTCTGGGTGCCTATCTGCATGAGGAAAGCATGAGTATTAACATAAGGTCCCCTGTAGGAGCAGATGGGGGGAAAAGAACATTCCTATCCTCAAGATAACACAAGAAAAGGACTAACGTGGTCAAGCTACCCACCACCTGTCTACACTCACCACCAGGGGTTCAGCCTGCAGAACCCTGCCACATTCTCACCTCTAACTATTGTTGCCTCATCCAGCAGGGCTCAGCAAAATGCCTTTGTGAGGACTGGGAGATTCGCTAGTGTTGTCTTATACAGTCATCACGTTGCAATGAAAAATGTTTGCTGAGGCACAGCATTAGCCAGTAAAGAAACGCCTTACTCATAGCCACGCATCTTTCATTGTTCTGTAGCTATTGCTTTCTGGGAATCGTCTATACTGCTTTGTGTGTATCTAGAATATGCATGTTGTAGATATACGTGTGTGTGTGTGTGTGAGGGTGTGTGTGAGGGTGTATGAACAAATCGCGGCATGCTTGTGAAGCTACACATATGCGAGATAAACATCCTAGGCTCTCCCCGCAAAAGAACAAAAACAGAAACAAAACCATAAAAATATGTTGATGGCTCTCTTACAATATGTACTTAGTAAATTCTCATACCATTTCTTCCATAAAGGAAATAAATGCTGATTAAATTAGAAACCACGGCATCACTCCCCCATCCACCTTTCTAGACTTTTTTAGAAAGCAACTTTTGCAGCGATCATTGCACATAGCCTATGTCAGCTCAATCAACATGCCAGAACCTAAGTAGCAAAAAGGCCTGTTAGAGTGGGGACCTCTTCTCTGGAAAGGGAGTCACTGTGTGTGGGTTCCTTGCTGCAATTTTCTCTGAATTCTCCAGTTCCCTTTTCTGTGGCCCATGGGTCTTCAGGCAAGCAGCAGAGCTGGGGAATGGGAAAGGACGTAGGAGTGGGTCAGTGCCCCGTGACTCTTCCCATAGAGTGGGGGCTCCTCCTTGCGGCTCTACCTCTTACCCTATTGCGCGGGATGCTCGTGTGAGATAACAAGACTAAAACAGATTTGGGGACATTGGTAAAGAAAATAAATTTTTTTTTAAAAAAAGAAAAGGGAGAGGACCAAACAATAAAGATGAGTTCCTACCTCAAAGTCATTTGCTTTATTGTAGTGCATGTTCAGAGCCCTGTACAGCTCACAGTCTCTGGTTATAGACAGCTCTTCGGTACTGGTGACTCCATCGTTGATGGCTTGACGTGCGTACTTCTCCATCTGAATGTAGTAAAACTCACGGAAATTGCTAAACCACTTGATGAGCTGAGAGGTAATGCATCTGTTGAACTGTCAAATTTAAATGTTGGAAAGGATAAGAACATGGCCATTTTCTTCATTTATTCTTTAAGCATTTGAAGTCTTTTTAAAGTTCTTCTCTCCTCCTTACTTGGACAGAGTATGTTTTTGATTCCACCAAAATGGTGGCAAGAGGGGTAAAAGCAGTAATACATTTATAAGAGATTATAAAACCTATCAGCAATGGAAATCACTTCCCAACCCTCCACATTTCAAATGGAAAACTCACATTCTAAATCGGATTTTCCTTAAGAAGCTGAATATCTCATTCTAAACACCGTTCTTCATCTTTCAATGGAAAAAACGGCATTTGTATACTTCTTTATGGAAATGCATTCAAGCCACAGAGTGCTGGGAAGAGTTGTTACTTTCAAGTACAGTTTCCCCTGCTTTTCAAAAGTTCACGTTCCACCATTTTGCTTTTATGGAAAGACCTACATTGGTACCTGGTTTCACTAACTGAAAGAGATCCCAAGAGGATATTTGCTTTTCAGAAACAAAGCGACAAGGGAAAATAGTGTTCAGCATTTGCTTTGCAGCGAGCCATTAGGGAGGGAGCATGCTCCCCGAGCAGCAACAGTGGCCCAACCAAGCTCCTTCCCCAGGAACCAGGCTCAGCATCTCAGCATCATGCCGCCATGGCTTTGCACTGTGTCTGTGAGCATCTGTGCTTTATCTTGATTTATTTTGTGCATCTGTTATCGAGATGTGTCCTAGGGTATCAGAAAAGTCTAAGAGAGGTTATTTTTTCAGGTCTGGGAATGCTCAACACTTTTTCCATATAAATTGACGGTAATTGCTTCTTTGCTTTCTGCCATTTCGGCTTATGACAGGTTTCACGGGAACCCTTCTACTTTTGGATAGCAGGCGAAACCTGCACCAGAGAGGGTGAGCCACGCGACTTCACCACTAGCATGATTTCCTTTTTTTTTTTTTTTTAATGAGAATTTGTGTCATCACATGGCGGCCTCGTGCAATGCTGGAAAACAGCTTTCACACAGAAGGGGAGGAATCTGGCATTTGCTTATTTTTTGGTAATGGGTGATCCCCATGGCCATCCAGCTGTGACTCCACTTTCTGTTTGCACACGGTACTCACATCTGTCTGGCCAGGCTGCCGTGCCTCTTTGTACACTTCCTACAGCCAGCATTGGGTAAGACCCACGCCCCTTTCTGTTGGAGTCGATGCTGTTTGGAAGGTGTGGTTAAGACAGAGTACACAGACGGCCTAGACAGAAACTTTATTACATTTTTTTTTTTAAATGCCAAGTTACCGTAACATGATTAGGCTTTAAAACTTTGTTTACCAAGGTTTCCTGATGACCTTTTAAATGAAGATGTCTTCCTGGATTCACTGCAAATGATACCATTCTTATTGACAGTCCTCTGTTTGCGGTAAAGGACAGATGCATCTCAACTTGCCAAGTCAAAACCAATAAATCCATAGCTTTATATCAGGCGGGCTGACAGACAACCCCCTGCCTTTTGTCATCACAGGTATTCCCTTCCCTGGGCCCCCAGAAAAAGATGTACATTCATCAAAAATCAACAAAGACCACTTATCAAACACTGGTCATGAGAACATCCAGACTCCCAACAAGATGACAGCTAAAGTGTGTATTGGGGCTGTAATTACTACACAGAAAGTTGTTTCTATACTAGCAAAGATAATAAATGAATGAAAATTTATGGCAGAGAATGGACGGAACAAGGAAACAGAAGCAGGGAGACTGGTGTTTCTCCCAAAAGGCCAACTTGCATCATAATTGCCATGGAGTTGCAAGGGCCCTTACAGATAATTGACCAGAAAATGATTAAGTCATCAGCAAATCGCTTCTGCTTGCAAGAGTTCAAACATGTACTTAACCTATCCAAGAATTATATTTTCACTCTGTGTGTCTGCTCTGTCTCTATTCAGCCTTGCGGGGAACCCGATTAAAAAGACAACTGAAGGACCCCCGTTATCTGATCTTCTGGTTGCCGATTTCAATAGAACTTAAACCCATTACGATTTGCTGAACTTGGAGTTCTTTCCATTTTATCTCAGCAGTAAAATACACTGTCCAAATTTCCAGACACTGAGATAAGGACTACAGGCCCCCGTGACGGCTTACTGTTCCTTTTTAATTCTTTTAGAATAAGAAACAAAACATTACAAAATGATAGCAGGCTGTGCACTGGGGAATGAAAATTGCTTTGACATGGAGATTAGGCTTCTGCATTGTTACAAGACATTGTCTCCTATGGACAAGAGTACTGTAGAGGAAAAAAATAGAAGGGTATTTTTTTTTTCTAGAATGGTCATGAATGACCTAATGGGGGAGGACAAAAAAGTAAGTGCACTTGCCATTATTTAGGAATGGGACATAAAGGGAGATTTAAAGCTTATTGTTACAGAATGGAAATACCAGAGAGAAAGAATGGGCAAAAACAACAGACTCCCCCGACATAAGACAAGCGAAATGACCAGCACAACAGCTTGGAGAACTGGGTTTCCCTCCACCAGAAGTGCACTGAAATTTGTTGTTTTTAGTTGCTGGCGAAAAGCAGAGGCAGGCCCCCCCTCTTTTCCAGATATTCACACTGGGGGAGAAAAAGCGTTAAACTTTAAAGAGTTAATTTCCCCCCGTTCTGTAGTGGCTTACAAGAAAAGGATCAATTGTTCTATAAAGGAAAGCTCTGTAGTGTGTTAATGTGTTACTGCAAAAACTAATCGCTACAATAAAGAGGCTGTGTTTCCACAGTGTGTGAGTCTCTGTGACTTTGATTAATGCTTCCCACGGGACATCTCAGCCTCAATATGGGCTGAAGAAACTTCCTAAATATTCAATGAGCATGGTCAAAAGATGTATAAAACAAATCAATCTGACACCTTAATCTGGCTAGGCAGCAGTTGACTCAAGGGGTGGAGGGAATGAGATACATCATTTAACACTGCCGGCTTGAAAAGCTGTGAGCGTCTGTTCTTCAAAGCTAAAATGACACTGAATCTGTTGTAGTTAGTGGTCTAAGAGTTATTAGTTGATACATTAAAATCAGCACCCAGTAGTGCACAGGAAGATGGTGGGGCCCCATTGATCCTTGGCATGTCTTGCCCATTTGCCCCCTTGCTCTTCTCAAAGGATTTTGTCTGGCTAAATGTCGTGGTGAGGGGATGGAGTTGGACTCTGTGAGAACATGGGACTTTGTTTAGATTCTTACTCTAGGAATGAAACCAAGTCAGCCCTGGTTTCATCCTTCGTATAGATCATCGCTGGACAGCTCTCACCAAGCCAGCATCTGAATCCTGTGAGGTTTCCCCCCACCTCTTTCTTTCCAGAGTAATTTAAAAGCATTCACCTCCTGCCCAAATGGAAGTCACTTGTGGAGAGGGAAGCGCTCTATCCCTCCCTAAGGAAAAATGCAAGGCAGGGTGTATCACCTGCCTGGGCTCACCTTCTGGGGCCGATTGGATGAATGCAGCCACAGTCAAGTATAGGCTTGTGTTACTGCGACAAGTCTTACTTGGTCCACAGACACATGAACATGTCTTTCTCAAGACAGGTGATGCAGGCTGTCACTTCTTATAAACTCCTAAGGTCCTTCCCCTAATTTCTAAGGATCTCTTAATTCTGTAGTGGTTTTCTCGAATCTACACTGAAATAAAATTTGGGGTAGCATATTCATATGCAGAGAAACATCTAGTTATTTCCATCTTGCAAATGAGTATCCACATTTATATATCTATATCTAGAAATAAGTATGTGTGTGTGTATATATATATATATACCCACTGTATATATGTATATATGTATATATATATACATTTGTAACATACATATAAATATACATGTGTATGAGCATATGCATCATCAGCATTCAAATTCTGGATTTTCCTTACTATTAAAAAGTCCAAGCATGCTCTGCTCTTGTTTCCTACAAAGTTTCTGGAACACCGTGCCTGGACTATCCTTCCCTTTTCTATGCATGCCTTTCCAATTTCACCAGCATAAGCTCAGGGAATACAAATTCATTTATTAGTAGCCAAAGAAAAAACATAATTAGCAAAGTTAAAAATGTATAATTCATTCCAAAAATAAAAGAGAAATGACCTTTGGTGATTTTCTGCTATGCATTATATGCCCTACTGTTTCCCCTCCATTAGAGTGGATAATTGGGAATTAACCAGACTCACGTATACTTTAACAGCCTTCTCTCCCAGTATGGATAGAGTATGGATAGAATCTATAATCTGAATATTAGTGCTTTTTTAAAATAAAATATTCGTCCCGGTATTTAATTGTTGTTTACATAGTGATTATTTGCAAAGCTGAATTACTAGATGTATTCTAAAGGGAGAGGAACAATTTCTTGTCAGTTTCCACTGCCCAGTGTTTATAAAGATTACAGATTAACAATCTCCCCTACCCGTGCCCTTCTCCCCCAGCCCACGAATGTGTCTAACATTTACAGCTACTTTTGGATGGTGTTGCGGGCTCGGCATGGCTCCTGCTTCCCACCCTCCGTGTGGCTGCATTTCAGTGGTAGGTGAGAGATCCCTATGGATGCAGTTTGTAAAGCTCTATGGCCTCCTTCTGATGAAAAGCACTATCTAAATAATATAAGGTATCGTCTTTATTATATCACAACAGTGCAGATCATTGCACTAAGAGGAGTGGAGGAAGTAAAATGGGCACCTAGATACACACACACACACACATACACACGTACACGGTAACACTTTCTCCCTCTCCTCCATGTCCTCCCTTCTTCCTGGAACTAGGGTGTTGAGAGGACCACTCCTCACCCCCAAAAGAACTCTGCCAGGTTCCATTAGGCTCCAGAAGCTATCCAGTCTTCAACCAGTTGACAAATTCCCTCCCTGGTGTCTGTTTTGGATGGTCCCCCAAGAAGTCCAAACCCTCTTCCTGGCCTACTGTGTCACTCAGCCTTTTCTATACTTTAATGATCCTCAACCAACCTCTCAAGTTACTGCCTCTCTGGGCCTTCCCATCCTGCCCAGTCTGTTGGCCCTGAGCGGGGAGAAAACATGCCTTCCACTTAAGGAGCTCAGCCAGGGAAGGAGGAAGATAAAAGGCTGAAGTTGATACACAATTCAAAAGCAAACAGGAGGGAAAACAGAACTTTTCTTATAAGGCCAAATAAAACATCAGTGAAGGAAACGAAAATGAGTTGGCCTGCAAAAGGGGGCCAACACAGCCCCTGGGCCATGGGGCACAAAACACTCTGCGTGGAGGGAGCGGGGCAGAAGCAAAGCCTGTTTTGGCAGCTCCTGAGTTCTCAGTGGCAGGAATAAGAACTTGTACATATGGGGGTGGGCAGTGGAGGGTGGGGGGAAAAGCACCCAACCCTAATAAACTAATCTCAGCTAATGTAATGTTTATCAAGTTCCTTGGATAATGATACCATGCATGTGATTATCATCATCAAAACCCAATCTATGTTTTAAAAAGTTGCAGATGATTAACACAACATCAAGTTGTTGCAAACAATTACTTAAAACCCACACACAGACATAGACGCGCACACACACATCTACACGCACACAGAACCAGGAGGTCCCCATATTCTGTAGAATGAGGGAGGCTGCAGCTGTAGGCCGACAGCTTTCATATCCTCATTTGAATAATGTGTCCTGAATCTGTCACTTTATTCATTCTCCTTATGCTCAGTGTACTCTACATCAACAACAAATTAAGTTGTAAATAAGAGACAATCATCACTTTTGTTTTTAAGCAGCTACTGCATAGAGAATTTCAATGTACGCTCCTTTCGACAGAGGGGGGAAAAAGAGGTGCTAGAGTTTGCTTTCATAAGCACAAATATGGGGAAACCAACAGAAACAAAAACAGAAACAGTTTACTGTTGCTGAGGGGAGGGAAAAAAAAAATTCTCTAAAGCACACCCATCCAGGACCGGCTGAAATTTCTTCCAAGAAGTTACTAAGACATATAAAGCCAGAGGCTAAGTTTCCCTGATCACACTGGAAACCCATGTGACTTGATACCAGTCTCCTGGTCTTAAGGGGTATCTTTGCTTGGCACGGCTTCCAACAAAAACACAAGTGCATTGCATCAGTTATAACACAGGTGTATTCACGGATTGATTTCACACTCATCTCCACCAACTTCCAAGAGTTCGAATCACGACCACATGCACAGAAACTGAAAAGCGACTGATGAAAAATGTCCTTACCTTCACATCGGAGAAGTAGGTCTTCAGCATATTTGAGCTGGGGTAACGAGTATAAAAGAACATGAGCTTTGCTTTTTTCAAGTGATTGGGTGACAATCCTTCCTGCATGTAGGAGGCATTTGGTTAAGGAAAACAATGTCTTAAACACACGCACCCACCACCCACTCCCCGAAAGAACCTGGAGGCCCATCAAGCAGCCGGGGAAATTCTAGAAGGTAAATGGCACCGGCCACGGAATCCATCACTACGTTGCTGCCCCTTGCTCAAAGTGACCATGGCTTGTCAGAAACTGCCAAGTATAATGGTGAGGATGCACAATGTGGCTGCAGATTCTGGGCGGCTCTGTGGGGAGGATGGCAAAACATTCCCCCTGTTCGAGGTCCTTATGCTACCTATACGTTCACTTGTTGCTAAGGAGACAAATGCACCCAACATGTATTGTACAACTCTTATCGTGAGAGTTTTTTTCTTCTTTGCAATTACAGTTCTGTTTGTTCTTCTCTCCACACTCTGCAGCTTACATCAAATTATTATCCTAATGTGCGTGAAAATACAAAATGCATTATTTTGAACACTGTCAGGCAAGCTTCATATTTTACCTTTTAGTGCTAAACTAATGGAGCATCTTGACTCACTTTCTTCCTATTTTATTATTATATCCTTTTAATTGTTTCCTTTTGAATAATAGCTAAAACTTGGGAGGGGTAGTTTTGGCACAGAGAGCGCAGGGAGGGGGTGTCGCTTTTGTTAAAGCAACGATCCAAAACCAAATACAATTTGCCTCTCCTGGATTTATAGTTAACTCCTTTGAGAGTGGCACAGTGGTTGGGGCTAACAAATCAATAAATGTGGGTTAGCAGATCAATAAATGGCCACTTACCCAAAATAAGAAGGCCTATTTATCTGGAAACATCATTACCTTTTAGATCTGTAAACAGCAGCAACTAAAACAGTTCCCAAGAGAATGTGAGGCTAACCATAACAATCCAGGCTTCCTGATTCTCCCCCAGATTCTTGGCACTCCTCAGCAGACTCAGAGCTGGGATGGCTCTGGTCACATCTGCGCCGCAGCCTGGCCCTGCCATTTCCTCAGCAAATTAATGGCTTTATAATTTATCAGAAATGAAGATGCACGTGGAGAAAATCAATGTGGTCCCCCACAAGGTCAATTAAGGGTCCTTCCTAGAAGCTTCTCTAAGGATTTTCTCTCAAAAGAGAGTATGGGAAAAATAAGGAAGAAAAGAAAAGAAAATCTGCACTTGTGTGTGCACGCACGCACGCACGCTTTGCTAGGCAACAAAAATGCCACACCTGGTGAAAAAAAGGTAAAAAAAAAAAATGCACGTGTTTAGGAAAAGTCAAGGTTTCTAAATGGCCTCCATCAAGAACAGCGTGACCAGTCTTAGGAAGAGAGAGAAAGCAGGAAGTTAGTACAGAAGCACAATCAAATTCATACTGATAAGCTCTTGACTACTTATAGCAGGGTGTTTAACCAAATATTCTGCTGAGGATTGGCTCAATTAGCCTTCCCTTTAACATCATGCAATGTTTCAAAGATCACCTTGGTTTGTAAATGGAAAAGTTAAATCTTGTGCTTCCCCCCCACCCCGCCACGGACAATACCGACTGAAGGAAGAAATTTCGATTTTCTGTCTGTAAGCCAAAGCAGCTTAACTGAACTTGTGTTTTTGTTTCAGATCCTTAATGATCACAAAGACGATAATTTATGACTGACATACTTCTTGTGCCAAGGAAAGAGCTGAAAGGCCCTCCAGTAACCTCCATTAGACCGGTAGAAGACTAAAGGAGCCCAGCACACTTCAGGACCATCTGTCCAAATGGGTAAGTGAAATAATAGTGGCAAGCTGTCTCGTCTTGTCTTGTGATAAGAGTTTTTAGGCAAGTCCAAACTTCAGCAGACATTCTCAGATCTGGGTTCTAGTCTTTTCTTCAGACGGCCAGATGAAAAAACAACCTTGCACACTGAATTATTAGCAGGGGAAAAGTACCAAAGGGTTAAAAATGTGGTCTCCTACAAAACACCCTGTTTTGCTGTGGTTCTCCGTGATAGAGCTACCAAAACTTCCTGATGTTTTCAGGACGCTTACATTATGCTTCGATGTTTTAGCTCTTTTTATTTAAAAAAACAACAACAGCAAACTATCCCTCTTATTTTGATCAGGATTTAGAGGCTTTTTATTTCATGAAAAAAATTATTCTGATTCGAGTGTCTCAAGTCCGTTTTGCTTTAAAATGTTTCCTGTTGGTAATACTTAGAATTGATCCGTTGAAATGGAACAGAGAATAAATCTTTATCTCTTGCTCATCGTGTAATTAAGATAAAATTCCCATAAAATATATGTTTCTAATAAACTATTAAAAATAGCTAATGAAACATTTAAAAGCCAACAGTTAGATAATCCTTTTTTTTCCTCCTCAAAATAAATCTGAACTGACCAATTGGTTAATTTCCCTTTTAAGTGCTTGTGCTGAAAAGCAACTGTTCTTCCAAGAAAGCACTAGCTGTTTCCAGGATACTTACACACGCACAATGACTCATGATGGAATAGATTCAGTAAACATACAGCTGTACTGAACACGAGCTAAGCTCCATTCAAGGCCAGGAAAGAAAATGAGCACAAATAAATATTAAGGAGGTAAGGGGGGGTGGGGTGAGGGGGATGGAACGCAAACAAGATCTGTCCCGGCAGCTCATGTGGCTTTGCCTCAATTCTCTTAGCCATAGCTTTGTGAAGACAGATGACATTCAATTCTATGTGTAATGCAAAATAGACAATAACTACTGAAACTTGAGACAGCTGCCAGGTGTAAAAAAAAAGAAAAGAGAAAAAAAGAAAAGATGATAAATCCATAAATTAATGAAAGACATCTGCTCAGGAATAGAAAAGATCAGAGAAGTAGGATACTGCAGCTGAACCTGAAGGGGCGATTCAAACAACCTGAGACTCTGAGTGTCGTCTGTTTACCAAGCACAACATAACCTTACCTACACAGCAGTGGCAGGCGAGGAGCAGGGCCAGCAAAAAGGCAAATGCAAGAACAACACATTGTGAGGGCTGGAGGAAGTGAATTCTTCTTCTTTTTTTTTTTCCCAATTGAACTCCGACTTGTGGCTAGAGATTTTACCAGCTGCACTTCCAACCAAATTGGATTGGGGCTACTTATATTTTCTAAAATGCTTTGAAACCCAAAGAATTTTTAGCTGTCTCCTTATGCTCTGATTTGCTGTTTCCAAGAGGATTTCTCCCTCAAATGGGGAGAGAGGATCTAGACTGTCTCATTTAATCAAAGTGATAGAACGAGCGAGCTATTACTCCATTAAGAAGCTGAACGCCTAAGACGTGTCACTTATGGAAATTAAAAAAAAAAAAAGAATTTACTGAATAATTTTTTGGGGGGTAGGAACCCAGAGTCTCTCAGTCTTTCATATAAATGTTTTCCCCGTAGCTAATACAGCTAATAGAATGACTGTGGCCCCACAAGACTTCTAAAAATGTCCATGGATTATTTCACATATTAGAAATTCATTTTTAATCCATGTTTTCCAGTTGGATTTTAGTTTCAAATTACCAAACAATTTTCCTTTCCTAAATTTGAAGTGTTTTAAACATTTTCCCCAACAGTCAAGTTGGGGACGCTGGCTGTCACAGGAAACAGGCTCAGTTTCTTCACCTGCACATCTTAACAGCTCATAAGACTACTCTGGAGCTTTAGCTGGGTGCATGCAAATGTCTGAGGCCTACACAAGGCTATTTTTCTTGAGATGCAAAGAGGATGAATGACAAGGAACATCATGAAGAAAAACAACTGGCTGGCTCTTTCTTTTGCAATTTGAATAAAACTTAATATTTGATTAAATAGATTCATTTGCAAAGATACCGAACACTTTTTTTTTTTTTAATATCCAAGACGTGAGCTCCTGGAGCAGGTGCACTGACACTGAGTTCAGGCCCACATTCACTACTTCCTTTCGATTAGAAAGGATAATGAGGTATCACGTTTATATAGATTACATATGCTTCATGTGCTGAACTTAGAATGGATTTAGCTGATAAGCTGGTGTTCTTAATAGTTCTTATCTTGGCTACTTTGTTCAAAGAGGCAGATGATGCCCTTTGAAGTGGGAAGAATCATTCCTTAAGAATTAAATTATTCATTACTATTTGAAAAGCCATGACTACAAATAAAAACATAATAATGACAATCATAGAGGTATCATTTCATCCCATTTCTACTCATGTCTATTGAATTTTTTTCTAGGAATAACTGTGCTACAGGTTCTAAGATGGCCTTATATACCTAAAA
Source organism: Mirounga leonina (assembly GCF_011800145.1). Classification (NCBI taxonomy): domain Eukaryota; kingdom Metazoa; phylum Chordata; class Mammalia; order Carnivora; family Phocidae; genus Mirounga; species Mirounga leonina. Next base: position 38,640,993 of record NW_023270389.1, on the reverse strand, counting down.
CTGAAGTAGACACCACTCTCTAGGATTCCCAGAGAATTCTTTAAACGAAAAGCTTTGAGAATTTTGCCTACATGCCATTGGGTAAATCAAGGGAAGAACTCATTGCCACACAAGGATGGAGACAGGAGACCAGTGGACCCAGTTTCCCCCAAAACACTCAGATCCTCATTGGCTTCAGAATCGTGGGGATTATAGAAAGGGTTGCTTGCCTATCTTCTTCCTGAGAAAGAATCTATCAGTGGGTTAAATGGTAAAAAGTACAGCATGATCGAGGGGAAAGAAACAGAGGATAGAAGGCCAAAAGGTGGAAAATGTAACCATTAACTGCAACAAGAGGCCAAAATTATTTAGCTCCATGAAAGAAACTACTCCAGGTGTAAGCAACATTTCATATGAACACAGGTGTTTCCAAGCCATCCCTGTTCAACAGACTCTTATATTGGTAGGAGAGGGCAGTTATTCAACTGAAGAAGAAACTATATTCTCCTTAAAGCCTTTGATATGTATAGAAATAAAAGGAACTTCTTTCAATTCAAATCCTCTAAATTCCTCAGGGGATTTAGAGAGCGTGAGACAATGAATGTAGCCAACACTTAAAGCAATCTAAAAGATTTTTTTCCTAGAAGACCCAACTTAAAAAAAAAAAAAAAAGGCACAGGCATAATGATCTGGTTACAATGAAAAGTCTAATAAAAAAAACCCAAAAAACCCATAAACTGGTTCAAGAGTTTAGTGGTGCACTTCTGGGACTTTGAAACCTGGTTTCAAATATTCCTCACCATAGGTATGTCCCTTTCCTCTGAGTGTGTGTGTGTTTGTGAGAAAGAGAGAGAGAAGAAGGGAGAGAAACACCCCACCGTCATGACTACTGCCTTCAAAATGAAGTAAGATAGGGTCTAGCAATAGGGTCTAGCCCTGGACCTCAGGCTTGTGTGAACCTCAGAAGATGCTCTTCCTCCCAAGGATAGAAAACCATTCCAGGCACTGCATCTTCTTGCTTGGCCTTTCTCATCAGCAACACTATATGGCAATCATTTTGACCAATGTTTATTGCCTGTTTATAATGTGCAAGGCATGGTGATTGGCGAAGTTTCAATTCGTTGCTGGTAGATTACGTTCTAGGTCTTTGAAAGGTAGAAGTTAAATCAGCAACCAAACCAAGACTCAATTTCTGTTTATATATCTAAATCTTCCTTCCTCTCATGACATTATTCTCTTCTTCCTCACTGTGGAAAGAGACTGTGTTTAAGTGCCCCAAGTGGGTCTCATACTTGTGGCCCACCTTATCAGAAATCTTCATTACTGTCCTGAGAGCTGGTTAGAAGAACAGCCTTCCCTACATAGAAAAATGCATTTCCACCATAGCTGGGACTTTGCACTTACATGGCAGCCTCTGGAGTGGGCTTAGATACTAAAATGCCAATCTCTAGTCATCAGGACAATTGCTCAAAATCCTCAATTTAGCAACAGCCAACTTAATTGCTAAATTTTATGTCCATCTGGCAATTGATTCTAAAAGAAACACGCCTCTACCTGCCCCCCAATGCTACTATTCGACTACCCCAAAACACCAACAATCACAAGATTTTTTTAAAATTGACTGAAAGGACCAAACTACAGAGGAAAAAAAAAAGTCAGTGAAAAATAGCTGGAGTTCAGGATAGGTCTAATAAAAAATATAACTGGCAACTCCACTTAAAAGTCAGGTTCAAAATATAAAAGAGTCATAAAAGGAGCCATTTTTAAGTCGAATACAGCTGAGTTTTATATTTAATTGTGCTCTCTCGCTTTCCAAAATAATTTGCTTTGTGTATGTTAGGACAAAAGATTTCTGTGTATGGCTGAACAGAGGTTAATCATGCATAGAGGCAGCTGCACCAGACCCAAGGAACAGACCTTGGGTGAACGAGAGAGAGAGAGAGAGAGAGAGAGAGAGAGAGAGAGAGAGACCAATACCGTCTGAATACAACAGTACCTGTATATTTCCTTAAAGAAACACCACCAAGGACAAACCACGTCTCACTTAAAGATCAAAGAGAGAATCTGACTCCCCCGCCCCGCCCCCATGTCCATTTTTCTCCCCCTGAAGCCTCCCACCAGTCAAGTGCTCTTCCTAAGATTTAATCAGGTCTTCCTAACGCGGCCCAGGAGCCTTGCAGATGGTTTAAAGGGAGAATTCTTCTTATGGAATCTTAGGGAATCTCAAAACTGACTTTTCTCCTGACTCCATTATAAAACTTAACACCTTAAAAACAATCTGATCGAATTCATTATTGCAATGAGATTTTTTTGGGGGGGGGGGGTCCATCTCTGACTCTACTCCTAAAAGAAAAAAGAGAGAGAGAGAATACAGGAAGAATAGCAGAAAAAGCACTGCTGGAAAAGCACATATTAAATACCAGCTCTCTGAGGCAATTAACAACTTGTGAAAGTTGCAAAGATGTGGGTTTCCTGTGAAGCTTTTGTGCAATCAGGAGCGCAGCACGTGTGCTGATAAAAGCCTATTACTCTGAATAATGGGAAAGATTGCATTCCTAAGAAGATACTAATCTACGTCCTTCTATATATTGTGGAAACCTGACCTTTGGGGAAGCCTTTTTTTGGTTTTGTTTTGTTTTGTTTTCCTCGAGGGGAAAAGAAAAGGATATTGCACTTCCCGAGTAAGGTGAGATTTCGGACATGTCTTGAAGATCGCCACACTCGGACTTGATGAGCGACAGGGAGAGCCCTTCTGCGGTGCTGGGTGGGTGTGCTGGTGAACAAGGATGGTGGCTCAGGTGGTGGGATGACATCTTGGTCCTCAGACTCGTGGTCTCCCTAGTTAAGTCTAAGGATTCAGGAGAGGCTCTGTCTTTTCCCGAGAAGGAGCCGGAGGGAGCACCTAAGGGACTCTGAAATGGGTAGGCCATCAGGGGAAGGGGAAAGGGATGGCGGAAGGTGGACGTGGTGAAGCCCGCGGTGGCGGAGAGAGGCGACTGGTGCAGGGGCTGGTGGTGGCCGCCGGCGGGGGGGCCGGAGGCGGCCTGGTCGGAGGAGTTTTTGCGGACCACCAGGGGCAATGCTTCTGTCTGGTCTGTGGAACTGGGCATCTGCACGTTGCCAAAGGTGTCCAGGGGGTTCGGAATGATGACGTCGCCAAAGCACTGCAGGCGCTGGTTGGCGGTGTGGAAATTGTGGTTCTCCCCGTTGACGGCGAATCTGGCCTGGGGGATCTGGAGAGGCGGGAAGACCTGAGGAACCTGGCGGGAGGGTTTGGCCGAAAAGACTTTGACCACAGTGTCCACAACTTGCGACATGGCCGTGTTCAGTTCCTGCTTCAGGGTCTCGGCCAAATGTTTGCCTTCTGGTTGTAAGGAGTTCGGCCCGTGATCTCTTTCTTTGTTGCTGCCTTCTCGTTTGGGCTTGTTTTCCACCAGCTCCTGCTCCCTGATCAGGGCGCGGGCTCGGTCAATGAACTGTCCCGGGTCTAGCTCGCACATCTCGTTATCTGACCGCCCCACGGAGTCCTGGGCCCTGGCGTCCAGGATCTCCGAGCGCATGCTGTCTTCAGACAGGTTCCCATCTTCATCATTTTCGGAATCGGTGCTGTCGTAGATTTGGTAGAACTTCTCCTGCAGCTGGCGCAGCTGTTTCTGCATGTCCTCCAGCTGCTGCTTCAGCTGTCGGCGCTCCTCTCGCTTCTGTTCTTTGCGGGCGGAAACCAGCTGCTGGAAACTCTGTTGCTGCTGCTGGGGCAGCTTCTGCTTGCGTTTGTTTTCCCTGTAACTTTCTCGGGGACTCACAGACTGCGGGGCCATCTCTCTTTCATTTTCATTGCCCCTTAACGCCACACTGGGGGAATGGCTCATACCCCGAATGATATTCTCAACCCGGGCGCGCTTCGCTCTCAGGTGCTCATCACATAAGCGATCCATATCAAACTGGCTCATAGTAGGCCTGCCAAAAGGGGAAAGACACTCTGGGGGGCTGTCTCTTGAAGAGTTGCTGCATGTATCCTCCTGATGTACTTCGGAGCCTGCACTAGAGAGACCGCTGGCTTGGAAACTGGGCTCCGTGCCACCATTTTTGTTCATGTTATTTTTCAACAGCTGGGAAATTATGGTTGCTCCTGGAAAAGGCATCATGGCATCTTCGTACGAGTTCGCCCTCTTCAGCAGCTTGCGGAGTACGTTTGACTTTTCCCCATCTGCGTGCTGCACCACTGAATACTCAACATCCTGCTCAGAACCTTGGGGATTCATGGCACTAAAAAACGTTGCTCTCGCCTTAGCGAAAAATGCAGATGCTGTCCCTACCGTCCTTTTCACTCCAATGTCAACTCTTCTCCTCTTGGTTTGCCGGCTTAAGAGGGCTGTGCTGTCATGGTCAGGCATCACTGGACAGTTATTGTGCCATCTTCAAAAGCTCGTCAGCTGGGCACAGCTCAAGAATCCCGGGACCCTGGCCAACAGAACAAAAGGACTGATGAATCATTTTCTTTAAATTTCTCCAAATTTCCTGACCTCAATCCTGAATCAAATGCAAAATGCATAGGCTCTGGGATTTATGGCACATTACAATTATTGCAATTTATTATGCACTCTGCTTGAAATGAAACATTTTTAAATATTTCTGCTCCACTGGTTTAAGATGGATTAAGATTAAAAAAAAAAAAAAAGCAAAAACTGCTTAAGCACCAGTAATATGATTCTCTTTCACAAATGCCTAAAATGATACTGTTTATCTTCAGAAGAAACAGTAGATTATAAGAACACAGCCTCTGACAACCAATTGATTAAATTTGGGGCATTGAGATTCATATTACAAAAGAAGATGAAAGTGGCCTATACTTAAGAAATAAGGTTCAATTTTGAGGCTGTGTGAAATTTGGACAAAAAATTCCATTTCTGAATTAAAATTATTGTGGTTTTAATGCTATTAAAGGAAAAAGACTTGAAAATAAATGCAAATACTTAACACGCCCCCTTTATTACTGAATTTTAAAATATTTTTGTCGTATGTGAAATGGGAAGGAGAACACTCCCATCAGCATCTTTCCAATATAAATGGTCAATTTAACATTGAAATAAATGCACAAATACTCATTTTACAAGTCTGCTTATTTAGCATAGATATGCATTTTTATTAGTAAAATCACATTCGAAAATGGTATCTGTTGCTATATTTTAACACAAGTGTGAGAATATTGATACATTTTCATGATGTCCTTTTGATCACTTAAATTATTGCAAAGTTGGACCCGCTGCAAAAGAAGGAATTGTCACATTTTAGAAATCAATATATGGAACAATAAATTGAGTTAGGCAAGGGTAAATACATCTTCAGTATCAGTTTTCTTCTGTTCCAATCTGCCAAAATAATACTTCAAATGCCTAAGGAAACTTTAACATACACCATTTGTGAATCGTATTTCTTATGCCAAATTAAAGAAAAAAAGATAAATAAAGGAGAAAACGGCATCAAGCAAAATATACGAGGAAAGAGAAACATCTTCTCTGCATATGAACTTCCCTTGTTTCTTGAGGACACAATATAAAAAGAGAATATCCTTCCTTGCATTTTATAAAAGGCACTTGACATATTTTGTGACTTACTACCTACTGAGGCTAACCCCAAATTTTGTGTAAATATAAGATGTCGTATCTTTTTGCTTGCAATTAACATTTTATGAAGAAAATGAAAATATTTTATTCACACAGGGTTTATCTAATATTAAACTTCACGTTTGCTTAACAGAGCACATCTTCACAATAACAGGGTCTATTGCCAAAGGCAGCGTGCAGAGTGTTTGGAACAGCTCCCATCTCTTTCGGTTCACCTGTAAAAACATCTACGTGCTCCCTAGGACTGCATCTGTGGCTAGTTTTAAAGAATGACTATCCATGCAAATAGGCATAATTTCAGCATGAAATAACCTGTAAAAATCAAGAAAATGCTCAATGCTTAGATGACAATGTGTGGGTTTTTAATTTTTTTTTTTTTAAGCAACAAAGATTTCATCCTGCACTCCTTGTTCCTGGTCTCTATATGAAGACACAACATTTTTTTTAAAAGCCTGTTTTAGAGTATCATGCAAGCAATATGATGCTTCTTTATATTTTTCGTATGCTTAAAAATAAAATACTTTTTGTATGCCCCAGGATAAAATTTCCTGAAGTCAGAATGGAAACAGATCCTAAGAACTTCAATACCGGTTCAAAATCGGTTTCGGAATGATTTTGAACCCTCACACATCAATAATAAAACTGCGTTCAGGAATACAAAAATGCAATGACAAATATTTCACTGGCACATTAGATCTGATAAATCGGGTGTAGCAATCAGGTGAGAAAAAGAAAAAGACCGAGACAAACAAGAAAAGGGATGAATTATTTCAAAGCCCAGAAAGACTTGCACATTGGGGGTAGGTCTTTGCAAGGAGGACTTTTTTGTGTGTCTATCAGCTTTCCAAAAATAAAGTCCATTGCCATTATTTAAAAATTTTACCTCTTTTCTTTTTGTGTGCAAATCCTTTTCTCTTTAATATTACCTGAAAAGCACATGAGTCTCCAATCAAAATGTTGAACAAACTTTCTGCAGTCTTTTTCTTCCTCTGTTCATCTTAACACCCAATCTGGATTTTCCTCCTACCCATCCTTGCTGGGGGAAGAGCATCTCTGCAGCAGAGGCTCAGAAATGACAGGCTGGTGTAAGAGATGAGCACAAGGTCATCCCCAGGCATCCTTCCTTTCCCAACTGCCATTTACCTCTGCATCAACTGCATTTCCTCTCAGCTAGCCTAGGTATCAACAGCTGCATCCCTGCCTCATGCCCAAGCCAAGAAGAGGGCTGTGCTCTTCCTAGGTGGAAAAACATGATACTCTCATCTTCAGTGGACAGTAAGTGTTAATTAAACATGCTTGCTGGGTCTTTCAAGAACAAAATATCCTGTAACTTCCTTCAAATTCACCACACTAAACTGATTTTTGCAATCCGCTCTTAACCAGCCATCATTTTTATATTAGATAATGATTTGCTTTCTGTTTTGGGCTAAAAGAATTTAAATACTTTCAGGTCTTGTAAAATGTCCAGCTGAGACATAACAAATAGGACAGCACAAATAGGAAAAATTATATATTCCACTAAGACAAGGCATTATAGTAATAGGCACAAATAAATACATCTCTCTATATAGCTAAGACCTAAAACTTAGAACTAAAGGTATAGCAGTAGTAGACTGGGACCATAACCCATGAAGGCAAGAGAGGAGATTAAGTAATTCTAACTGGTGGACGTAATACTTCATCAGCATCTTGATTCATAAACAAGATCTACATGTGAACATACTTACCACATAAGAAAATGCATTGTTAAATGACTCTAATAGAAATTAAATCACTTAAAAACACTTTTAAAGGTGCTTCCATGGATTTCCCAGTTCAGAATTTAGAGAATGCTATGCACTGACTTTATCACTGATATCATCCTGTCCATTAAGATTTTTAGAAATTCCTTTATTTCTCAACATCTGTACTAAGCCACAATGTTTCAACTACAACTTTATTGACTCTTATTATATTTTAATCTTAACATTAATTTTGAGTTTAACCAGGCAATATGAAACCTTTTGATCAGCACTTGTGAACATGAATATCAGCCAAGTCTGCAGAAAAAGAGTACTGATAGAGAATTTGAACCCAAATGGATTATTGTTTGGATACACATATTCTATTCCTGTAAACTCCTCTTTAATTGGTATGAAAACCCATATAGAATATTTTTATTGTTAAATATTTTGCCATACATTTGGTATCTTACTACACAAATGCTTTAATAATTCCTATACACTGAATATCTTGACATAGCAGATTCTTCCCAGAAAAAGATAAGAACACACATCCAGGTATAACCAAGTCAGATTTTAACAACTTCAAAAGATTCATTAAAATCTGAATTATCTGAAGAATGTCAAATAATAGAACATGGAGAATCCTAAGGAACCTGGTGGCTTCATGTTAGAAAAGAATTTCCAGTGAAGAATTTCAAAGGAACACTGCAGTGTGTGGAGTAGAAAGTGGTTAAGTGCTCTACTTTAATAAAGAAGTTATTTGGGGGAGGGGAGCACAACTTTTACCGTATCTATCTGGAGTGCAGATTCTGGACAAAGAAGTGTTCATTATGGTAATTATCCAAATAGTTCAGACAAATCTTTTATGAGACAGGGGGAGTGTAAGGTTGGCATGGTTTCCTGTTTGGATTACTTAGATTATCTGTCTTTGTTGGTAAAATTATTTGAAGAAATTGCTCAAGCCTACACTTTACTTCTTACAGAAAACAACCTCTGAATGGGCCACTAATCTACTTGGGTCAACCTGGTTATGAAATTTCAAGTGGAATATCACTAACAAAGAACATTTTAAATCCATCTGAAAATCAGTAATTCAGGAGGGAAAAAAAATCAGATGATTTGATTGAGGTATTCTCCCCCTCAACCCCACCAAATCACTAAGCTGCCCTCTTCACTGTATTCAAGAGTTCATTTCTGCTAATTAGCAACTTTTCCTTCAGAGATGTTTCTGCTTATTGTAAGGTTAAGAACGCATTTTATGTTTAGTGTGAAGAACCCACTTGACACAAGTTAATACTTCAGTTAACTAAGATTGTATTGTCAAATCTTACATCAGGCTTCAAAATTTCCTGTCCTATATTAGAGTTCCTATAATATTCCTAATATAATAATCTTATTATAATATTCCTATTCCTATAATAGAGTTCTCAAATCACAATCATTTCACTGAAAATCCCTCCATCCTATCAAAAATTCCATACATTTTTCACCTGCAAAATGAGCACAGAATATTTTCTGAGACATGCCAAAAATATTCGTTTGCACTTATTTAAAAAGCAATAATTCACCAAATTAGTAAATAAATGATCTCAAGAAAAAACAATTACGCTTTTTGTCTTTTTGTAGAACACTGAAATACTCTAAATGTCCTTTGAAACTTTATAGGGTACACTAGGCAACAAGGGTGGAGAAATTCCTTACGTATATGTCCTTTCCGGCTTATACGTGTACTTAATTAGAATCCAACAATAATAACATGTCACGCACAATCCATCTTCATATTATAAAACCAGTAACATTTTATAATTTCTTCGTTAATCCTAAACCTAAAAATTCCTTATATTACCAGATGAAAATGCAAGACAATCCCTGAAATGATATAAGAAATTCATTGAAAAAAAGGCCTATTTGCACTTTGAACAAATAAAGAGCAACCCTGGCAGCTAGCTTAGGTTTTAAGATTGCAAGTGCTACTTATAGAGGAACCACGCTAGGAAATGAATAAAGTGAGAACAAAGATGCATGTTATGTATGCATGACTTTTGTCCCCACAAGGTGGTGATTAACTAAACAGAATTCTGCATAATGGACACATAAGAATATCAGTAAGTTCCAAGCGCAGATAACCCCTATTAAAAATAAAGCAAATGGACATATCCATAGATGACATGAAAGAACTTCCAAAGCATCCAAGGAAAGTATTGGGGGAGGGACTTTGATGTGTTAAGACTAAAGAGTAAATACACATACTTTCTCATTTTCATGAAACAATGATCATCACCCAAACAGCAAAACCAACCAACAAAACCATTCCCCATCTATCCTATTTCTATGTAACACAAGAAGTAGCCTGCTTAAAGAAAAACTTAAAGGGTCAAGTTTGAATAATCCAGCTATAATGCTTACACTGAATTCTCAGTATCTTCCCTCTACATCAAGCCACAGTCCTTACCTTCCCCTATTTTACCATTATATAGACAAGTCCATGTTGTAGCATATGGACAGGTTAACCCCAATGCTCCTCTTTTCCATCCTCACCACACACAGCCCATTTTATTCTGAAAATGCTCTGAAGTTCTTGCAAGAAACTCTTCACAGAGCCGACTGCCCGAATCTTGCTTCAAATAGAAAAGCGCAGTTACCTCTCACGTACTTGAGATTTTCCTTCTCCATCAAAGTAATAACTAGGACATCTGGCACATGTCTGGTACAATGACAGGCTCATTCTACTTTATGAGAGTACTTAACATATGACTTGAAAGAGTTTATGCACATACCTATTCTTTCTGGGCAGGGAGAAAGCACGCTAGAAAGATAAGCTTTAACAACAGTAACACTTTCAAATGACTTTGGTATTCCTGGTGGTTACAAACACCACCCATGGCTGCCCAAAACACACACGCACACAAAAGACAGCTCTCACCCACCCCCCTTCGGGGCACCACAGACCTGGGAGATAGGCATAAACTAGAAAGGGAAGCAAAGGGAAAGTCAATCTCCCTCCACCTGCTGCCTGAAGTGGGGGTACTTTCAGCCGCCTGGCAGACAGAAGTCTGAGACACAGCCTCAGCAGCAGCCTGCCAACATCCTTAAGAAAAATAAACAAACACAGACCAACTCGCCCCCCACCCCCCCAAGCAAAGAACTCACATGGCAGGGCTCAAAACATAACAACAGCCCAGGTCCCATTAGCCCGGACAATCCTATTAACCAGGGCACCCATAAATTCATAAACCTCTGCAAGCCTGGAGCACGCATTGTGGTCTGGAACTGTACAGACACACACAGACACAGAGGAAATTTGCACCTGTCTTTCTTGACACAACACACCTGTCAGGCCCTGCCCATGCACAGCACTCTACTAATAGATCTCTGCCTACCTAGTTGAGGAAAGGAAATTATTTTTTTGTAAGGGAGGTTATAGGTGGGAGGGAAGGAGGGTGGGAGGGAGGGGGAGGGGGAAGGGGGGCAGAGGGAGAGAGAGAGAGGGAGGGAGAGAGAACAAGACACTTATAGCCTTGACTTTGAGAGAAGGCCACCCTGTGCTTGCACTGTTTTTATAAGCTCAAGGAGACAACACAGACCTTCTTGGAAAAATAAAAACAAGCAGGTGAGTTCCCAGCCTTCCCCCAGGCGGAGTAGGGTTCTGGATTGCCAAGAACAGCAGTTTCACACTCCAACCTGCCTCCTTGGGCTATTTAAGACTATCACCCAACCCCTCCTCCTCCTCCTCCTCTTTCTCTGCCAGCCTGGAGGGCTCTCAACTTCCCGAAAAAAGCTGAGAAGTGGCGGGAGACGTGTGAGTCTCTCTCGAAAGCTACTCCCCCTTTACCTCCCTCCCGCCATTCCACGCCCCCCCCCAACTCCAATCCACACTTTCCACCAACGTTCAGTTTTAGCAGGGTAAGTGGCTAGCCCGCCAGAAGAACCAACAACTTGCTAAACTGGACTTCGGGTGATGTCTCCCCGCCAACGCCCCCCTCCTCGCCCCCTCCTAGTCTGTTCGGCCAAGATAGCAGCTCTTCCCGCCCTCCTCACCATTCTTCCCAGTGACAATTACCCTCACCTCTGTTCTCGTCCCTCCCCAGTCCTCCGAACTGGGGCAGAACTGCAGGTACCACCCAGGCAAGAGCAGATCCGAGCAGCCCCGACAGCGCAGGACTGCCAGCGAGGACCGTGAGAGTCTTCGCCTCGCAGATCCGCAGCCCAAGAACATCCCTTACCGCCACCCCGCCCCGCGACCGCTCGGTCCCCCTGCGGCGCTCGGGCCCCATCCCTCCACCACCCACCTCCTGAGGCTCCCGCCGCCTCCTTACCCAACTCAACTTGACCTAGCCCTGGGTCCTCGGAGCTCGGGAGAGGGGCGCCGCGCTGGTTTCCCGGGACCATCTCTCCACCGCTTCAACCCCGATTTCAACATTTCGCCGTCGACAGCGTTTTGCGAGGAAAGTAACAGAGCGCCCTCCTCCTCCCTCTGCCCTCCTCCCTACTCCCCAGCCCTCTGCCCGGGTTAAAAAGGAGAAGTGAAAGGTATGCAAATGACAAGCAAATTGGAAGAGCCTGGAAGAAAGGCAGCTATAATAAACAAGACAAAGAGAAAGGACGAGGGGACTAGCACAGGAGTTTTAACCGGGGAAGACGGGAAGGATGAGGCTTGGCGGAAAGAGGGGATCCAGGCGAACAAAAAAGCGACCCGGTCCCCCTCGCGGTCCTCTCTCCCGAGAAGAGAGGGTAGGAGAAAGAAGGAAAGGAAGCAAACGCCTCCTCACAGCCCAGAAACAGTACACAAAAGGTGACAAGATCAGCGACAAGTCCAGCAGTATCAGCACCGCCCCCCCCCCATCGCCACCACCACCCCAGCCACCAGCAGGAAAGAGAAAGAAATAAAAACCAAACGGATCACTTACTCTTAGGAACTGGGAGGAGCGGAGCGCTGAGTTCCACGGAGGCTCCTGCTTAGAAACTGTTTAGAGGCTATTTTATTATGATTCATTTAAATAACACCATTTTCTCCTGGAAAAAAAAAAATGTTTACACGGGTATGAGTAATGGGAGTCTCGTCTCTTTTCTTCTCATTCAAGAACAAGCCAGGACAAGTGATTCTGGAAAAGGGGAGGGGACTGGCGAGGGGGCGAGGATACTTACGCGGGTGCAGAGGGCAGTGGGACCGAGCGTGGTTTTGCCGGCAGGGAGAGGAGAACACGCGCGCGCACACACGCGGCGGTGGCTTGCGGGTGATGAATGTGATAATTGGACCGGGGCCGGTGAGTGTGCGCGAGCGAGCGAGCGAGCGAGCGGGGCGAGCGGGCGAGGGAGAGGGGACAGAGGGAAGGGTGGGAGGGGAGAGGAGAGGAGAGGAGAGGAGAGGAGAGGAGAGGAGAGGGAAGAAGAGGAGGCAGAGGAGAGCAAGGAGGAGCGGAGAGAAGAGAGGAGAGAAAGGAGCCAAGAAGAGAGGAGCGGCGGAGAGGAGCCGAGCGGAGAGGGAGCGGGCGGCCCGGCGAGAGCTCTTTTGCGCCGCTGCGCTTCCCCGGCTGCAATGGTGTATTATTTCAGAGCGCTCCCTCAGCTGAGGGCTCCGCTCCACAACAAGATTTACTTTAAGACACAGCTGAAGGAAACAGGAAGACTGCACGTCACAGTCTGACTGACGTACCCGGCCCCAGCACCCAATCGCGAGGCGCCTTCGGATTCAAGGGGGGATAGCGAGGCAAGAGAACTTGGGAGAAAAAAAAAATATAAAAGGGGTGGGGGTGAGGGGCTGGGAAGAGAGGAGGGGAGAGGGGCCCCGCGCTCCCCCTCCCCCGCCTCCATCCCCGGCCCCCACCCCCGCCCCCGCCCTGCCACCGCTTCGGGGCGACGGGATCGCCGCGCCGGGGCCGGAGCGAGCCATCTGCGGGCACTGTGCAAAGCGGGCGACGGCGCGAGCGGCGCTCGGCTCACACTAGCTCGTCCAGGACGCAGGTCCTTCCCCCCCCCCCTTCCTTTCCCAGATACAGCTGATCCAGTTCCCCGAGTGGACGAGCGTGGAGCGGACTTGGGTGGAGGAAGGCACGGAAAAGTATACTGGAGAAAAAGTGGGGTTCTAGGGGGTGGGGTGGTATAGGAGGAGGGAGGGGGTAGCTCAAATCGTTCCACCTTTTAAATGATCATAGATAGTATCAAGAATACATGTCACCCTTGCTTCCTTTTAGAGCGGAGGTGGGCAATAAAATACAGGTAGGTTTGGGATTAAAATAATGGGTGCCAGAGGTTTCACTTAGGCTCCGCTGCATCTGGTAGCAGACCAGTATTGGCGGAGTTCCAGTTAATCTTCCGCCAAAATTATTAGGAAGAAGAGTATTTGCCCTTGGTTATTTGGATTGTAGGTAGAGCAGCCTTTTGGGGGGGGGGATGGGGAAATGTTACAAGCGTTACCTCGCAATTACCCCTCACTAACTCACCCACCCCAGAATGACCAGAGAGAGGTTTCATAGAGGAGTACACAATTTTGACGCCTGGGTAACAAACTTCAAAGTTTATTAGGCAAGAAATTTCAAACGCTTAAATTTCGGGTTTCAACATAAAGCTATAGAAGATTCACTTTGGTTTGCCATTTCTTGGATGAAAAATAACCAGCAAGATTTCTTTAGCTAATGTGGCTCTTAAAGAGCTCCTTGGGGGTTTGCAAGTTACAAATGCTAAAGGGCATTTCTAGCCGCAGCCAGAACGTGTCTTTCACGGGGCACGGTAAACGGCTTTTAATATAATAAAGCAACCGCGTTTATGACCTAAAGATCCTATAAAAGCCAAGACTTACAAGGGCTGCGAGGCAGAAACATTCATACCTAGTCGATTAGACACTCAGTTTTTAGGTAGGATGGGGACAAGTATTTTTGTATGCTCCTTGAATTCAGGCAGATCAAAGGTTGAATGACATTGGTTGGGACAACAGAGTGTTTATGAGGTGTGTTACAAGTACATTGGCCAACAACTACCACCATCTTCTGCAACACACACACACACACACACAACATACACCTTTCCCTAGGACATTTACAATTTCAGCCTCAAATTCATCAAACTGTGAAGAAGTCTTTTCTTTGAATAAGAATAGAGATGATAACATCCCTGTAGGAAACTTTTGGCACGGGATTCAAACACTGAAAAGAAGAAGAAAAAATCAAGCTGGCCAGGGTGGGTGTCAGGGATAAGAAAAGAGACTTGCTTGAGCATCCCCAGCCTTCATTCCTCCCTTTCCGCTGCCCCCAGACACTCCCTCCACACCGTTACAGAAACCACACAGAGCACACAAACACACCGCTCACACTTCCAATGATAGGCTATTGTATCAAGTGTTATAATCGGGATGTAACAATTTAGGCTGGGAACAGAAATAATCTATCAACATGACCATTAGATGCAGGATGGAATAATGCTTCTATTGGTTGAGTCCTTTCGAGGTAAGCGGGTGTATGGAGCGCGGAAATGTGGGTTCTGTGAATGGATCAAGGCTACTTCCTTTCTTCTTTTCCGTCCTATTATTTTCTTTAAGTATCCCAGTTTGTACATATGTTAGCGCCAGCCCACAAATAAACTGGTGGGAGTAAAGGATATATGCCCTCCACACCTTAAAACCATCTGCTCAGTTTGACATTTAAAAGGAAGGAGGGCAGGGAAGGAGGAGGGGGAGAAAGGGGAAGAAAGGGAGCCGAGAGAGAAAAGATTCAGAATCTGGAAGGAAATGGCTTGAACTTTAGCCCACAAGTTATGTCAATTGCACCTAGCGCTCGGATGCACGTTTTGCACACTACGCCCGGGAACTGGCCGCAGGAAAAGTTCCCTGCGAACCCCAGTAAGCCCTCTGTCACTCCCGGGGGAAGGCAGGCCTGAATGGAAGTCGGGGTAACCCGCTTGGCAGACAAGGAAGCTCCCCCACCCCCCCGCCAACGCAGCGGAGGCTCGCGGCTCGCCACGCTCTGCCGCGGCAGTTCGCAGCCCGCATTAGGGCGCAAGAGCGGCTGGTTGAAATAGGAGCGCGCGCGACGCTGGGCAAGCGAGCTCGGTCCGTAGCCCAGCTCCGTGAGCTACGTACGCGGAGCCCTGTCCTGTCCCTTACTGTCGGGGCGACGTAGAGGCCGGGCTCCTGGCAACCTCTCTTGCCCAAGCTGCGGCGCTCTCCCAGGTCTTGGGCCGTCCTAGAGCAAGGCGTGAGGCCCGAGCCCCCTATCTCCGGCGACTCCCGGTTTGTTTTCTGATAGGGGAGAAGCGATCAGTCAGGTCGGAGCCGAGAAGTCGCCTAGATACTGGCTCCATCTCTGAAACCAGCGGCCAAGCCTAGGGTCAACCCCTTCCTCCGCCCATTGGCAACACAACCCCAATAACTTAAAAGTTAACACAAGTTCTGACCGGTCTTCCAACAAACCTCATCCATGCAGACTGCATTTACTTATTTATGGGAAGGGGGATCTGCTGTGAGTTCTTAGTCAAACTCTTTGCAGTTATCACTTATGCATCTGGTTCTGGGTTAAACACACTTTGCCTTGACATTTCCTCGGTGTATTTCGGCCCTCCTCTACCGTTCTTTCTTAAAGCCCTTAGATGAAGGTAGGAGGGAAGATTACATATAAGAAATTTAAAACCTTACAAAGAACCATCGTCAGATCCTAAACAAACCGATTCTGGGAATTTTAACCAGATCCAGCAGAGAGGCCAATGTGGGCGTGGATTTCGGGAGAAAGATACTGAAGATCCCTGCCTGGACACACAAACACTCACAAAACCATCCACTCTCCACCACCACCTCCACCCTGAAGAGAGGAAGAGAAAGAGAGAAAAACCAACTCCAGGGTGCAGGCCGGCCTGCTTCCGGCTGTCTAGAGGCAGACTGACCGCCATTCTCTCTCATCCCCCACCCCCCTATCCCCTGTGCCCAGTGTGACGCCAGGCCCAACCTGGGTCTGTTCTGAATGGGGGGAAAAGTGAAATGCCACAAGATCAGTAGCAAGGAGCAGCTGCGGCGTTTCTCTCCTGGGAACGCCACTGCTTCGAAGCCTCCCGAGTGATGTTTGTTTAACCAACAGCTTTCAAAGTAAACAGAGGCCAAGCGCTCCAAAGAAGTTGAAATATAACCCTTACAAGAATTTGGGCCCCGAGTGCCGGCGGAAAAAGTAATTTTTTTTTTTTTAGGTAATAAAGCTTCCATCCCAAATAAGGGTCCACCGCAATGCCTAAAGGAAACTAGAACTGTCATAAAAATACAAATTCATCGAAAGGATTCATTACAATAAAGTGACCTCCAAGAAAATCACCCTTCGTCCACAAAAACACACCTGTGGGGTTGGTTGTCAGCGAGGGAAGGGGCACACTACTAACTTGATTTTAGGGAAGTGGGCGAAAACAATCGAAGGGAGGTACATTCCCTGCCCCGAGTAGAAAAGAGTAGGCTGGGAGCTCTGCGCAGCCAACCCTGGCTTTGCCTCAGGCACCGAACTTTCCAATATCAAGATATTAACAGATGGTGGTGAGCACATGGAGGGCTGTTACTTACATAATCCAGCCACTCCGCCCGGCCGCGCTGAGCCCGGCAAGGCGTCCGCCAGGCCGCGCGCGCGCCCCCCGAGGGGTGCTGTTGCCCCCCCGCCCCGAAATAACGTGCCTTTCTCCAACCCCGCCCGGCTCTTCGGGGGCTAGGATTTGGAGAGGTCGTGCTTTCAGAAAAATCTTCGCATCGATCGGATTGTGCTTTACCTTCTTCAGTCCACAGCAGTAAAGAAGCTGGAGACCCATGGGCAGAGGGAAGCGGAGGGAACGCTTTCGGGGAGAACCCGACGCTCTCCCTCGGGATCTGGGGGGGTACCAGGGAGTGGAATGTTCGCAATTTACATCCCTCCTTCTTTGGCTCAGATTAGCAGGTCTTTCCCAGTTCCTGAAATACAAAGGCAGGCTCGGGGCCGCAGCAGAGGGGGAGCGGGGTGGGGTGAGGGTGTGAGTGCGAGGGGACGCCTCTGCACGCGGGGGCGCAGTGGGCAAAGTTACGCAAAGCCTCGGGGCACCGTTACACTCCCGAGCTTCTGCAGGGTTTCAAGCACTGCTTCTCGCACGCGGGGAGTCCCTTTAGGCTGGGCGGCCGCCTGCTGCCTTCGCGGCCCCAGCCACCTCCCCCGCGGCCCGGTCCCTCCCGGTGTGCCTTGTGTACCTCCGCCCGCGTGTCGGGGGACGCGTGTGTTTGCCGAGCCTCTCCCCGAGGGCGACTCCGGCCGCCGAAACCCGTGAGGAATACGCCTGCGTGGGTTGCAAAAGTTTCGGGTTGGGAGGGAAGGCTGGCAGTCGCCTCTCCTGGCACCCGGCGGGAGCGGGGCTGCCTGGCCGGCGGCTTCCTCCCGGTCTCCTCCTCCCTCCCGGCCCTTCCTTTCTCGCCGCAGCCCCGCGATAGGTGTCGCGGCCTCTCGGCCCGGAGCCCGCGAGCGCGAGATGCTGCGGCGGGGTCCGGCGCTCCGAGCACAGGGCACGCCCCTCCGGCCCGCGCGGGCCCCCGGGGGGTCCCGGTCCCCCCGCGGGGCCCCGCGGCCCTCGCCTCCTCCGGGGCCGCCGCCGGGGCCGGAGCCCTGCTCGGCTGGCTCGCGCTGGGCGCACGCCGGGCGCAGAGGGCAGCCACCTGCTCCCCACGCTGCGCGGGGCAGGGGCCATCCGAGCCGCCCGGCCCGAGCGGCCCCGCGGCCCAACCCCCCTCCCCGCCCGCCGCCCGCCGCCCGCCGCCCGCAGCCGCCCGCCGTCCGCCTGTTGCTGCGGGGGCCGTTCCGGCGGCGGCGCGCCCGCACCCGGGGACGCGCTCCACCTGGGCCAGGGGGGCCTCCGGGAGGACCCAAGGAGGGGCGGGGGCGTTCGAAGGGGTGGAAACCTCCCCTCCTGTCCACCCCCTTTCTTTTGTCAACTAGTCTAAGGACATTTGGCCGTTCCTCCAGCTTCTCCTTTCTTTGGTCTTTCGACTCCAGGGTGTGAATTCCCAGGAGGCGCTCGATTTTTGGTGGGTTTTGGTGATTTGGAGTGATAAGACTTAAGTTATCCTTCCTGTCCATCTTATTAGGCTTTTATTCAGGAGCGGGCTAGAGATAAATAGGTGTAGGCCGGGCACCGAGGAAAAGAGAAGGAAGCTCCCAGTTTGGATTTATTTGGGGGGAGAGAGAGAGTAACTCTGGAAAGTTG
The DNA here is from genome assembly GCF_011800145.1 of Mirounga leonina. Taxonomy (NCBI): domain Eukaryota; kingdom Metazoa; phylum Chordata; class Mammalia; order Carnivora; family Phocidae; genus Mirounga; species Mirounga leonina. Next base: position 38,622,485 of record NW_023270389.1, on the reverse strand, counting down.
CATTTTGTTTAAATTAGAGCAAGACAAAGTTGAAAGCCAGGTTTCTATAATTTTTCTGGTGATATTTCTTTTATGAAGTATCTAAGTGTCTGTTTGTCATCATTTTGAGATCAAAAGGAAAATCCATATGCTGCAGAGTTTTTCGAAATTGCTATTTAAATATGTTTTAAAGGTTTTATCCAACGTGGAGAAGGCTGCGCAGAGGCAAGGCTGGTGACAGGGATAGCGGGATGGTTTGATGTGGAGCAGTGGTTTCCAAGAGTGGCAAGTAATCAAGAATCACCAAGGGAGCTTTTCAAAAACAAAGATTTCTGGGCCCATCCCAGCTAGGCAATCAGTGGGAGGACCTGGGCATCTGGGGGTCATGCTGTGTTTCCAATTACTGCTCAGTTACTGACTCTGTGACCTTAGGTGTGTTACTTAATCTATCTGAGACTCAGTTCTTTTCATCTGTTAAGTGGGGATAATTTCCAACTTACAGAGTTGTAGAGAGTAAAATGGTTCAGCACATGATTGGTGTTCAGTGAACCTTTGGGCCCTTTATATGCACACCGTTCACCTTTTAGGGAATAAACAGTAGAATTAGTGCATGTTTGGAAGCTAGGCTCTATGCTCTTGGACCTAGACCTGTCCATCCTGGCAGACAGGAATCATTTACTGATCTGAAGTCTGCTTTTTTCCTTTCTTTCTTTTTTTGGTCCTCTCACCTTCCATGCTTTTAGATGGCAGACCTTTCCTACAGAAGCTGCCCATCAGACCAATGAAACCACGGGACACAAAGTTCTATTCAAGAAGAGAACAACAAGAAAGAAAAAAAGGTCAACAATCCTAGGTAAAACTAAGACAAATGTATATCATCTATGGTATGTTTTTACATGTCTGAATGAACAACTCCCCCAAATCTCTGTAAAGTAAACTACAACTCTTCCTGAGATTCTTTTCAAACCAATGACCACAAGCACACCCCAAAATCATTAAAAGGGGGCCCAGGCAAAGAGAGCTGCGAGAAGGCAAAGAAAGATAGGCAGGAAGGTTCATCCCCAACTGTGATTCTGCAGTAGTGTGAGGGGAAGAAAGCCAGAGAAAGGGAATGGGCTGAATGAACAGAGAAACGTCAAGAAGGTTGACAGTTTTAGAACTGGAGATGGCCTGGAGTAGTTAATTATACATCCCCAAAAAGGTATTTGCTGGTACCTTCCAAAAGCTTGAGATGAGTAATCAGGGTGTTTCCTGGGCCGGGATAAGGGACGGATGGACAGCTTGGGGCATCTGTGGGCCCAGTCCCTAGTGAATGAACCCAGGGGTTGGGAGGAGGAGGCACTCCCTGAATGACAGAGAGCTCAAGCATCACCCCTAGATGCCTATCTTCCTAGGGTTTGTGAATATCTTTGGGCAAGTGTGGAAGATTCCTGCTCTCTGGACCTGGGGGAAGTGGCTAGGACTCTCGGGGACAAAACAAAGACTCTCAAGACAACCACAGAGAAACACACATTTGGGGCCAAGCTTCAGGGAGACAGGTGACACTGACTTCTCACTCCCAGGGTAGGAGGAACACTTTGGCCTATACTTGAGATCCTGGTGGGGAGATGGGGGGGCAGGGGGCAGAGGCAGGATGGAGGGCAGAGTTTGAAGGGGCCAGGGATGGGTAGGGGAGAGTGTCTGTCGGTGAGTGTGGGAGGGGAGTGGGTGGGGGTAAGGAGAGAGTGTAGGTGTATGCCTTGCAGAGCACAAGTTGGAGAGGTCCTGGGGTTCGAGGGAGCAGAGTTAGGGGGTGAGTGCAGTGGGGGGGGGTGCCTGCGACTGGAAGGAGGCAAGGAGCACCGGTTCCCGGCGAGGCAGCTCACTGGGAGCTGAGTGGTGCATGGAAGTGTCTGGAGGGCCGAAGGGGAGGCAGTAGAAAAGTTCTGGAGGTTACATATGTATGACCTTTGCTCAAGCCAGGATGAAGTGTACAGGGACTCGGCTTCCTCAGGCCCTCACTAGCCCGCTGAGATTTAGGAAGCCTCGGGCTCCCGCGCTTCTCCAGGCTTGACAGGAAGGCCTGAGAGCCTGCTGTGAGGCACCCCGGGGTCTCCCCCTGGGAGTGTGGGGGCTGGCAGGTGCACAATGGAGGCACCCTGCTCCCTGCTGTGCCTGTCCCTCTGCAGGCACAGCCCTTGGCCCCCCAGGACTTCCCCTCCTTTGCCTCCATCCCTACTCGAGGCCCAGTGTTGCTCCCCTCGCCCTGGTTCCCCTGGGCCTTCTCCTTTTCCCTCACAGATAAAGCACCCTCACCCCTTCATCACCTCCATGCTAAGCTGGTGGTAGTGCCTGGGGGGGGGGGGGAGCAGGCAGAGGGCAGGAGGGGGTACATAGCCCAAAGTGGACTCCAGGAAAATGGAACAACACCATTCAACAGATAACAAATGCTCGTGACACATGGCTAAGAATGGCAGTTGGTGACCCTATTGAGGGAACAGAGTGGACTAGAGGATTTGGGGTCTTAGTCAACACGGGTGGATAGTTATGTGTTTGAGTTAGTTGGGTTTGTGAGACTTCAATTAGAAGCACAAGCCTAGAAGAATCTGGATGAGGGGCAAAAGTGTCCACACCTCCTCCTCTCAATATCCCAGTGGTCTTTCAGTGAGAATTCAGAAGGAGGCAAATAGATGTAGTAATAAGCAATGATAGATAATTCAGCATTTATTGAGCACTTCCAATGTTATAACCGTGCCAGATGCTTTACACCCAGTGCTGCCATTTTTTAATTCTAAAATCCCATGGATGATAAGACACACTATCAATGGCCTTTGAGAGAAAAACAAAACGTGATATCCTTAAATGTCCAATGGATTGTAAGACACACTGATTTCAGGAACATAATATAGTAGGAGAAAAAGTGAAACTTAAAAGGGAAGAAATAAAATATATTAAGTGTAGTTCTCTCAATAGCCCTGATAAGAATTATCCCCACTGTATGGATGAATAGACTGAGGCTGGGGAAGGTTTCACCACTTGCTCAGGGCCACAAAGCCAGTAATTTGCAGTCTAAATTGGCACCCATGTTTGCCTGCGGTCAGAGCTAGAAGAGTTTCTCCTAGGGCATATAACCTCTGCAAGACTGGGCTTTGTTGGCTTTTTCCTAGCCCTGATTCTCTCTCGACCCTTTTACCACCAACACCCCTCCCCCACCCTCTAAGCTATGGAGATTTCCATGAGGAGCAAGTAATTCATTGGGGGAGAAAAGGTACAAAATAGTCAAATTACATTCTTCAGATTCAAATAGAGTCTTTAAAAGGGTAAAAACCATGCATGCCAGGTTTTGCTGTGCACTGCAGGAAGTCCATGAATTCAAGGATCCCTGTATTGCTGAAAATAGAATTGTAAAAAATAAAAGGGGTGGGGGGAGAAAGTGAACGAAACTAATCCTATTAAACGTGGTAGCATGTTTTTGTGGCACGCAGGGAGAGATTAAGCACAGGAAAGGGGATAAGTACTGCTTCAGTTTCACTAAACTAATGTGACAACTTGTCATTGGAAATCTTTGCAGCTTGTTAGTAGATGACTAGCTGATTCAGAAGTGTTTTCTATCATTCCCTTTGTGTCTCCTGTGAGGGTTCTTTTTTTTTTTTAATTTTCTTTCTTTTCCTGTTTCTTTCTTACCCATGCTGCTCTATTTTGCTTTTTAATCCTTCGTGTCTCCTTCAAGTCAAAACATTTAGCTGGCTCTAATCAAGATTTGGTTTTGAAGATGCACTTTGACCTCGAGTGGCCCAGAGAAGCCCCGGAGGGGACTGCTCTCCATCCCCAACCCGGGTCGGTCCATCCTGTGGCTGGAAAACCCAAGCTTCTGGGGAAACACTCTCATTTCAGATTTTATTTTTCAACCGTCCTTCCCGTCTTCCCTTTCACCTTTATTTCTTTCTTGTTTTAACCTCATATCCTCTCCCGTTTGCCTTTCATTTCCAGGCTTCTGACTTTTTTTCTCTCACTTTCCCTTTCTCTGCTGTTTTCTAACTTTCTTCCCCTCACCTGCTCGCTTTCCATCTTCTCTTTCATCTCTTTCTTAGAATTTCTTTTCCCTCTTCAACGCACCCAGTAATGCTCTTATTTGAGAGATGGAATCCAACAGATGAGACTGTAGGATTCCTAGAGAAAAGTTGTGAATCCCTCACATGGGTTTTCATATTGAAGTAACTCTTGCTGGGGGGGAGGGGGCAGTGTCATAGGTAGGGGGTGTCAAAAGGCTGATCTCAATCAAGAGGAAGCAAGAATTTTAGGCTCGGTCACAGTCTCTCCAAAGCAGGTGTCTAGCGTGTTTGGAAATGTGGCTGACCGTCCCTCTCTCTCTCTTGCTTTGGCATGGCTTTCTCTCCCACCTTCCTCCTCCACCGCCCCCCGCCCCCCGCCCCGCTCCAACTTTCCCCACTGGCTTACCACCAGAGGCGAGATGTTGAGTCAATGGAAAAACAACATTCGCCAACATTAAAGGGAGACTGTTTGGAAAAGGAAGGCCCCGCTGAGGTGCAGAGGAAGCCTGTATGTTAACACGGGCCACCTCTTATCTGGGGCAGCTGGGCCTGAGCCGCCTGTGCTGATTCCCTGGCTTTGCCAAGAGGCCTTCAGCAGAGAGGACAGGCTGCCTTGCAGGGTGGGGGGGCTGATCCTCATCCAGGAGCAGAGCATCAGCAGCACTTTTAGAGACAAAAAGGCCTTGCTTTTCTCCCAGGGGCTTCATGGAGAAACCTGCAAGCGAAGTCTTGCAAAAGGCAGCAGTTCTCAGGGCCTTTGTCCCCGGACTTAAAACCAGGCCCTCTCGTTTCCAGTCCTTTCGAAGACGCCCAAGCACAGTAAGGACTGGCCATTCTGACCCGAGTGTGATTTATAGGGAAAAACAAGCTAAAGTGACCCAAAGGAGAATTAAAAAAAAAAAAAGAAAAGAAAACAGAAAACAACAAACACACAAAAACACGTGGGTAAGTTCGCGCTGGCTCTAAATTGCTTACCGTTAAGTCTTGAGCCAGCTCCTGATGGAAAGATAAGGTAAATCCTTAATCAGTCAATAATTAACCGAAGCTCCATTAATGGTCCAGTCAACCAAATCCTGCTGACACCTTCAGAACCCTGCTTTAGTGGGAGGGTTAGGCGGAACCTTTTGATAGACCCCACTCTTGGATCACCATAAGACGGGTAGAGTTGTGTCTGGACCTGCCAGAGAAATCTTTTCTTAGGCTCACTCTTTTGGATAATTTCTGCAGATTTCACTTTTAGAAATCTCAGCGTGTGTGTCTGTGTTGTGTATAAAACAGTTTGGAGATCTATTCTGGTTTCAGATCAGTTTGAATCAAATCCCAGATGTGTTCTGCTCCTTACTACCTCAGTTTTCCTAGAGGACCATAGCTTTTCTTTCCTGCTTTGCTCATCATAGTAGTTTGCTCATTTTTGAAGTTTATTCCCAGTGTCTGTAGATATTCCTATTCTTACTTTCTCAATGTCAACATCTCTTCCATTTGTGATAAGCAACCACATAGCCCTACCAAAGCACGAAAATAATTTTCGAGTTTTAAATAAGTAGAAGATTAAAAGACTAATAAATACTGATTTTGATCTTTCTGGTAGATCAAGTTCTTTTTACTTCCAACAGAAGCAAATTTTTTTAGGAAGAGGGGTTAGGTCTTAAATGGTTTTTAATGTCATTTTTTTGTTTTTGCTTTGCTTTGTTCTGTATAGCATCTAGTGTGTTACGATATGCTTGTAGTTACACTATTGGATGAGAAAAATCAGCATATTAAGTGTGGTTTGGATTTTTCCTAAGGTCAAGCTGTAGGTCATGACTGGATGCCAGTCCATGAACTTTTCCCCTAATTTTGTCTATTCAAACCATTTGAGAAATATGTTCTTTTAGACACGGGGGAAATGGGGTATAAGAATGTGGTTTGGGGGCGCCTGGGTGGCTCAGTTGGTTAAGCGACTGCTTTCGGCTCAGGTCATGATCCTGGAGTCCCAGGATCGAGTCCCGCATCAGGCTACCTGCTCAGCGGGGGGTCTGCTTCTCCCTCTGACCCTCCTCCCTCTCATGCTCTCTGTCTCTCATTCTCTCTCTCGCAAATAAATAAATAAAATCTTAAAAAAAAAAAAAAAAGAATGTGGTTTGATATGAATCCATCTCCACCCCAGGAGAAAAATAACAAAAATTGAATGTTTGGCTATTAAGGTATCAGCGGTGTTATTCCTGCATGTCCAAGATGGCTCATCCATTTACACTTCTGTTGGTTCCACAGCTCAGCCTCTGTGATCACCAACACATCATTCTCCTCTCCTAATAGAGCTCAGTAGTCTGGGTGCTCAATTAATCCTTGGCTGTTTGGGGGAGTTGCCAATGAGTGGAAATTCTGCCAATGATCTGTGACACCCTTTTCAACAAACATTATTTGAATGACATTTCTTTTTTCTCCAAACCATCCATCTGTCCTTTCTTATGCAACTTTTGAGTTTCAAAAGGGTAGAAGGCAAGCTTTCTTTTGGTCACGTATTTGGTCTAAGAAGGCAATCTATGAATTAAAAAATGTAATCCAACTACAGCCTTATAAATAAGTCTATGAGATTCACCAGCTTGAAGCAACATGTTAAATATAAAACCAATTAGACCCAGCCTTCTTTTTCTGTTTGCCCATTAAAACTTCTTGCTCGCATGAAGGCGGTTGGTAAATGACTAGATTCAATGTTGCTATGATCATTTGGGGGTACAGTGGGAATGGGAAAGATAAGAAGAAAAACAGAATTTTTTTTTCAAAACTAGTCATTAAATTTGTAGGTAAACAAATCTAGGACCCAGTTTTCTTGGGTTTTATGTTAACTTTTGATGGTTTTAAAATATGGAAAAGTATTATCTCGCCTATAAGAGTGCTATTAAGTAAAGCAGAGGACATACATCAAGTTGCCTGTGTGGTCATGTTACTTGAATATTAAAATGAGATTTTAAAGAATGAAACTGGAGTCTATTTTTCAACAGGTGGAAAGGCATTTATAATTACACTAATAATTTTTGAGTATCATATTAATGAGGATAGGGAGATGTAGACTTTGACATTGGCATGTTTAGTTACATTCACTATGAAAAAAAATGTTGTTTACCCCTCGAGAATTTCTTAAGGAAAAGAAAAATCAATGTCCATCAATGAGCAATATTTTTCTCCCCAGAGGATATTGATTTGAACATTGACTTCACAATGGGTGAGTTATTTCCCTCAGACCCCCTATTATGAATTGTTAGGTGACATGTCTTTTATGAGCCAATAAACATGTTGTTTCTAGTATAGTAATCTCGTCGGGGAGATTCCAACTTCTGAGTTGTGGTTGGTTTGGAATATTTCAGCTTTTGTATGTGAAGTACTTCTACGGGGTATATTCCAAGTTTAAAAAGCCATATCTCTCATCTTCCTTCCTTTTTAAATGAAATACAGCTTTTTCGATACTTCTGAGGGGATATCAGGTGGCAGTGAATAATTCCCTTTTTTGCTTGCTCCTCAACTACATGTCCTCTCAGCTTGTGCGTGGACCCATGTCTCATGTGTAGTCATATAAATGTCTTCATGATTCCCTTTTCTCTCTTTATGTCATGGGACAATATTGGTATCTCTGATTTTGAAAATAAACCAGACTTTCAGTTTACCAGAGAAACCAGTATGGAAAGGAACATTGTAGTGGGTGAAAGCAGGGAAGAGGATAGGTGGTGTTGAATTTTTGTTAACATGAATGCTCATTCTTCAATTCATCTGTTAGGATTTGTGTATAATGTATCTTCTTAATGAGCTTCTTAAAGGGCGAATTGAGAATTTATGTTAGATCGCCTTTGGGTTTATTCATCCATCCATTTATTCTTGAACAAATATTAATTTACTGCCATATCATGTGCCAGACACCGTGCTCAGCATGGATGATAACGATAAATAAGACCCATCTGAGGCAGTCACAGGGTGGTTAGGAAGACATTAGGTCGGATAGTTATGAATACATGTTGACACAAAATACTGTAGGAGTCCTGAGACTTAGCTTCAGGGAAGCTGGGAGTATCAAGGAAGTCTTCAGGGAGAAGGTGAGCATAAGCCTAGTTAATTAATCAGACCATGGGCTTAAGAGAGGAACAGAAGCACGTGTCCCTGTTGCATCGTGAGAGAAATCTTAAGCAAGTCACTGTACCTCTCTGAGCCTCGGTTTCCTGTCTGCCAACTGGGCATAGCAATACTTGCCTTATGAGATTGTTGCGGAGATTAAATGAGAATGCATGAAAAGGCCTCAACACTGTGCTCCATAAATGTTTGCTGCAGAGGTGTAAGAAAGTGACATCGCAGCACACTCTAATAGGAGTCCAACAAATACTTATTGGGCACCAAGCAGGTGCCACTTCCTGGTGCCGGGTCCTGCGTGAGACACCACCAGTGTGTCAGGAGACACCATGACGGTGGAGTGAGGGACGGGATGACAGGCAGCCCGTGCACCTCCTGGAGGAGACACACTGCTTCTGTGCTTGGCAAGCCGGACATGGGGTTCAGAGCGCCAGGGGAGGCCTGGCGGAGGAAGAGGAGCCAACGTTTGTCCTGCCAGACCAGGAAGGGCCCGATGTGGCCGTGGTGGCCTCAACACAGGCAAGAGCCAGGCAGACTTGTCCGTGTGTGATCTCTCAGTTTCCTTCAAGTTTTCCGCAGGTGCTCATTGCCTTTCTGTGGCTAGATTACAGTCTCTTAAAAACAGCAACAAACCAAAAAACCAAAACCAAGACTCCCATCTGTTCGCTGTGGCCTGTTATGTGGCGCCTCTGGTATACACCCAATAAACACGACTAGGTCTTCATGCTTCCCTCTTCTCCGCATGCTGAAATGTTCCAGTCGTTTCTGAATGCCCAGTCAGTTTCAGAGTTCTCAGATTCAAATGCTTGCTTTTGTGCTTATTAAAGAGATTCATGAATTGGGAATTGTGATCATGTCACTGCCTAAAACTCTTCCCATTGCTCTTAGGATAAAGTCCAAAATCCTGAATGCGCCTGACAAGACTTTGCATAATCTGGCTCCTGTCCTGGGCTCCTGCCTCATCTCCTGGAACTGCCCATCCTCCCCACGTCTCCGCCTCCCTGGCCTTACTCCTGCTATTCAGTGCTCCCGTGCCCTTATACATGCTGCCCCCCATGTGCGTGCGCATAAGGTCTCCGCAGCCCCTCCTCCAGACGGACTCCCCGCTTTAGGGGCCCGCTTCAAAGTCATTTGCTCAGGAAGGGCCTCCCTCATTTCCTAAGTTAGACACTCGAATGATACAGGCTCGTATCGCCTGGAGTTTTCTTTTATTCTGCTCACCATAATTGAAATAAATGATTGGAACGTAAGCTTTATTCATCCAACGAATGTTCTCTGAGCCTTTGATGTGGCCTAGATGTTGGGAATGCCGCACAGGAAGGCAGAGTCTCTGCCCCGGGGGCGCGTAAGGGAGGCAGTGAGCAAGAAGCGACTATAGATGGGATATAACGTTAGGCCGTGAGAAAGACTCTGGAAAATGGTTAAGCTAGGTAAGGGGACAGAGAGGGCTGAAGGTAAGTTGGGAAGAATAAGAAGGCAAGTTTGTGGTTGTCTTGTTCAGTGCAGAATTGCCAAAGCCCAACACAATGCCTGGCGACTAGAAAGTACCTGACAAATAATTTGCTGAATGAAAATCATGTTGGTTCAAGTAGACCTGGAGGAGTGAAGGGTTGAATAAGGCTAATATAGCTATGCTTCCTTCTCCCCAATTTCCCTGGCCGTATCTGGGACAATGTAGTCTGCATGCTCCCCCCGCATTAGGTAGGAATCCACGTCAAACCTAACACCCTGGTAAGGCTGAACTATAATCACACCTTTTGTGTGGCAGCATTGCACATTTTCTTTCTTAATTGCCACGGACAAAATAGCAACTGGTTGGTGAATGAAATATTTAGGCTTTGAAGAATTGATATTCTAATCAGTTGCTATTTATGCCAATGATCAACTATGTCTCAGTGAGGAAGAGGACAATTTTTTTTTTTCTGTGATCTCTGTGCGTCTAAGTGACTAATGAAGTCAATCTGGGCTTGGCAGATTTTGCCACAACTTGGACAGACGTGGCACTCATGATGTTGTGTTACTTCTCAGCTTGCTGGTTCCCTTGTTCCCATTGAAATGATCTCATTTTTGGCATTTTCCTTTCAAAGCGTTATCGTCCCATTTTGCACGATGCCGCTGTAGGGCTCAGGCTTAAGGCACGGTCTGCCACTTTTCTTTCAACCAACCTTGTCTAAAAGAATATTCTGAAGACCAAACATATTCTATTAGCTTTATTTTTGTTTTAATCTGGGTGGGATGGGGGAAGAGGGGAATTTATGCTCTCACAATTTTCTTCTTCAGTTTGGAGAGAACTGGACCTTGGGGCTCCATGTGAATTGAGAGTCAGACAAATTGGGTCCGTTCTCTAGTCTCGGTTAAAAAAAATTTTTTGCACAGCAGGAAGGAAATGCACAATCGGAATGGTTCCCATTATCTTCTGTGGACCCTAGCACACCTTTTCTATTGTGCGGTCACCTGGCCCCACTTCTCCCATCACCTGTGTCTTTCCCTGCCCCAGGGGCCCTCTCTGGTTCTGCACTTTTATGGAGTCCATTGCTTTGTTCGCACCACTCTTTGGACAGAAAAAAAAACCAATCAAAGTCCATCCTCTAAGTTCATTTTGGCTCTAATCCCCGCTGTTTTGTCTGTCCCACCCCCTTCTCTCTGTGTATCACACTGTTTATCTCCACAACCAGATCCCAGACTCCCCAACAGAAAACCACACAATTTATATCTGCCATTAACCAGCTCCCCCAACCACTCCGTGCACTTATCAGAGGTCTTCCCATAGTTGCTGCTCAGGGGTTTGGGTTAAAAAAAAAAAAATAGAGAGAGAAATTGGAAAGAAACGGACTATATTTCCAACTTCACACTGTTTCCTTTAATATGGCCAGTTTGTAATTATATATTTACTTATCTTTCTCCGTATTGACTGCTCTCCCTTCCCTCAAGCTATAAGCCTCATAAAGGCTGGAAAACGTGTCTGCTTTGTTGACCAAGGTATGCCTGATGCTGGCCAGAGTAAACATGTTTAATGAATCTCTGTGGAATATAGGAGTGAATGTAGAGGAGAAGGAGCTTATTCAGGGTGGATTTTCATTTACCCTAAAGAAGTGAAATGAAAGCAAACTTTGGTGGTTTTGTTTAACTGTGGGCAAATTGGTATGGACTGAGAAATTCAATTAACTGTATTCATCAATTTTTGTTTCTGGGCTAGAATCATGAGACTAAGACCCGGAATTCTTGGTCCCACCTCTTTTGTGGCATTAAAAACAAAAAATAAAAACAAAAAACCAAGCCCAAACCTTGGCATATTACACCACCCAGATTTTTTTCTTTGTCTCAAAGAAGGCTCAGCTGAACAGTAGATTCCTCACCCAGCACAACAATCACAAACTCCGAAAACCTCAGCTGCCCCAGATGATGTCACAAAACCCTTAAGAATGCTCACTGCTGAGTTGGGCACAGGTCCAGCAAACACAATTCTTCCTGCCAGTTATTCAGGGTCTTTGACAGATTAGGTGGTCTTTTTTTCTTCTTCTGCTTCTTCTTCTTCTTTTTTTTTTTTTTCCAACCTCTTAAAAGGCAGTTCAGTTTACCTCTAAGCAAGACATTAGCTCTGGCTGCCCCAAATAACATTTTAATTGAAGTCTCAGTCCAAACAAATGCCCAGCCTCTTTATTAACCCCAACAGTGTAATTTTTCAACCTAAGACTGATTCAGGGGAAACTGTCTCACTTAAACTGCTACGCAATGGGACATGGCAGTTTTCCTCAACCAGTCTCTTTTCTGACCTTGATTTGAACCTTAATCTCTTCTAACGATGTTTTCTTTATTAGCTGCTCACAGCCGTGGCACAAGACTAATTTTCCTGTTTTTAGACTATCAGTTTACAGAGGTATTTCACTCCCCCTTTTGCCCCCAAGAGTCACCAAGATTTCATGGACCTCTTTGGGAAAGGGAAGGGAATACCTATGTTTCACATTTGTTGTTGTTGTGGTTTTTTAAATTTAGTAATTTAAATAGCTGCTTTGCAAAATGTTCTATAGAATTTTAGATTGTATTTTTGAGGTACATTGAAGTTTAGGTACAAAGAAACCATATTCTGAATTGTCAGAAAAACCTAAAAAAAAAAAAAACCAACTCTTTTAAATTATTTCAAGAGATCTTTCATCAATAGCCTGGTCCACACTCATAAAATGAAAACTAAGGCTATTATCTGAATAATTCAGACAAAAACAATATGTTTTTATTAGAGACCTCTAATCTTTTAGGGGAGATCTGAATTATCCAGATAATTGCTGCAATTCCTTCCTTCGTTTTAAATGCTTAAACATAATCACTGAGTAATGACAGAGAAAATCATTTTTCTTCATTATACCTTCCCATTTTTTGACATTGGTAAAATGATCCAAATTAAAAAAAAAGTGCACCCTTTTCAATAACAATGAAAAAAAATGTGTTTCTCTATTTGGTGTATACCTTAATATAGCAGAACTATGTAGGTAGAAAAACAGTGCTTGTGATCATGTGCTCAATTAGATTTATTATAGGTTTTTGTACTTTTTGGCATTAGTGTGAAAGCATATTGGTTATTATTTTTTTATAACCTAATTGGAGGCTTTGTATCTAGTTACCCCTCTGTTCTCAGCTTAATACAATAGTTTATTGATTGCAAAAATTACATTTCTGTGACTTTAAAGTCCTAGAACTAGGATTGCCATTGAAAGTTGGGGATTTAGCCTGGTGTTTGGAGGGCAGCGACCATGTGCCCTCTGGGTGTGAGGAGGTAGGCAGCTGGGAACAGTTGTCTGTCCCCTGCGGTGTTCAGTGGTACTCGCAGCATGTTGGCATGATAAACTTTGCCTCCATTTCACTGGTTCAAACAACTAGTGGGATTGAATCAGAGTTCTCCTAGATCATAGTTTATTATATGTTATTAAATTCCATTATTCAAGAAGTTGCTGCTATGATTATAAAACTTCCCAACATATCCTGCAAAGCTCTCATCTCCATTCCTGGTGCATTTCCTTTTACGTTGATCTTTTGCTTCTCTGATGGGCAAGTTTTGTTCTGTTTTTTTTTTTTTTTTCTTTTTCGTTCCCCTTGGTACTTATTTAAAGAGCTAAGAGCTAATTTGAAAATACGTCTACGAAAGGACAACAGAAATGAGATGTGAAAAAAACTGGATGAAGATTCTTAATTAGTCCATTATTTGACACGCACGATTTAACATGGTATGCTTAGCATTGTGCATTCCCCAAAAGAACAAGGCTCTTTTTTTTTTATCCCAAACTTTAGCTCCCTCTCATTCATTATATCCCTTCTTGTCACTTTCCATTAGCTGATCATGACATCCTTTGCTGGAAGGGCGAGCAAGCAGATTACTTCCAAACTGGTGTAAGTGACACTCAAAAGACTGGCCTAAAGGGGGTTCTGTGGCAGCAACAAGCTCCTCAGCCCCTGGAGCTGGAGAATGTCATTTCAATAATATATTGGAGTCCGTTGTCACATCATTTCTGTAGCAACTTGGCAACTTCCCAGAAGTGGCAGGAATAGGTCTTCTACCGTGATGGAATCTGATATTATCACTGTCGCTGACAATAGTAATAATACAATAGTATAGTATAATAATATAATTAATAATAATAATTAACATTATTAATAGTATATACTACTAGGAATAGATAGTAATATTATTATTAATAGTATAGTATAATAATAAATAATTATTATTATTTTTATTATGTACTGAGCCAATCTAATCCTTCTAACTAGCATCTTGCATTTTACAGATGAGGAAACTGAGGACTGAAGTGGTTAAATACATTGTCCATGGTCACACAGCTGATAAATAGCCGAGCTAGGGTTTTGATTGAGGTCTGGCAGACCCCCAGCTATGCCTCTTTCCGTTAAAGCAGGTTATGCATAACACACCAACTTTTAGGAAACTTCACCGTGTCTCCCTAATTTTGTTGCAATTGAAAACTAACCTGTCACCAGGCCCTTTGAGTGGAGGTGGGGATGACTGAATGAGGCAGCCAGGGATCAAACACACATGATCAGATGGTGCTAAGGAAAGAAGTGCAGGATCTGATGCTCTGATCAGCTCAGCACTAGTGAGGCGAACTGCTCCCAGCTCATCATCCCTGCCACCCCACCCCACCCCACCAGCCCTCTCCTACTCTCAAAGGTCCAACCTTGGGAATCATCCTCAGCCTTGGAACGGCATTGGCCTGGGAAGAGCTGAATGGTTGCTGATAAGAGGTGTGTCCCAGTCACAGACAGCAATGAAATCTGATCTGAACAGCACTGGGACCAGTTCTGGCTGCCACTCAGACCCTCATGCCAGCTTCCGGCCTCATAAGCTCCTCTGTTCCTGAAAACACAAGTTTTCTTCATTAACCAAATTTTAGATTCTTTCCTTCACATGAAGCACGTTTTAGCTTCTTTTCCCAGGAATCTTTGAAATATTTTGATCTTAAAGTAAAGAATAGGGAAATACAAAGCAATACGTTAAGTAAAAGTTGCCTGTTATTTGACTACCAGGAGAAAATTCATAGTCCCATGATATGTATCTTTTCTGTTCAGGCTGTACATATAGGCTAGGCTTTAGGTAAAACATGGTGGTTGTAGGATGGACTCTGAAACCGGACCACCCAGCTTTAAATGTAGATGCTGCCACCAGCAGTGTGACCTAACCTCTCGGGATCCCAGTTTTCTCATATGTAAAGTACTTCCCTCCGAGAGCTATTGTGACGATGATCTCATGCGCGTGACATAGCTGGCCCATGGCAATCACCTCCTGCATCTAGTTACTGGTACATAGGCGCTGGTCCGTGATCTTGTCTTACTCGCTGTTTCTGACCATGCTCCAGCCTCCTTGAATCCAAGCCCATATTTAACTTCATCTTCCGTCCCTTCTCCGTCCATGTGGTGTGATCAGCTTCCCCCTTGCACCTCACCGGTGATTTTCCAGGTCTCAGCTCCTGCCTATTTAGCCATAACTCTTATGTAAGCACCGCCAGCATCTTCTATCCACGCCTGCGTGATGGATGCATTCCTGCCTGGATGCGTTGCTCGCCCTGCCTGAAACCAAGGCAAAGCCTGAGCGTAGCCCTCCTTGTTCTTAGCCGGCTGGAAGGCCTTGGAGGGAGTGCAGGTGGAAGCAATAGCCTGAGTTTGTGATCGTAAAGACAGCAGCAGCATCAGCCCACAGTTTGGGGGCTTCTGGAATGAAGAACTAGCTTCCAGATATATAGATGTATGCAATACCGAAGCAAGTGTATTTGTTTAAATCACTTTACATGTAAAAGATGAAGGTAGTTATGAATGATCTTTTAAAAATCTTCTCTTTGAAAGCCCTCTGTTGTCAAGGCCACACTCCCAATCATCTCTGTACCTCTGAGAAGGGGGAAAATATGTACATATGTATGTATATGTTAACTGGGGGGAGTGTGTGTGCTGGGAGAGCGGCCGGCCAGTGGCAGGAATGGGGAAGAGAGACTTATATTAAATGAAACTGGAAATTCACGTGGACCTTTCAGACGTAAAAAAAAAAAAAAAAAAATTGTTGATTTTACATGCCAAAGTCTTGAAAGGAGCTTGACGGCTCACGGCTTTGGTGTATTTTTCCAGATGGCAGATGCCATTTTGTGTTTTGCATAAACTGACTAAATTTGCTTGCTCTTTGTACTTATTTCAGAGGCAACCATTCTTTGCTTTCAATAGGACAGAAGAGCTCCTTGGCACTGGAACCCTCCTGGTCTGGGGAGGGAGGGATGAGGGATGCTCTGAGGACACACAGCCATCATCCCAAACTTCCTACATTCGGATGGAGGAAAGAGGTTGCACCAGAGCTTCGGATCCACGTTGCTTAAGGGATGATTCAGACTGTGTGAACGAGTCACAGAAGGTGAGCTATGCTGAAAAACTTTCCAAAGCTATCTTTCCAGTTTGCCCATTCTTATCTCCATGGTAGACAAATAGGTTTGTGACGCTCTTAATTCAAGTCCTCTACATCTTGCTAATTGCTGGTTGTGTGATCCTGAAACTTAATTCCTCTGTACTTAAGTTCCAGCCAAAAAAAAGAGAATAGTAATAAAATAAAATTAGGATGATAGGAATAAGTAATACTCCTCTCTTAGGATTGTGTGAAGATTCCATGAGTTAGTTAATCCATGTAAAGGATTTACAACAGTGCTTGGCATCCAGGAAGTGTTCAAGAAATGTTGGTAGTTATTATTGTTATGATTCATTTCTGTGGAAATTTGCATTTTTTTCCCCTTATTTTCTGAGGATAGACCTGCTCTCCTCCCAATGTCATTATGCCAACTCTTTGGGTTCTTTATGTGGAGATAGACTGGTAATAGAGTGGTTCAGCTGTCGGCTTTGCAGTCAAACAGAATCAAGTTGAAGTTCCTGAAGTAACAATCAATAGCTTTAGCTCCTCAAGAGTGACTTCATTTCTCCAACCCTCAGTTTCTTCATCTATAAAATAGGGATGATAATAATCTTACCTGCTCTGTAACATTTTTGAGAAGATTAAATGTCAGAGTGCTTGCACAATATCTGGCAAGGATGTAAAGCATGCTGGTATTGTTATTATTTTTGCTCCCCCAAATATAGCGCTCTTAGATTCAGAAGTGCCTCAAGGAGCTTGTCAGGGCTCCAGGGCTTTAGCTTCATGTCAGCTTCCTCACCAGAAAAGAGAGCACACACAGAAATAGAAAGATGCTGTGAGGCTATGGCTTTACAGGGACTCTGCCAAACACAGAATTGAGAGAGTCAGGTCTTGCTCAACATGGATTCCAATTAACGTTAGAAAACTCAAATTTCTCAGCAGGCCAATCCCCACTCATTACATTGGAGATGATTCCAAAGCACTAAGGAACTTCGGCCTTAGTTTTCTGTCCTAAGTACCCCCAAAGTCAAGTGTAGAGTCAGGTAGGCTGTGAGGGAGCACGAGTGACCAGGGCTGGTCACCTCTCATGGAGGAATCTGGCATTTGTACATCATAAATATTTAAATTTCACATTTTCAAAAACGCTTATTTTTTTCTTCAAACCAAAAATGGATAAAAGCTGCATCCGTGAGTGAAAGAAGCCCCTCTCTAATCATGTTATCGAACAGTTGAAAACTGTGTGGATCACGTTCGTCGTTTTCACCCAGCAATGAAGAGTAGTCTCTATTAATAACTGAATAAAGAGAAAAAAATGAGCACCTGAAACTTTTGCCCCAAAGCTAGCACGGACCCTGAAAAAAAAAAACCCCAAGGAACATGGAACAAAGAAGTAGGAAAAGCATCACCAACCTCGCAGATAATTCTGTTTGCTCTGTTAGATCTTTCTGACCGCCCCTTTCTGCCTCCCTGTCACTTCCCACAGTGGGAATAAGTTGGGACTTGAGTCGGGAGAAAAGGCCCAGCAATGACATCCTTTCTCAATTCAGACCAGATGACAGTCCCATCTCTTTCTCTTGCCTCATGCTTAGAAATTTCTCAGAGAGTAGAATGCTACAGATTCATTATCTTTAACAGTAAAGTAAGAGGGGAAAGGAAGAGCAAACAAAAGACAAAAGAGAGAAAGTACTTGTCAAAAGGGAAAGGGAAGAGGAGTTGGAGAGAGCACAGAGCTGTATTATGAAGGTGGGGGAAAGAAAGGATACAACAGCAAAAACAGAAAGGAACTTCACAGTGCGCTGACAGAGGTGGCTAGCTGGCCAATGAAGATGCATCCTCCCCTTCTGCCCTATGGAGTTGTTTCTGGAATGCAAATGTTCAGCAGGAGATGACATTTCCCAGTCTCTCTTGAAGTGATACGGGACCATGGGACTGGTTCCTATCAGCGGAATATGAGCTGAAGTTAAGAAATGTGTGTCACTTTGGGGCTCAGTTAAGACTGCAGGTAGCTTCTCTATTCTCTCTCTGTCTGCCCATCTTCTGGTTAGATAATGCCTTGATGTCATCCATATAGAAGACGTAGAGCCATTACGTGGAAAGAATGTGGATTCCTGAATCACTGCTTGGAGAAGAGCAGCCCAGATCAGCTGCCCAACCAGGAATATCCACGTTAGGTTTTCTGTGAGTGAGAAATAAATGTTCGTATGTTTAGCTCCTGAGCTTTTGGGGATTGTTTGTTTTACCAGCAAACATTACTTACCTTGACTAATCTAGAAATTGATACCAGAAGGGAGCTCTAGAAGCAGTTACTTTTTCTTTTTACCTTTGCTAAAAAAAAGAAACCACAAAAAAACAGTTCATTATTTCCTGATATCCTCTTATTCTTCTATTATGTTGTCCAAAGCAGCCAATAACAACCAACACATGCTATTTTTCACCTACAAGCTCAAGAGTCATGTGGTCTGACTTTCAAGTTACTAAAAGCAGCAGTTTTGCCAAGTATTTTTCCACTGCATGATATGGATCTCCAGCCATGCAGACTAACATATCTGCTTCTAACAACTTGACCACAGAGTCAATGCCACACATTTTAGGGTTTTGTTACGGGACACCGTATCTGGTACAAACTATTACAGGCGAGTTTAGTCAGAAAAATAGAAGCCTCTTGTGGCAAATGCAGTGGAATGTGTTCACCAAATGATTTCTCTTCCCTGGGCCCTTGGGAAGATCATAATGTCCTCTCCCTTGCAATTTAATTGAGGCCATAGGACCAATTCTTTGTAACGGAGTATAAACAAAAGCACTGTGCCACCTTTGTCCAGGGAGCTAAGAGTGCTTGTATGTTTCCTGTTTCTTTCTCATCCACTTCCACTGGCTCTTGAAGGGTGTGTGTTCCAGATGATATAGTTACAAGATAGAAACTACTCCGCTTACAACCTGAACAAGAAATGACCTGTGTTTTGTTATACTATCAGGGTTTGGGGGTGTTTATTACTGAAACATACCTATCACATTCTGACTGTACTCAAAGTATTTCATCAGGGAGGAATTCAGTATAAGGAGGTGGAGGAATACAAAACCAGAATCACTGGGAGCCAGGAATGAAGGTCAAGGATGTTGTTGCTAACTTTCAGGAGATCTGAAGTGAAAGCATCAGCAGGACGTCAGGTTGCCACCGATGGTCTCAGCTGCCTACAGCACCAATGGGGGTGAGGCCTAGGAGGATGACATGTAGCCCCATGTCTGCTTTCTGCCAGTGTCCACACACCTGCTTGTAGCTACTGATAGAGAAAAAGGGCTTTTTTCCATTCACCTTCTAATGATTGCAAGAGCGTCTCTCAGTGGCAAGTAGGATGAAGAACCCTACTGCCAAAGGAGCCTGGGAATATAGTTGTCAGGTTTTCAGCCCTTATGGGACAGAGAGGAGCTTAGAAGGACAAAGATGGTGCTTATTGAGTTTCAACAAAAAAATGTCAGGTACAAATGCTCCTTGTCCTTCCCAGAGGAAATCCAAGTGGTCATCCTTCCATACCCCAGTTTCTCTTGATTCTTGAGGGCAGATCTTCATCAATTCTTTATTCCCCAATGCCAGACTATACCAGACAAAAAACTGTTGTGAATTGATTTGGATGGAATGACAAAGGAATCAATATAGCAAATAAGAAAGCTGTCCCCATGTATTTAAGTTAGATTTCAAGGGTCCTGTTCATGGAATCTGATGATTCTCTCTAATGGCTGCCCTAGTTTCTTCCCCAGCTTAAGCAATTTTCCTTCCCAGTCTGCTCAGAGTGACCATGTATAGAGCTGTTTGCTCAATAAGTGATCTTAAGCTTGAGCTCTGGATTGTCCACACAGCCAAAAAGAGGAGAATTTGATAATGATCCGGGTTATTGAATCCATAGAGACTGCCAATAATGCATATCTTAATGCAGTTTAAAACAAACGTGTGTGTGTGTGTATGTGTGTGTGTGTGTATATATATATATACACATTATCAAGTTGGTTGTGTAGAGTTAGTCAAAGTATTTCTATATTTTATTCATTTGGCTCTGAACATGGCTTTTGTGCTTTGGCAGAGCTGGGCTATCTTTGGGAATGTGGGGTTTATGAGTTCACATTAGGGCAGGGTGGGGAGTATTGTGTAAGTGATGAGGGGCGGGTAGACTTGGGTGTTAGAAAGGACCTGTTCAGCAATAAGAAAGGGACACGCAGGAAAGGGAGGGCCAGACCCTGGTGTGGTCTCATCTAGAAAGGCACAAAGTTAAAACCCTGTAGAAGATTAAAGACATCCTCTTGATATTTATTTTCCTCATCAAAAAAGGGTAAGACTATTGTGCCTATGGTAAAAATAATAGTAGAATGACTCAGACTTATTTACAACCATCAAAGAAATGAAAGATATGGATCATGTCACTAATTAATCTTTTTATCATTATAAAGTGGTAACCATATCCAGCTGCAGTATTGTGTGCATAATAACACAATTATGGGGGATGTGATGATGTATCAGCTGCTAGTGCCCAGTATTTAGCCTCTCTTTTCCATTCCCACCCACCCTGATCTCTGGCTATATTTAGTTGTTTTACACCGTGTACCTAGACCAAAGTCTATTTTACAAAATTAAAAGAATAGAGAGAAGAGTTAGAGTCTTCATAGAAAAACCAGGCTCCACAAAATCTATTTCCCTTGGTTATCCATGTTCCTTCTTGGTAAATATATTTTCTCCTACTTTGCACCTAGACTCATGGATGGAACACAATCATGAGTTTATTTTGTGTAAAGGGAAGTAGAGCATTGAGCAATCATCTAATGAATGCAGTCAAGATGGTTAGTGAATCTGGAAAATTCCACTCTCAGAAAAAAATTACTTTCTCTACTCTGTAGCAGATTTCCTCTTGGCCTTAATTATCCACAGAGTTGTCCAATTTTCTGATAGTCTTTACCATTGTTGACATCACCTTAATAATTTATTTAATGGATTTCATTGGGTTCATTTGGGAACCCTTTATTCTAAGTGGCTGCTTTTATAAATTATTCAATAAGCATTGAACACTATTCCAGTCATCTGTTGCTGTGTAATAATCTACTCCAAAACCTAGTGACTTAATGCAACGATTTATTATTATCACTCTTGGTTCTTAAGGTCAATGGGTTCTGCTGCACAGTTCTTACTTGGTGTCCCTCATATGGTTGCAGTCTAATGGTAGTTGATGCTGGAGCCAGCCAAAGGTTTCCTGATTCATAGGTCTGACATGGGGCTAGTCAGGAATCTTTTTCTCTCCACATAGTTACCTTGGGCTTCCTCAGAGCCTGCTGATCTCTTGGTAATCAGTCTTCTTACCTTGTGACCAGCTTCCTCCAGCACAAGTGCTCTAAAACCCACATACAAGTGGCAAAGCCTCTTAAGACCTAGCCTTAGAAGTCATGCAGGTCACTTCTTCTGTGTTTTGTTTGTCAAAGCAGTCACCAGCCAACCCAGATTCCAGGAGTTGGAGAAATAGAGTCCATCTCACAGGAGGGGAATGGTTTGTGCATTTGAGGAAGAAAAGAAATGATGGTGGTCATCTTAATGACAAGCTACCGGAAGTACCTACCATGTGGCAGGCACTGTGATAGGTACTGGGGAAATGTGTTGGACTAAACAGACACAGTCTCTGCCCTTGTGGAGATTAAAATCCATCTTAACTTTAGTTTGACTTGACAGTTTCCACAATCCACTGCTGAGCGGTAAATCTCAATACCCAGTGTAGGTGGCTATTAAACTGGTAAGCAGTAGTAGGATAATTTGGGGTCTGTCATTTTGACTTCCTCAATAATCAAAGTGAATGAAATTTGTGATTATCTGATCCAGAGCTTGGTGATCCATTTGATGAGCTGATCGATTCATGCATTCTTTGAAACATCTGAGCAAAACTAAGATATTGTCTGTTGCTTAACACGTTGAGTTTCTGCTGTGCATGGAGGCTGAAACTAACTTTTTAAACTTGTGATAGGGAATATAGAAGACACTGAAAAGCCAGATTTTGCTCCCGGTGAGCTTCCATTCCTTTTGGCAGTTTGATCATGAACAGGCGGAGCGACTTGGGACAATTACAATGCAACATGTGGAACCCAGAAAACGCAGGAGGAACTAGCCACGTGGTATCTTTCCATTTCCCTCTTGAAAATTACCTTTTGGAGAGAGATAAGTGACTATTTGCCTCAGTTTTCTTCTCTCTCATGTCATTAAAGGAAGGTGATCTAGGTTTGTTAAGTAAAAGGAGATTTCAGGACAGGAATGTTGACAGAAGAATTGGTGGTGTTCAGCAATCCTCAGGTCTTATCGTTTTTGGCATAGTTCACGTCCATTTCGTGGTAACAGCTCCGAGGGGCTGGGGGAGGGGGCTCGTGATGACACAAGAGATCCCTTGACATTTCAGAAACAAAGGTCAAAGCCTGAAAAGGTCCCAGAGCAGGCAGAATTCCTGCATGCGCTTGTCAAGTTCCCTGCCATGAAGCTGGTATCATATTGTGCTTTCTTATGTCTGTGCATCTATGTTTTCTCACGTAGCATGAAAGACATTATAGGGGATATTTTAAGTAAAACAGCAACAATAAAAATAACACATACTTTGCCTTAATTACATAGGTGTTTCGAGCAAAACTGAATTTTGGCTTAGTTGTCATATGACAAGACTCCTCCATTAACTTGAACTTTGTAATTCATACTTCATGAGTATGGATACTTTTCTCACACTGGTGAATCTTGTGTCCCCTGGGTATCATTTGCTAAGTTAAACTTCTTTCCATTTCTCATGCCAATTTATTTATCTCTATGAAATGCCTGTCCCTCCTTCTCTGGAAATTCATAATAAATTTTAATTATACCCTTCTCTTCATTTGGCCAGTGCATACTTATTTGAAGTGTTTTGGGTTATGTTGCTGTTTGTGGCTGCTGATAGATATACCACTTCATAACTTTTCACGGGCTCCTGATTTGCCCACCTTTTTATCAGTTGTTAAACTGAATGGCAGGAGCTTCCCTATCCACGCAAATACATATGTCTGTATGCACACACATATGTGTTGTGTGTGTCTCCATACACACACAAGAGACATCTCCCGGCATGCTAATCCACATGCTCCATGCTCCACTTTCCTTTTGTTAAAATCAAGCAGCCTATTTTGTAATTACCTGATGAATTGGATCAATACACATGTCTAATGGATTACTCTGATTTTTAAAGCACTCCAACTACATATTCACAAAGATGAACATAACCTAAACGATTGCTCATCTTTTCTCTGGGAAAATTCTTTTCATGAATTCATGTAAACATAAGTACTTCAGCTACGTCAGTACCCGTGATTGATTGTTTGTGGCAAAAGTGATTTTTTTTCCTCTTCAACATGAGGCTACCAAGCCTTTGACGTTCCATGTCAGCTTAAGTGGGAGTTTATCAAGGTTTTTTTAAATTGGTCCTGAGGGGGCCATGAGCATGACTTGGAGGACTTATACTCTTCCTCTATAATGTCTAGCTAGCTCCCTGCTCTGACTCCCTAAATGACATACAATTTAAGTAAAAACTTGGGCTTGGCCTCAGGAAAAATCTCCTAGCATGTGTCATCCTCACTCTTGCCTTTTCTAACTAATTTGTGGTCCCTAAACCCTTTTTATATATAAAGTCTGGTGCTGCTACGGCCTATCTGCTAGGTAAGGGGCATCCCAACTTGTTCGATTTGGGGGCCACCAGGAAATGTTTTCTATACTTCAAATATCATAAATTATTTTGACATTCCTGATATTACATTAACATGAAATAAAGCTTTCTTCTCCTAATTAAGCATATGCTTAAAATGCAAATCCTGCTGGAAGCATTAATATAATGATGGGTCCTCATTCCCATAAGATGGTAATGACTGATGGCAGATCCTTTTTTTAAGAACAGGTTTTGATAAGGGCAAGGTGGTGATTGAATCTGGGACAGTGGTAGGTCACTGCATTCTTAAAGCAGTGTGTTCAGAAGTAGAATATTGATACCTCATGGAGAATCCCAAATGATCTTTTGAGGTGCAGAAAGAAGATATTAAATCTTCTGTTTATTTTATTTTAAAATTTCATCTTAGGTAAAGATTTTTTTTGGAGATATACATATATCTTTAAGTAAGCTCAAGGCCCAACGTGGAGCTTGAACTCATGACCCTAAGATCGAGAGTTGCATGTCCTATCAGCTGAGCCTGCCAGGTGCCCCAGGGTGTATGTATTTTTGATGTACAGTAATACACATGTAATTTATAAGGGAAAACACACAGATTGTATATACCTCAAATATTTTTGCTGCTAGAACTGTGTGATCTAGAAGTTTAGCAAGTACTCCTTACACAGGGTAAATGTGGGTAAGGCTTTCATGATGCTGCATGGAAGAACAGGAAATAGTTACAGAACAAGTTTGCAACCTCAGAATCCTGACTGCACTTATTACTGATTTCAGTTATTTGATCAATAGGGAGTTTACTAACTCTCAACCTGACGCCAGACAGTCCCTTTTAAGATGTCAAGAAATTGCTCAATTTTAGGATGTTGACCAAAGAAAGTAGATTTTCATCATGCTTTTTTTTTTTTTTTTCCCCTATTTTGTTTTCTCAAGGGTCTCATGGGAACAGAAAGTTTTGAGAGAGTTTACTATTTGTGCAAGATGACTGGTTGGGTAAAGAAGTCCAAAGTTTATTATCTGCAGAACAAATAAAGCCCGGGCAAAGGTAACTGAAATGAATGTCTCCCACCTTGTCCCTTCAGCCTGTCTAAGGGGATGTTTGCGCCAATGATTGCGCAACCGAGAACATAATCTGTGTGTCAAATGGACAGAAGGTGCATTTTAGACTCCTACTGGTTAAAAATAGTCACTGACTTTTATTGCTCTTAGTTTGATAGGACGTTGAATGTGGTGTCTATGCAAAAAGCATATGAAATATCTGTGGATGAGATTATTTCTGAATACCCAGGTGTTGCTTCTCAGATAGCATCAGAGTAATTAGAATTTTTTTCTCCTTCTCCTCAAGTAGACACCACATAGCTCTTGGCAAATACTAAAATAAGTTTGCCAATTCATGGCTACTCTGGACTTTTCTGTTGGTGGTGAGTAATGACATCAAGGACCATTGGATTGTTTTGTGATGACTCCAAAGTAATTACAAGTATTCAGACTGGTCAAACATATAGTGTGGGGCTCAGCTAGTCCTTTAGAAGATAACTTCCAATGCATAAATGTTGATGGGACAGTGGGAAGTAACTGAATGGTTGAGGTTAGGAGCTTACTATCAGGGAAAAAAAAAAGAATAATGCTTTGGGTCTCAGAGGTCCTTATTGACCAGGTATTGACTGAGCCATTTCTCTTTATTTTGACTCTTTTTTGTTGTTGCTTTTGTGCAAACCTGAAGTTTATAAAGCCAATTAGAGAGGCATTTTATATGGGACAGTCACAAGTTGTGATAAGGAATGAGCCAGAAGCCAGTTATGGATAGAACCTAAGTAAATTAAAGAGTTGACCTCTGATTTTAAGCTTAGGGACTGGACAATTTTATAAACTTTCCCCAAGTATGTTTATCATCCAAGAATTACTATCTCAAGGAAATGTTTAAGGAAGAGTTTAAACATGAAGAACAAACCAATCAGTGTGAGAGACTGCCTAATTTTTGGATGGCTGAAGAAGTCCTAATTGATTTGATAATGTGTTGCATGAAATTCACCCAGAATTGTCTCTGTCCACGTGAGTATGTATGAATATACAGGTAGTTAAAACTAGTTAGTGTCCAGATTATCTGAATAACCATAAGTTTATGGCTATTATTGTTTAAAAAGAAAAACCCCATAATTTTCCAGTATGGAAAAGACAAATTCCAATTTCTAAACCTAAGCCCTGTATGACCTATGGTTTGGAATTTCACTCATGACCAGCTATTCACATGGAAAAACTAATTATGGTATAAATTTAGCTTAGACATTTGGAAGTACTTCTGTAGACTGAGACACTGAGCTGAGTTGTAAATGGGTTGGTAGTTTCTGGACTCTTTCAAAGCCCAGAGTAGACAATTCTCTTTCTGAGTCTGTAAATCTGTCGGTTTTCCCCCCGCCCCCCTGAAAATAATGACCTTCGGAGGGTCCATCAAGCTCTAGGATTTTGTCAGCCATCCATCCGGGGCTTACAACATTGCGTGTGAATTGTCTGCTCTGTCTTTAAGAGGAGCTACTTTCTGAGGCGCGTTGGTGACTGTGGGAATAGAGGTACACTGAGGTAATGTGAGCTACAGGAGTAGAGATGCTGGAAAGGTTTGTGATTCAAAAATGGGCTTTGGAACCTGCAGAGCCCATTAGATCGGTCAATGAATAATAATACAAACAATACTTAGAAACCCAAGAATATTATGGCATTTGTTGAAGAAGATGACCGAATGGAAGAGGGAAAAAGAAGAGAGAGCCAGAAGGACTGAGAAGGACAGGGATGAGAAAGCCCGAGCCTGAGCGCGTCTGAGGTGCACGGCTGGCGGGCTGCATGCTCAGAGGGCCTGGTTTTCCAATCTGGCACTGGGCTTGATGAGTCTGTTTATTCAGCTATGGTATCAGACATTCCCTTTTCCTGCCCGAAGAAGTCCCCTTTGAAGAACTGCTCTGCTGGGGAGTAGTTTCCCCTTGGACGCGTTGGTTACTCCTGTTTGCAGACCTAAAGGAAAAGAACTGGAAAGGCCACAAGAATGTTCTTTAAAGTGATATTCCAGCGCCACGTGAGGGGAGGATGAAATAGCTGTAAAAGATTTATTTCCTGGTTGAGGTATTTTTTTCCCCTCTCAAGTGAATGTAGCACTGAACAAAGGTGTCACATGAATGCAACAGGGGTCAAATGTTCTTGGGTACCTCCGGGTCTGTGTAGTGGGATGGGCGAGCACTGTGCCGAGCAGGAGCATTTCTAGCTTCTGGAGGCCTGGAGAGAGGGGGGAGCGCACCTGCGAGAGTCGGAGGGCATTCAGTGGCACCTGCAAGCGAGTCTTGCAAGTCTGTATCTGCAAAGCAATCACTGGTGGCGACTTATCAGACGTTCAAAGCAGGACAACAGAGAAAACTTGAGTGAACTGGGGGGACGACATTCATAACCAAATTGGGTAATTCAGACAATTTCCCTTGGGGGCTTGAATATTAATGTCTTACAGTTCAGTGGCACTTTTCCTTTTCAAAGAAGTTTTTCATCTAGCCCCCACGTTCGCCCTGTGAAGTAGCTCACGTAGGTGTCAGGATCCTGATTTTTTTCTCTTTGGAAAAGGATGTGGCCAAAGAAAAGGGAGATTGTTCCCTAGCTCGTCACTGACAGGGGCAGGATGACAACCCCGGTCTCCTGACTCCGGGACCAGGCCTCTTTGCTCTGTGGTCTTGCGACCTGTACAAAGTGACGATGGGAGTTTCAGAAAAAAGGAAGGTGACATTCTCCATCTCCTCCCAGGCATGTGGAAAGTTGCTGTGACTTTGAAGCCAGTGCTTTGCTGTGTCCAAATTCTCTCTCCAGGACTGGCCTTAGGGAGGAGATTCAAAGTGAAACCTTCAGAGGGGGAAGTCTCATTCTAGTCACTGTGGCTGCCCATGCCTCTGGTGGATTTCTTCCATCTTTGCCTGGACCACATAAATCAGGAGCTCTCCAGAGTGAAAAGGGTTCTTTGTTCCATCTCTGAGATGAACCCTTTGGGTCAGAGATGCCACTCTACCGCGAGGCCTGGCTTTTCCAGAAGAGGGGATGGGACCCACACTCTCTGCCTGGTTCCTGGCCGAGACCCAATGACTCACGTTGACTCTGGGTCCTGGAGGTAAGTTTCATGCAGGAGGGGACACAGGGCGCCAGCCGTGCTTACTTGAGGAGTCAGAGCGAACCAGAATTTCCTTCCGGGGAATACAGATTTATGTATATCAGGGCTTGAGGGAGAAACTCAAAGAGGTGTCACCTACTTGCTGTCTTTTCTACTGTGACACACAGAGCCTTCTATTTTATCTATTTCTGGATGGTTGTCTTCTTTCTACATGTAGATCTGGTGTCGCTCCCCATTAAGCTCTATCTTGTCATTATTTGTTTCCTCTAAGACTTCCTGGTGCTTAAAATATCTGATGAATGAATGGGAAGCCATTTTCAGCCAACTGCCTATTCCGGTGCCTCTCGGCCTATAGTTCAAATCTGAATCACCAGGGAAACAGGCATGCGTACTTTGAAATACGTCTCAAGATGAAGCTCATGTGCACTAAAGTTTGAGGATTATTGTTTTATCCATTTCCTCCATCGCTTCGAGAGTTCTTGGTGACTGAACAATGCCATAAGCACAGTCTCAGATTTGTGTGATGTTTTCTGACTCACAAGGCTTTTTTCCCCATGTTGGTCTCATTTAATCCTCATGCAATGGGGCTAATTTAATAAGAGCCCTATGGTGGGGATCCCGGTTCCATTCACTTTACAGATGAGGAGACAGAAGAGTGATAGTCTTTGGATCACATCTGCAGTTCCTGGCAAAACCTGGGTTCATCCCCAGTCTTGTGATTCCAGGTACCATGCTCTTTCGCCCACAACATGTGGGCTTATACCCACATAGCTGGGGACGGCTATGGTGATATATATGGGAAGCCAGGAGAAGCCAACACTGTGTGTTTTCCTAATGAAGTCCATAGTAGGGGCAGTGGCGAAGAATAATAAGGAAGTGTCCTTTCATGCAGATGTTATGGTGTTACATTTTTGGTCAGTGTCAAATTGGAAAAGCAGAACGGGGACCTAGTGAGAGATGAAGGTTGTTCCAGAGAGGACAGCCTGGTTGTTGACCTGTGATTAGAATGTATTCTCCTGACTTCATTTAGCCAGGGATGGAGAAAGGGTGGGAAGCAGGTTGAGCCCCTTGGCCTTGCTCTGTGACCTGGAGTCCCCGGGATGATGAGGCCAGCTCCACTGAGGTTGGCTTTCTTAAGTATCTGTGAGGTTCACTGCTAGGGCCAAGCAAGACGATGAGGAAGTGGTATGGATATGCAGAATGCCATGAAGGTGAGTATGTCTCATCTCACTTAATTCAAAAGTTTCCGAATGCTCCAGAGTTCTAGGTAGCGGGTAGCCGTACTTCAGTGACGATTTAATGGTTGCTAGAGTATTCTGAACAAAACTTTCTGGATGGCTGTTTACTCTTTGATTAGTTATACCATATAGACAGCCTTCAGAAATGGAGACTTGTCAACTAAAAGAAAAGGTGGGTCTGAAACTTCTGCTAAGCGCCCAATTCTCTCCCACTTAGCTGGGTAAGGACCTCTTCTTTAATCATGGAGTAATAGATGATTGATATGACTGTACCCTGATTAGAAAAGGTTTCATTTTACTGGTGCATGGTACATGGAATTAGTTAAGGGTTGTATAGGAAAAGAAGTGATGGGCTATTGTTCACATTAAATTATAATGACAGCCTTCCTAACCACTGTGTATTTATTATGTAAGAAAAGAAAATGTCTAGTAAAATTCTGTATAGGTTAATAACACCTTCATAATATACTCCTTCTTTTCTATTGACTTGAATAGCCCTCCTACTGACTTCTAATGGATTATTAGAGTTAATTACATCAATTGCAATATAATTGATTCTTAAATACTATGTAGAAACCTCATACAATTATGGAAAAACAAAAGTTATCTAGACATCTCAGATCAAAAAAGATTTGGAATTCCTGCACATTTAATTTCTGATAATCACTAGTCAGTTTGGACATTAAGATTGCATGGTGTCCTGTTTTCTCTTTGCTAGGTTTTGACAGAATTGATAGTTTTACAACATTTAACTCAATACGCATGGAAATACAAGATTAAAGCTGTGAATGCGATTTTTTTTTTTCTAAAAAAAAGATCACTTCACAGCTTAAAAGCTGAAATGTGTTACCTGCCTAACATTGACAGAAACAAACTCAAGGGAAAAATCAAAAGTGGATTTGATGTTGAGTTTTAGAAATCTCTTCTCTACAGGTGTAAAGATTCCTGTGGGTCTTAGGGTTTGTTACCTGAGGGCTTTAAAATATGACAAGGGGATGAATTGTGCCTAAAGGGGCAAAAAAAAAAAAAAATTCCTTGCGTTTTATTACCTAGTCACAGGCTATGTGTTCTAATGTCAAAACCACTGGTTGAAAAGTGAAACATCATTAATATCTGTTATTTGATGTCATACACATCAAAAGACATCCCTGTAATAGAGTTGTATGAATGCAACCTTTTCCTTTTTAACTGATTTGGGGAAACTAGTTTGTGAGTATTGACACAGTTATCAATGTGAGTTTTCTAAAAAGACTCTGCTGCTTCACTGATATGGATTTCTAGTTCATTCTAAAATGGTCAACAAAAGAAATGTGTAAAAGCCTGATGCAGTGGGAAGGTCGCTGGAAGGGGAATCAGCAAACCTGATGTTTTCCGTTGCTACTTAGCTCAATGATTTAGCTTGAGTGGGCCTTAATGTTCTCTTCCATAAGATGAGAGAGAGAGTGAGCCTCTAGGCTTTCCCTACTGTGACTCTCCTGCCTTTGAACTGTTGGTAATCTTATTTTCTATAGTAATTCATTTGATTCTTAATATAAGCTAACTTATATCAATATGTATGTTGTGCCAATCAATATGCCTTATATGTATATGGATATATGTCTTATCTGGTTAACTAGGTTGTAGATTTTCAGGGACAGGGGCCATGCCACATATCATTTCTATGTGCTCATAGCATATACTATCGTATCCTGGCACAGAGTAACTACTGTTTGGTTGGCTGAGCAGCCAGTGAAAAGAAAGTATTTCCATTTATCCCCTGAAAGTCTTGATATAACAAGAATAATGACGAAATATCCTACTCATTATGCTAGTTTAACTTTTAAAAGTATTGTAAAGTATTTTATCTTATGAAACATTGTGCTTTAAATCAGATGCATTTAAGATGGTAAAATTTCATTCAAGTTTTTTAATATAAATTGCAATGCAATCCCAGTAATGGAACTTGAGCAGTCTATTCTAAAGTTCATCTGGAGGAGCAACACTTGACTATAGCCACAACAAACAAACAAACAAACAAAAAATTTAAATGAGTGAGGACTTGCCCTCGTCAAAAGGAACTATTCATCGTAAGCAGTATACAATTGTGATACAGTCAATGCAGAAGTGTGGTGATAGGGAAATCAACTAATAAGATTACAGTCCAGAAACAAACCTAGGAATATAGGAGAATTTAACAGATAATATGGGGGCATTTTGAATCGGTGGCTGAAGAGCGGACTGCTCAGTAAATGGCCTTGGGACAACTGGCTCTCCATCTGGACTCCTACTATACACAAAAGTAAATTCCAGATGGAATAAAGCTCTGAACATAAAAATCAAATCTATGTAAGTGTTGGAAGAAAACATGAATGAACCTTTTTTAAAAAAATCATCTTGGGTTAGAAATTCTTTGTAAACAAGATGGGAAATCTAGGAGCCATTAAGGAAAACCTGACAGAGTTGACTTTATCAAAAAACATCATAAAGTTAAAAGAGAAATGACAGATTGGGACAAAATACTTGAATCATACATTACAGAATAAAGGGTGTTACTGTCCATTATTTAAAGAGCGCTCCCAAGTTAATGAGAAAAATAAATAACGTACTTGAAAATGGCAAAAGATATAAAATAAGCAGTTCTCAGGAGAAATTGCAAATGGTTGAAAAATAGGTTCACCCTCATTAGTTGTAAAAAATAATGTACAATAAAAGGACATGAGCTGCCATTTTTTTTACCTATCAGATTGGCAAAAAACTAAGGGAACTCATTTGATACATCAGCTAAAATGAATGAATATACCATATAGACCGTTAAGGACAGATGTCAGGAATATGTTGCTAGGTGAAAGAAGCAAGTTGTGGAACACTCTACATTATATTATGTCACTTTCATAATACTTTTTAAAAAAACAAACCTAACTAGAATTTGTTAGTAATTAATTGTTTATGCATTACAAATACACATTATCTTGTATGGTAGCTATCTCTTGGAATAGCACTAAATGAGTATAAGTATACATCTGTAATCTTTGGATTACTTTTCGGCTGGAAAACGTTCCTTTTATTATGCTTTATTTAACACTCATCAAGCTGAATAACTGATCTTTAGGAGACAGTTACAAGTCATTAGTTCAGGGGTATAATTGAATTGAGTATATATATTAATATAGTGCAGCATTTTATGGAGTTTCAGTCAGCTCTGATTACATTCTTCAAATCAATCCTGTTGAATTAGGTCATTGAAAGAGAGCTCTGGCCCTAACCCATGGCTGTGGTAGGATCTTGTCAGGACCCCTTCAATCTTTAGGTTCTTGGGTTTTGTGCAAGGGCTGAGGTAGAACTGCCTCCTCCGTCAGCTGTGATTATTCTATATGACATCCAGGGACACTCCCCATCTGCCCCAGGAACACCCAGAGTGTTAACTAAATCACAACACCTTGGAACCCAGGCTATCAGCAGTGTTGAACAAGTCAATGTAAATAAAGTCTTGTAATCAGCTTGAACTTGCTTCCAAGTTGTTTGTTAGCAAGGAGTTAACAAGTTCAGACCTTTGGCCATCTGGGTCTTTAAGGAAAGCTTTTTTCCCCATTCCAATAACTTCCTGTTCATGGGAAAATGAGAGGAAATGAACCTCTAACAGGAGGATGGACCCACCCTTTTCCAGTCGTGTGGCTTAATTTGTCAGGTGTAATATTGGCACCTGGTGGCTTGTATTGGCTCCCTGCCCACCCTTGCTGGGGAAGTATCCACATACTTGCAATAGGCGGTAGAAGACTTCAAAGCCATTTGTAAGAGAAAGGATATTGTCATTAAAGAACTTAATGGTGAATACTCCCATTTAGTGATGTCAAGATAAAAGGAAAATTTTAAAAACACATTATCTAGAATTTTTTTCTGATGTATCATATGACCTGTTAAAACAAAGTAATGTAGTTGATTTAGTAACAATACATTTTTAAGGATATATGTTTATTGATTGAGTGTTCAGTTTTCCTGTTTTTGAGAAATTAGCAGAGGTGTCAATTATTTATAAGAAGATAATGAATTGCTTCTTTAAGGATATAATTCTCTTTGCTCAAATTCACCTTTAAATAGGTACTCTCTTTGTGTCTACTAGTGGAATAGTTTCCTTTGAATCAAAAGGGAAAACTACAATAATACCAAGTGGATCAGGTAAATGAAAAAGGATGATACGGGTTTTCAGAATTCATTAGGAATTTTGGATGGCTGGTTCAGTTCCATACCTCTCAATTTTCAGCTAGAAATAATTACTGCCTTTTGAACAATGGTATATTTAATTGTCCAGCAATTCAAGGTAAATTTGTCTATGAATGGGGATTAACCAAACTATAATCAGTGGTCATTAAACCAGAATAAATTCTACATAACAATGGAACTTATTTTAGTTTTTTTAATTAATGTAAACTATATTGGCTTAATAGATCTAAAACTCTCATGGCAGAGTCAACATTCATGGATATGGACAACAAGAATGATTAATCTCCGTAAAGCATACGTTCGTGGTGTCATCATTGCAAACCTTAATCAGTAATTATCATCAAATGATTAACAGGTTTTTATTGACCTAACACAGTATCAAAAAAGTTTCATAAATCATTAATTGAATAGATATTTGTTGAAGGTCTATTCTCTCGAAGAGTGTAGAATTGGATTTGCTCTGGCAGAGGCTGAAGACTTCTATAGGGGGAGCGCTGAGGATCCGTTACGAAGGTCCCTCCAACCTAAGAGTTGATGGCGACTTTCCACAGATCTTACCTTCTTTTACAATCTACCTGGCTGATAGACCTGAAATACATGAACAATTAGAAATAACATGTTTTGTGATATAAACTGTAAAGCGGGTGGGGGTCCAGAAAAGAGATCCATGTAGATTGAATAACCTTTGAGGAAGAGGTTAGTTTGCTGAATCTTAAGGATGAATAGTGTTTAGATAACCAAATAGGAAAACTGGACATTTTAAGTGACTGGGGGCTAGGAATGAATGAGTAGGCCCTTTGAGCAGGTGCAGAAGACTCCAGCACTGGTTCCTGGTTCCTGTGTGGTGAGAAATAAGGTAGATCAGTTCAGTAGACATAATATGAAAATTTTTGAAAGCTCAGCAGAGGAATTTAGGTTTTGAAGTATGAGATGGGGGTGGGGTAATGTGATTTGAATAGTAATTTAGGAAGATTCTTCTGGCATTTATAGGATGACTATAGCAGGGACAGGCTGTCAGGAGGGAGATTTGTTAGGGGACTCTTGTGAGAGAGGGTTACAAGAAAACTCCAAATAGTAATGGTGGAAATGGATAGAGAGAAATCAACTTAAGAGACATTTTGAAGGAAGGAAGGATGGGAAAAGGCGGCATTGACTTTCTATATTGACTATCTATATAGTTAAAGAAAACCCCCCACAATTTCTACCCTAGAAGGCTGGATAATTGATAACACCACTGATCTCTTGATGAAGGAAAATGATGACTGCTATTTTTAGACAGGTTGTCAATGGGATCAATTGGGATGTCCGGTAGAACCATCCTATAGGCCATTATAAACGTGGGAGTAGTAACTAGCCAAGGGGCCAGGAGAAGACATGAAGAATTGATGATGAAGAGCTACATATTGCCTGTAAACCCTAACTCCCCAGCCCGATTTTCAAGGCTGCTGTCATCTAGCCCCATCCAACTTATTCAAATTCATCTTCAGCTACTCCACAGTCTGCACCTCCCCTCCTGGTCCAGTTAGTTAGCAAACTACACTTACTTTTTGGTCTTTGTGTTTCAGTTCTTGCTATTCTTCGTGCCTGGGACCCATTGCCCAAATGTCGAATTATCAACATCTCTCTGCATCAGGGCCAGCTCAGGTCCTTTCCATGTGAAGATGTTTTTCAAGAACTCCAGTGCACACTCTTCTTTCTCTTTGTCAACCCCCTGTAGCATTTACAGCATGCACTCTTTGTAAAGCACATGATCATATACATGTCTATGTTCTTGTTTAATCAGGTCAAACATGAATACCTGTCTTGTTTTGTTGGTAAAACTATAAAGGCCTCGAGGGTAAGGATCGCTGTTCCTCCTGCATCAGTTAGGAATTATGTTGTACTGCTGAGAACAGAAGCTCCCAAACAGTGGCTTTAAAAAAATTTGGAGTTTGACTTTGCTCATATATGAGAAGTATGAAGGCAGCTAATCCTAAGCTGACTTGGCAAATCTTGAAAAAAGCAGAGGCCTAGCCTCCTCCTACTTTTCCACTTAGCCATCCTTAGCATGGATTTGTCACTTCAGAATCACAAGCTGGCTGATCCTTTTCAAGCAAAGTGTCGATGCTGCAGGCAGGCAGAAGGGAAAAGCAAGGAGCAAATGGGCTTTCCAACCTGATCAGCCCTACTTTTAATGTGCTTCTCCGGACACTACATGCCACAGCACTGCTTACATTTTGCTGGTCAGCAGTTAGATATATAGCCATTCTTGTTTGCAAGGAATGCTGCAAATATCTTTGTTTTTTTTTTTTTTTAGGTGGACATATTGCTTTCTCCAATAAAATCTGGGTTATTTTAATGAACAGAAGGGCGATTGACAACTCACAGGCAACTAATTTTCTGTGCTCTGTCTTTGTCTGTCTCTTTCATTCTGTCTCTATCCCTCTATATAAATTCTTGTTTGGATACACACATACACACACATAAGTGGAGAGAGACAGAGATTAAGCTATATCTCTATATCTTTATCTGTATTTGAATAATACAAAATATAATAAAAAATAATAAAAATATATATCAATATATATTATATATGTGCATGTGTGTATATGCATACATACACACAGGCATTTTTCATTTTGTTGAAATGTGAGTATTTTTTACAAATTGAAGGTTTGTAACAACCCTGTGCCAAGCAGGTCTATCAGCATCATTTTTCCAACAACACTTGTTCACTTCCTGTCTCTGTGTCACATTTTGGCAATTCCTGCAATAGTTTAAAATTGTTCATTATTATTGTATTTGAGATGGTTATTTGTGGTCAGTGATCTTTGATGTTACTATTGTAAGTGTTTTGGGACACCAGGAAACACACCCATGTAAGACAGTGAACTTAATTGATAAATGTGTGTGTCTTCTGAATGCTCCACCAATTGGCTGTTCCCCATCTCTCTCTCCTTCCCTCAGGCCTCCCTATTCCCTGGGACACAGCAATGTTGGAATTAGGCCAATTAATAACCCTACAATGGCCTCTAAGTGCTTAAGTGAAAGGGAGAGTAACATGTCTCTCATCTTAAATCAAAAGCTAGAAATGATTAAGCTCAGAGGAAGGCATGCCCAAAGCTAAGACAGGCCAAAAGCTAGGGCTCTTGAGCTAGTTAGCCCAGTTGTGAATGTGAAGGACAAGTTCTTGGAGGAAATTAAAAGTGCTGCTCCAGTGAACTCACGAATGAGAAGAAAGGGAAAACACCCTTATTGCTGATATGGAGAAAGTTCTAGTGGTCTGGAATGAAGATCAAACCAGCTACAATATTCCCCTAAGCCAAAGTCCTGTCCAGGCCCCAACTCTCTTCAGTTCTATGCAGGCTGAGAGAGGTGAGGAAGCTGCAGAAGAAAAGTCTGAAGCTAGCAGAGGTTGGTTCATGAGGTTTAAGGAGAGAAACCATCTCCGTAACATAATAGTGCAAGGTGAAGTGGCAAGTGCTGATGGAGAAGCTGCAACTAGTCATCCAGAAAATCTAGCTAAGAGAATTCCTGAAGGAGGCTACACTAAACAACAGCTTTTCAATGTAGAGGAAACAGCCTTATACTGGAAGAAGATGCTATCTAGGTCTTTCATAGCTAGAGAGGAGAAGTCAGGGCCTGGTTTCAAAGCTTCAAAGGACAGGCTGACCCTCTTGTTAGGAGATAATGCAGCCGGTGACTATCTCTTTAAGCCAGTGCTTATTTAACATTCTAAAACTCCCGGGGCCCTTAAAGAATGATGCTAAACCAACTCTGCCCATGCTCTGGAAATAAAACAACAACTCCTGGATGACAGCATATCTGTTTACAATATGGTTTCCTGGATATTTTAAGCTCATTGTTGAGACTCACTGCTCAGAAAAAAAGATTCCTTTTAAAATATTACTGCTCATTGACAATGCACCTGCCCGCCCAAGAGCTACGATGGAGATGGACAATGAGCTCAATGTTGTTTTTCCGCCTGCTAACACAATATCCCTGCTGCAGCCCATGGATCAAGGAGTTATTTGGACTTTCAAGTCTTATTATTAAAGAAATACATTTTGTAAGGCTCGAGCTTCCATAAATAGTGATTCCTCTGATGGATCTGGACAAAGTAAATTGAAACCCTTCTGTAATTACTGGATCATATGGTATTTTTATTTTTAAGTTTTAGAGGCATCTTCCATACTGTTTTCCACAGTCAGTGGCTGCACCAATTTACGTTCCCACCAACAGGGCATGAGGGTCCTTTTTTCTCCACATCCTCGCCAACACTTGTTATTTTTTGTCTTTTTGATTTTAGCCATTCTGGCAGGTATGAGGTGACGGTTGGAGGGGAGTAGGAGATACGGGCCTCCAGTTGTGGAATAAATAATCATGGGAATAAAAACATGGTATAGGGAATATAGTTGATGATACTATGATAGTTCAGCTACACTTGTGGTGAGCACAGCATAACATACAGAGATGTTGAATCACTATGTTTACATCTAAAATCAATGTAACGTTGTATGTCAACTATACTCAGATAAAAAATTTTAAAAATATTAAATATCAGAAATATATATATACATACACACACACACACACACAGATGAAAAAGTTCTGGAAAGGATTCACCATTCTAGATGCCATTAAGAACATTCATAGTTCAGGGGATATCAACATGAACAGGAGTTTGGAAGAAGTTGATTCCAACCGTCATGGATGACTTTGAGGGGTTCAAGACCTCAGTGGAGGAAGGGACTGCAGATGTGGTGGAAATAGCCAGAGAACTAGAATCAGAAGTGGAGCCTGAAGATGGGACTGAATTGCTGCCTTTCTCGTGATCAACCTTTAGTGGATGAAGAGTTGCTTTTCATGGAGGAGCAAAGAAAATCATTTCTTGATGGAATCTACTCCTGGTGAAGATGCTGTGAAGATTGTTGAAATGACAACCAAGGATTTAGAATATTGCCTAAACTCAGTCGATAAAGCAGGAGCAAGGTTGGAGAGGATTGACTCCAATTTTGAAAGAAGTTCTACTATGGGTAAAATGCTGTCAAGCAGCATCACATGCGACGGAGAAATCATTCATGAAAGGCAGGGTCGGTCAGTGCAGCAAGCTCCACTGTTGTCTTGTTTGAAGAAACTGCCACGGCCACCGAGACCTGTAGCAGCCAGCTGTCAGCAACCATCAACACTGAGGTAGGACCGCCCACCAGCAGCAAGATTACAACTTGCTATAGATCACATAACAGTTTTGTTGAACAGTAAAGTATTTTTAAAGGGATGTACATTGGAGTTTTTTTTAGACATAACACTATTATACACTTAATAGATTAGAATGTAGTGCAAACCTAACTTTTATATGCACTGGGAAAACAAAAAAATTAATTCAACTTGGCTTTATTGTGATATTTGCTTTATTGCAGTGGTCTGGAACCGAATCTGCAATATCTATCTTACATAGATAGATAGATAGATGATAGATAGATAGATAGGTATTAAGAGAGAGATTTGCTATATCTATCTCTCTCTATTTGAGCATTCATACATACACATTGTTTAAACTGAGCAAAAACGAATAAAAATTACAATAAAAATAATCTGATATGTTAAATATGATGCTAATTACCATGCCTATTGTAGTTACACACAAATGGAGGGGGTTTTTTTTAGATTTTATTTTTATTTATTTGACAGAGACACAGCGAGAGAGGGAACACAAGCAGGGGGAGTGTGAGAGGGAGAAGCAGGCTCTCCCCCGAGCAGGGAGCCTGATGCAGGGCTCGATCCCAGGACCCTGGGATCATGACCCGATCCGAAGGCAGACGCCCAATGACTGAGCCACCCAGGCGCCCCGGAGGTATTTTTTTACTTACCTAACTATTGGTGTTATTTGTACAAAATTAAATTAAGTTTTTTTCTATTGTATGGCAGCTTTGATTTGTTTTCTTGTGCCTGCAGTCAACCTCACTGTTGACAGGAATGTCTCAAAAATCATAGCCTCCCATTTCTTAGAAGTTAAATGTACTGATTTAGTGATCCAGGGCTTAGTTTCTGCATTAAGTTTCCCCTTTCATTCTTGTCCACTTCCATGATTTCACCAGTAATTTTCAAATTGTGTGACATATTTTTGAATCTTATAAGTATCATCAGCACATAGGAAAAGATGAAGATTACACCAAAGTAAACTAAGAAGACACTGGTGAAAATTCCACATAGTCATGGGCATTCTGACCATGTCACAGAACGTATGGAAGCATCCCCAAATATTGGGTCTTCCAGTTGTCACCGTTCATCCTATGTCACTGTTCACCACCCTGTGGTGACTTGATCATTTTATGAGCAGAGCTCTGATTAGGACTCAGGTCATAATTCCAGGTTCAAAACTCCTTCTACTGTGTTATTCATAACAACAGTAAAACAACGACAGCAATTGATGTTTTTGTGGAACTGTAGAATGCCTCACCAATCATGCACGGTAGACAGAGCAAATATCATTGATCTTTTTTACATAAGGATGCACTGTACAAAAATCATGACAGGTAGTGGATGATCTGTAATTGGGATGCTATTTCATACTCATTGGTCATTGGAGGACCTTCCCCACCCTGGTTACAAATACTCAACTGGTAGCTGATAACCCGGCTAACGGATCAGAATGCCCCACTCTGAATCCCTTGGATTAATCAGTTGGGATAAGTTGATATTTGCTTACAGTGCTATTTCCTAGCCACTTTCCCTATTAGTTAGTCGTAGCCAGTGTAATTATGTCTTGGTGGTGAAACAACCAAATCAATAAGAAAAATAAAAATTTACTGTACCTTCTTGTTACACATCATTGCCTTCAATACGGCACTTGAGATTCTAATTTTCTAAGACAACATTATCACTTAGGGTTTAGGCATCTCTTAATCTGCTGACTGATGGAGTGTGTGGCAAACATTTTCACACCAGGACCATATGTGATATAATTACCTAAGCATTACAAAGGAGATAGGTATAGGAGCAGTTGCGAATCTGTTACAGGGATAATAATGCTTAGGATAGTCAGAGTGGTAGTGGAGATCGATGGTAGGGAAATAGTTAAAGGCAATCAATATGAATTGGAACTCCCTTGTTTGTTTTCTTTTGAAACCTTAAAGTTATCCAAATGGAGTGTTAATTTAAAAAAACTGTTTTCTTGGGAGAAGACAATATTTTGAGATGTTTTTAATTTATGGGAGCCCATTTCCTTCCGTCTCCCATTGCTGCATGAGGTTGAACAAATGTTAGCGGCAACTAATTAATTAAGTTTGCAGAAAGTAGCAGCAGGAGATTGGAAACTTGAAGTGGAAGTGAGCTTTTTGACTGTAAACATTTTGCCTGCCTGAGAGACTATATCTGGACTGCGTGGTTGCTGAGTTATCCAAAGAAATGCAGTATCTCTGGGAAATTCAGGCTTGGCAAGGGGAAAAAAAATAACATTGTCTCTTGCTGGCAAATCCATTCCTTTATTTCCTGGGTTCGTCTCATGTGTTTTGCTTGGTTCTGGCCACACACTATGACGATGCTGTCCTCTCTGTGATGAAGGTGGCCTCACAGACTTGTCCTCAGAAGGAAAGGAACTAATATTTGTGAGTACTTTTTCTATACCAGGTTCCTTAGATGTATTCTTTCATTTCTTTCTGTAAAGTTGATAGAACTCTTTCCTTTTACTGATAAGAAAAGTACGACTCAGAATTGGAGAACTCATTTGGGATCAGTTTATAGACAATGAAACTGGGGTTTCGAACCCAGACTAATCTGACACTGGAGTTTTTTCGTTACCAGGATGCTTAATTCACTGTAGTAGAGGGTAGGCAAGGGCTGCAGGGAGCCCTGGATGAGGGAACTGTTACTCAGGGGAAAGACACAGGGCCATGGAATGTGGAAGGGTGATTGTCGGACCTGAAGGTGATCTGCAGATCACACTGAAAAATACTGAGTTAGAGCGATTCCTGAGCAAGATTCTGTGAACTTGGGTGCTCATGGCCTTCAGACTACATTGGGCTAGTCACCTTCCTTTCCTCAAGATTTTGAACCCAGACATTATATTGGAAAAGGGGAAGGGATTAACGCTGAAAGGGGATGATACAGAGAGAGGGGCCAGGATGGCCATAAGGGAGGGATTCTGGGAGATCTGAGGTTAGGAGGGAGTAAAACAATCATGATGAATCCACAGGAAGTTTTTTTTTTTTTTTTAAGATTTTAAAAATTTATTTGAGAAAGAACAAGGCGGGGAGGGGCAGAGGGAGAAGCAGATTCCCTGCTGAGCAGGGAGCCCACCGTGGGGCTCCATTCCAGGACCCTGAGATCATGACCTGAGCCAAAGGCAGATGCTTAACTAACTGAACCACCCAGGTGCCCCTTACAATTTTTAAGTAGGCTGCACACCCAATGTGGGGCTTGAACTCATGACCCCGAGATCAAAAGTCACATGCTCTGCAGATTGAGCCAGCCAGGCCCCCCACAGGGAGCTTTTTGTAGAGAGGAGGCAAGAGCAGAGGCAGAGAGACAAATAAGGACAAAACTAGTTGAGACAGAGTCAACTCCCAGCCTTTGGAGCTGCTTTAGTTCCCAGGGTCTTCATGTTCCAATCATGATACAAGGCACGTTGATCTCGCCATGACAAGCCTACCACTTCAATGTCATCATTTTGCTCTTTGAACTGCCAACATGGGGCACTATGACTATACAGCATTAGAGACTTGTAGGGGACATTTGTTAGAGATGCAATAGACCAATTCAGGATGCTGAAAAAAATTCTATACTATCTAAGGAGAACTGCACATGGGTTTTCTCAGAGATTAAATAAGACCTAAGTCAAATCATCTGTCTTTTATTGAGTTTTTGATGGATATTCCTGGTAAAAATAATCAATACA
Organism: Mirounga leonina; assembly: GCF_011800145.1. NCBI lineage: Eukaryota > Metazoa > Chordata > Mammalia > Carnivora > Phocidae > Mirounga > Mirounga leonina. Next base: position 38,580,365 of record NW_023270389.1, on the reverse strand, counting down.
AAGTAAAAATTAGTGTCTACACCTGTACTTAGTAGAATATATTAGAGTCTAAAGTTTGCCTGAAAAAATGGAATGTTCTTGACTAAATTTAGATCTGCAAATCTTGAATGAGTAAAATTACACAGTAGAAGCTATGGCTGCAGGTGAAAACTCACAACAGCTGACGCTGTGAATGATGTAATTTCATATGGTCAAAAATACAGATGAACAAATCAAATCTTGGTTGTTAAGTGTATGTGGAAAAAAATTGAACTAGATGAAAATCATGTCAGTAAATAAGAATGAAGTGGAAAATACTGGTAAAGCTTGCCTATTCTATATAGAAAATTATTTATGGAATTGGGCTAATGGGAACTTCTGCTTCTGAGTAGTATGTTGTGGCAGGCTCTTGGCTCCTGCTGTAACAGCTAAAAAAAAAAAAAAATGGAATAAATTGCAAAACTATATTTTTAAAGACATTAGAGAACTAAGAAGCAAAAAGTATTAGATATATTAAAATCCCATAGGGAAGTTCCCTTCCCGGGTTAGCTGAGATTACTAGCCATTTTCTTTCCTGGGGACAGCTGTACGTATGGTCACAGCCTGAGGGTCAGTCAGGCCTGGCCTAGACAGAGGGACTCTGCAGGGGAAAGACAAACCTGCTGAGGAAGCTGACAAGCTAGGATCTAGAAGAGCCCTAAATGTCTTAGCCAGTTTTCTCAGGGGACATTTGCTGAGTGCTGGGGTGGCTCAAGAGTCTGGGAGGCTGGGCTGGGAAAACAGGGGGCAGTGTCTTACTGCAGTCAAGTGCTTTGAAACCCGCCCCTGTGATGGAAGGGCCTACAGTGAACACACAGTTGTCCTTGAGATATTTGAAAACAGGGGTGGGCTTTTTCTAACTGAAGCTTCCATCTGGCTCCAAGTCAGCTCAATTCCACATTGGACTGAGGTGATCAGTCCCTCTCCCCATCTGCCTGTCAGAGGAATGTACAAAGACCAGTCTCTCAGACTCTTTACACATGATGTTACCTGTACAGTAAAATATTACGAGGGAGGTGAAGAAGCAGAAAAACAGGACTAACAATGAAGAGAAAAGCAAGGAATAGAAGTAAACCCATAGATGATCCAGATATTGGAGTTCGTTCAAAGACTTTATTTATTTATTTAAAGATTTTATTTATTTATTTTTGTGAAAGAGAGAGAGAGAGAGAGAGCACGGGCAGGGGAAGGGGCAGAGGAGGAAGCAGACTTCCCAGTGAGCAGGGTGCCTGATGCAGAGCTCGATACCTGGACCCTGGGATCACGACCTGAGCTGAAGGCAGACGTTTATCTGACTCAAAGACTTCAAAATAGCTGGTATAAATATGCTAAAGAAAATAGAGGAAAAGATGCACAAAAGAGGTGAAAAGATGGGAGAGGACCAACTGAGAGTTTGACTCTATATAAAGGAATCAATCAGATGTTCTATAACCTAAAAAATATTATGCCTGATATTAAGACTTCATTGCATGAGTCTAATAGCTCACCGGATGCAGCAGAAGACAAGATTAGTATACTCAAAGTCAGGCCCAAAGAAAATAGCTAAACTGAATGACAGGGGGAAAAAATTAAAATACTGAACAGAAGAGATAGATGGGACATAGTGAAATGTTTTAACACATACATAAATTGGAGTCCCAGGAGGGTAAGAGAGCGACAATGAGGAAGAAATATTTGAAGAGATAATTGTCAAGTATTTTCCCAAAACTGGAGAAACACATAAACCTATAGATTCAAGAGGCTCGGCAAACTCCAAGCAGGATAAATATAAAACCCCCTCCCTTTAGATATACCAGGGTGAAGTTGATAAAACCAGAGATACCCAGAACCAATAGAGTTTGCTCTAGAAAATAGCTTCTCTATGAAAATTCACTGGTGTTGGTATTCCTTTGATTAAAATGTTTACATTTACAGATACGAAAGCAACGTGTTCCTGAGGTCAAAACTGGAGGAGTAAAACCAAAGGAAAACAAAAGGCAGGGTTCAAGCATCATCTTTTTCCTGGTATGAGTGGGTGAGTTTGTTCCTTGCAATCAAAGAACCTACCTGAAATCCTCCTCTGGGTATTTCTCCTTTACCAACCCTCTTGTTCCCTTACCTGATCATTTTAGCTTTTTGGCTGAACGTAGGGCTTTTCGTTCTGCTTTTTTGCTTAATCGCTCTCCTAAATCTTGGAATTCCTAGATTTTCAAAGGGGCATTTCTCTTGCCATTGCTGTTCCACCAGGTGAGTGAGCGGCGTGGAGTGTTCTGGTGGGAGAACCATCTTGGTCCCTGACCCCAAAAGCAGCATCCGGTAGTCAATCACTTTTGCCTCTGGAGTATGTTTACTGTGGTTGGAGCAAACAGGAAGGAACAGTGCAATGGATTGTACTTACTACTCTGGGTTTGCTCAAGTGATTTTTTTAAAAAATAGATACTACACAAATATTATAAAACAGGTAGCCCCTAACTTAGAGACAGGTGGATAGTGGGAGCATACTTAAAATACCTGGAAAGAGATGGATGTCAACCAGTGTCCTATATTTTCATGGGGATGACGAGATAGATGTGTCTTATCTCACTTGAGTATTTGTTGGTGCCTACATTTTTCCAATTATGCCTTGCTGTAGGTCTTAAGGTGGTTTACCTGCTTTCTTTTCCCTGTCCGGTTCTTGAGCCCATACTAGGCAAACCTGGCACTGGATCAAGATCCTCATGGCATAGCAAGTGCAATCTAGAACTGTGACCGGCTGCTCAAATCAAGAATCAAGTGTACATGTGTGCAGCCCTTGCACTTAACCTCCCTCGTTATTCCAGTTCTCCCACAAATTCTGGGGGACTGTCGGGACTGTGGCTCTTTTATGTGGGTCCCCTAGATTCCTTCCTCTCCCTTGCCATTCTCTCTCCCGAGAGATAGATCCTGATCTGACGCTCTTGGCTCTTTGTCTGGGGTTCATTCCCACCTATTATGACTATCATTCATTCGTTCATTATTTCCTTTAATGTTTTTATTGATCACTCACTATGTGTCTGCTACCGCGCTAGGTGCTGGAAACGCAGTGGTGAACAAAATGGTATAGACCTTGTTCTCAGGGAGTTTATATTCTAGTGGGGAAGAAAGACACTAAATAAATAACCAGACAAATAAATAACTGATGATAAATTGTGATAAGCACTAGGAAGGATGAGAACAAAATTCTAAAAGGAAATAGCAAGCAGATCTAATGTAGATTGGGTCAGGGACCAGGGAAGAACTTTTGGGGTCAGCCAAGAGAAGATTATAGAGGAAAGTGCCCCAGATTGAGAAGAAGCAGGTGAATGGCTCAGAGGTGGCACTGAGCTTGGCTTTTTTGACGGCTTTCCTAGTGACCAGTGAGATCAGAGCCGTGGTTGCCGAGTCTGGCTCTATGAGTTTGCTGTGGCGGTCATAACTAATATCCACAAATTTACTGGCTTCAAACAATAGAACTTATTTTCTCATAGATCTGGAGGCCTGAAGTCCCAAATCAGTATCACCGAGCTGAAATCTGGGTGTCAGCAGGGCAGCATTACTTCTAGAGGCTCCCAGAGAGAATCCATTCCTTGCCTTTGTCAACTTGTGGTGGCTGCCAGCATTCCTGGGCTCATGACCACATCACTCCAGTCTTCAGTGCTGTAAGACTCTAGATCTTCAACTCTCTCTCTGCCCCATCTTGACATTACCTCTTCTGATGTGTGCGTCCACTTTCCCTCTGCCTCTCTTTTATAGGGACACTCGCCATAGCATTCAGAGCCCACCTGAATAATATAGCATCATCTCCTCCTCTCAAGATCCTTAACTTAATCACATCCGCAAACTCCTCTTTTGCCATATAGGGTACCATCTCTGGGTTCCAGGGATTAGGACCTGATATCTTTGGGGGCTGATAGGCAGCCCACTACTCTAAAGTGCACTTGAATCTCTTCGGGAACTTTTAAATATGCATTGCTTGGGCTCCTTTTTAGATCAGCTAAGTCAGAATCTCTGGGTGAGGCTTGGGCATGGGTATTTTTTAAATGCTCCCCAGGTGACTCTACTGTGTAACTAAGGCTGAGAGCTACTGATTAGAGTAGAGCGAGGGAAGAGTTCTTCCAGTAGCAGGGCAGGAAGTCATCACCGTTTGGAGACCTCTGCTGCCCTCTTAACCTGGTAAGACCCCTTAGCTAACAATGCTGTCTGAATGAGACCCTCACTTAATGTGCCTTTCTGAAAGGTGATTTGTGATTTACTTCCTTGTGGTTCTTAGTCCTACCTCCTTCAGTTCTTACTACTTCTTTCCATCAAGCTAACACTGAGTTTCTAGAATGTGTGACACCCATCAGTCCAAATTATGAAGAATATACAGAGCTAACAAACTGATGGAGATCAAACTTAGCTGGCCTCACACAAATGTAGAGTTGAGTGCCCTGGAATTGTAAGTCCAAGTCTGGAAAACATGTGCTGACGTACGTGTGTAAATTTATAAGAACAACTAATGTCAGTCTGTACTACATCCAGTGTTAGAGGCAGGCCAGGAATTAGGGAAACATGCTGGGAGCCTGGGTCCTCCAGAACTCACTACTTGTTTTAGCCATAAAAGAGAATGTTTTTCTTTTTCACTGTACCCACGTATCTATAAAAATATTGACTCTTTTTCAGTGAATATATTTGGGGGAAAATCGGAATTTGGCCTATGAAGACACCCCCTCCCCCCACCCCCGCCCACATAGCTATCACTAGCCTTGGCCCTAAGGACAAACGTAGTCTCACAACCACACAGGCCTGTCACTTGGGATCTATGAGAAAGACCACGTAATCTGCTGAGAATTTGATAATCTGAGAAGAAGATCCAATTTAGGGAGTTCCTATAAAGCCTCCATAGCGATTTGCTGGAAGATCAACGTTTTCGAATGGCAGTTTGAGAGAAATTCCCAAGCCCAGCTCATTATTGGGCCACTGGGGATTAATTTGAGGGCAACCATCTTTGCTTCTACAACTGCTAAATTGTCTCCCAGGAGATAAAGAGGCAGTAATCTCACTTTGGAGGCTGTAGTCTTTTCATGGTCAGATCTGCGGATAGGCTTCAACCACAAGGCAATGTTGGTCACGCCTGGAAAGCGTGAATTGCGTTTTAAAGTACTGGGGATGTTTAACTGGAAATTCTTCATGGACGGGTCCATGGTCTAGGTAGCATCCTCCTCCTGACCCATGGAGTCACACAATCTCTAGCGGTGTCACATTCAGTTTGTTACTATTTGTCGCGGACATCACCTTAACCAGGGCTGGACATCGTGAAAAGATTCAATGAAAACATGGCGCTTCTTTTGGAAAGTCCTTCGACCACCTTCCTCCTCCTAGCTACCCTCTCCTGGTTTCCATAACTACTTGCACTGGATTATCTCATAACACTTGGTAAAGGCATTAACATGTGTCTGTTTCCTAGTGGGCTACCCTAGGGGTACTCTCTCAATTTAGGGAGGCTGAGAGGTGCTGTTTTTTTTTGTTTTTTTTTTTTCCTGGGTCCTTTGCTAAGCATGTTCAGTGCTTAAAATCATGTTTGAATTTATGTTGGACCCCCTTTCAAAGCCGTTTTTAAAAATGTTCTATTTCATACATCCTTCCTTTTCCAAAATGGCAATTGCATGTTTCGTGACCGTCTTGCCTTTTGTCTTGATTATCTCATCTAAGTGGAAACCTATGAGTCACATGGTCATCACAAAAAATTCTTTCCTGCTAAGATCTGGCAGGTGGTCCCAGTAATACCTTTCTTATCTAGGAAGTAGTTCAATTATTTTCACCTATGACAAAATGCTGAACTCACTCAGGAAGAGAGGATAGAAGGATTGTAATTGCTCACTCCACCACCCCCATGTGGGGTAAGGCAGCTGAAAACAGCCTTGCTCTCAAGCATAAATTCCCCTCTTTCTCCGAAGAGCAGCAATGTCCGAGGCGTTGGCATGCAAACACTTGCAAAGTGAAAATGGATACACTTCCACAGCTCCTCATCCCTGGCCTCCGGAGGACAGCTTGCCAACCGTGCATGCATGTTGGTTTGGCACTGAGACAAATGTTCCCTGGAGCATAGACTGAAACCACCAAACTGATATCACATGGGACGACAGCCAAATCCTGACCTTGCTCTCTGTAGGTGAGCGGCTTTGGAATTAACCTGTAATGGTCTCCTGCTCCTGCCTGGTTGGTGGCCTGGGATTTGGTTTTTTTTTGTTGTTGTTGTTATTGTTGTTTTAATGGCAATATTTGAATCTTCCTGCTCTCCTTACTCCCCCAGTATCTATCAGCCACAAAACCTCTCTCCTGGTCTTGGCTTGTGAACAGTGGGCAGCTTCTTGGCTCCAAGAAATGGGCCAGCCACACGATTTCTCCTTGCCCGGTGTCTTCTTGCCCTTTGAGAGAAAAGGGCCACTCTCGGACTGTTCCAGAATCGTGCCTGGGTGGCAGGGCCTGTGGGTTGGCATCGCGGCTGTCTGTGATTGCTGTCTGCTCCTTTTGCCTCCTCCTCTGCATTTTCTCCCACTGCTCCAACTCTTCCCATCCCCTTTTTTTGTTTCCAACCCTTATTTATTCAGAGCTTCCAATATTCTAAGTTTTTCATGAATTCAGGGCTTTAATTTAGCATGTGGGGTTCTGGCTCTTCCAGCAAGCTGCTTTGGTCATTATTTCCAACTTGAGGGAATAAAGAGGCAGCAGGGTGCAGTGGGAAGAGTGGGGGCTGGAGGCCAGAAGGCTCCGTACTAGTCCCAGCTCCACTTCTAATAGGCTGTGGGACCCCGGCCGGGACACAGCCTGGCCGCCAGCCTCAGTGTCCTCTCCAGAGTTGGGGTGAGGAGTTTGGACACACTCATTTCTGAGGCTCGTCCCATTCTATCATTCTGTGGGGCGCACGGTCAATGTGAAATCCATATGGGGTTGTGCCAGTCTCACTTCCCTTTTTCTTTTGAAAAACTTTATTGTTAAATGAGTGAATGAAGAGATGTGAGCAGAGTCCTTAAGCTCGATGTCTCCAGTGCAGAATATTGAGGGGCGGGGGGGATTCTTTCTTTATATCGGTGTCCGGAGGCTCAGAGCCTAGAAATAAAATCCAAGACACTTCCTCTCTTGAAATGTGCCACCTTGTTTTCCACCAGGATAAGAAAACGAGGCAAGCGGTATTTGCTGCTTTTTAAGAATCCAGCTTCTGTACTGTAGCACAAGCCCATATAATTGTTCAAGTAAAATTGTACTTTTGGAAGGAAAAGGTTAAAGTTGGCTACTGATATTCATCAGGAGATGGATATTTAATCTTTAATCTCTTGTCCTGGGCCTCTACTTTGGATCAACTCATTATCCCGAATAAACGATGTGTCATTCCCATTATTTATGTTTCACTGCTGCCAAAGTATCTGGAGCTCGTTTTAGTAAGCGCCATTCATTTCGACCCATTCAGTATTAATCTCCCTGCTAACATCTTTCCTGTTCTATGTGCTGTCCCCTATTTGCTTTTATGTTTTCTGCCGAGTGTTTATAAAAGGATAATCTTTTACAAAGCAGACAGAATTTTTGTGTATAAACTGCTCTGTTTGAATGCCTCATTGATATACCATCTAAAAACTGAAGTGTTCAGCAAGATTAGCAAAGCCCTGAGCTATTGAGCTGGGGAAAACATGAGAACCAGTCCCTTCTCTACAGGAGGCAAAGGTGAGGAAAGATGCCAGGAGTAGCGAAAGCAGAGCCGGCCCACACAGGCCCTCATAGGCCTGGTTGCCTAGAAATTAAAGGAGCGCAAGGCGAAGTGGCTCAGAAGTCACTCAGAAAGTGATAAAGGACGCGGTGGTCCAGTGACTTCTCTCCAGGAATTTTCTCAGCAAACGCCGGGGCTCTCCAAACACTGAATTTGCATGTGGTCCCCACTTCGGCTAAACCCTTTGCAACGTGCGCGAGGTATCTCTCTGCACGCCTTTGCGAAGTTGCTCGCGGAGGTTAAACGATTTGCGTTCTTCGGGTCTACCTTGTCCAAAGAGCAGGAGGAGCTAAGCTAGGATCCGAGGTGAAGGGCAGATTCTCCTGCTGCCTCCATTTTCTCTCTCCAGAGGCTGGGATCTCATCCAAATGGCTCTCTTTTGCAGGGAGGAGGAAGAGATCACTTCATTTTACAAGGGACAAAGAAGGTTCCTTTGTGGAATTTTGCATGGCATGGGGTCCCAAATATGCCACCGATAAAAAGACTTAACAGATGGACTCTGAGAATAGGAATACATTCAAGAAAAAAAAAAAAATTTTTTTTTTTTTTTTAAATCAGTGGAGGGGGTTGCGAGTCTGGCCACTGTGGGAAGCCGCACTGATTTGTACCTTAGACAGGGCAAGTCCTGCTGGTAGAGATGCATGGAAGCATCTGAAACACAGCCTGTGCTTGGGCTTTTCGTTGGCAATGCTGTGGGGGAAAAAAACATCCCAAGGTGCACGGTGCCAAAAATTATACGTGCCTTCAAAGAGCATTTTTTTCCAAAAAATTGATTACTTATTTACTCAATAGGAAAGTTTGTTAGAAAATTTTCTAAGGTGTGCCCTTTGTAGACCTGAGAATTTTGCCTCCATTCCACCTTTATCAGGGAAAAGTTCAAGACAGGCATGCGGCTGTGCCATTCTAATGGCATGAACGCTGACATGGTAAGGGCTTGCCAAATCTCCTCTGAAGATCGAAGCTATTAAAAACACTCCAAGTGTATCCATCAAGACTCCGTCAACAGTCAAGCACTGTTCAGGATTTCGTTTTAGCTCAATACCACCATTGTTGACCACTGATGGCGTTAACTAGGATGGGCGCCCTTGCCTTCATCTGCAATCTGCACCAAGATGAGGGCTGACCGACTTTAGGGGAAGAACTTGAATCCTCGTTCTTCGGGGACACTCTGTGTGGCCCGTGGGAAAAGTGACACCAAAGGACAGTTCTGCCTCACCACTTGGCAAGACAGCTCTGTACTTGGGGGGTGATGGAGGGACTGGGGGAAGTGGGAATTCTTACAGTGAGCCTGGCCGACCGCGATGACCCAAAGAAGACAGTGATGAGGTTCTCCTGACAGGGAGCTGCCCTTTTGACGGTAGCGAAGTTCACAGTGTTGGCTCCTTTGGCTTTGACCTTAACACCTTAATAGGACACAAAATGAAACTCCTCACGTAGAGAGGCTGCTTCAGTTATTCTAAGTGTCCATCTCAGTGGAGTCTCGTTTGGAACTTCATTTCTTCTACTTTCCATCCTTGTTTTTTTTACACCATTCTTTTCCTTCCCTTCTTTTCTCTTTGGTTTTCTTTGCTTCCCTCCCTCCCTCCCTCCCTTTCCTCCCTCCCTCCCTCCTTTCCTCCCCACTCCCTTTCTTCCTCTTCCTCTCCCCATCTTCTTTCTTCACCTTGGAGCTGTTGGGGATGATAGAGTTTAGAAACACGATCCTTGCTTTGAAAGGGTGACGGTCAGAGTTGGTAAATGTGGCCAGCACAGAAAGTGTCTCGTGTAAGGATGGCCCATCGAGCTCATTTGGCATTTTGGCACCTAACACTTATTAGCAGCTCCCTGGAGCCCTGTGCCGAGAGGATTCTGAGTTCTGAACTGGGCTCAGAGGGAATGACTGTCCTGATCGACTAGATGTGACAGCAAAGGACATAAAGGGAGTGGAAAGAGGAGCACTCGTGGCAGAAACTTGCCATCCCGGGTCTGCATCAGGGTTTATCAACCGTGGCACTACTGACATTTGGACTAGATCATTCTTTGTTGTGGGGGCCGTCCTGTGCACTGTAGGACGCTTAGCAGCATCCCTGTCTTCCGTGCACTGGATGCCGGTAGCAGTCCCACAGTTGTAACAACTGAAACTGTCTCTAGATATTGCCAAATGTCCCCTGGGGGGTAAAAGTGTCCCTGTCTTATAACCATGGGTCTAACTAAGTACCACCAGACTAAATATGGGGAAGCAAATGAGAAAGTTAAAGGGACAGGAAGGATGCAGAGCTCTGGCGAGGAGGTGAGGCCATGTGGGAAGCATGGCACGTGTGTGATGGCAGAGTAGAAGGTCTCGGTCACTCCCATTGCCTGCTCGGCTGTGCGTTGTGTGCCGCATTTCCACAGTTCCGGGGTCATGTCCACCACTGGGCCAGGACGCTGTGGGATAGAGCCAGAGATCACAGCAGGAAGGACTGAAGTATACTATAGTTTACCGAGCCTAAGATGGGTGGGACTCTGGATCCAATAGTGCTGCAGGTGGAGTGTTCTGTGCTGGGAATTTCAATAAACGAAGATGATGATGCTCCTTAGAGCTCACTAGAAGGTGGATTGGCTTACATGCAGTGGGACACGAAGTTTCCCTGTGCAGCCACAAGAATCTTTGATGAGCAATGGGACCCGGGACCCTGGGAAATGAGGGCCACTGGGATCATAGGCATTATATACCCCCTTTGTGGGGCCTTAATTCACCTTACATTTCCTGACTTGCTCTGAGGATTGGTAAACAGTGAACAAATACTAATGTATTTGATAAAAGAAACCAATGGCTTCAGGACACATTCAAAGTGCCCAACTCAATTCCAGACTCTTTCAATTGATGACACTGAAATATTTCAGCACAGGTCGTTCTAGGCAATGTGATGCAATGGAAAGGTCTAGGTCTGACTTCAAGCTCTGCTCATTGCTCAGAAGCTTGAGACAACAAGCAAGTCACCTCATCTCCTTGCCCCTCAGATTGGGATCTGTAAAATTGGGAGAGTGTTTCCTGCCTAGTAAGGTTGTCATGAGATGATATAAACCAGAGGCTGTCTCAGGAATTGGCACAGATTAGAGGGTTAAAAAAAAAAAAGCGTTAGTTGCCTTCCTTCTTTTTTAAAACATTAAAAATATATATTTTATTTGTTTATTTGACACACAGAGAGAGCACAAGCAGGGGGAACGGCAGGCAGAGGGAGAAGCAGGCTCCCCACTGATCAGGGAGGCTGATGCGGGGCTCCATCCCAGGACCCTGGGATCATGACCTGAGCCGAAGGCAGATGCTTCACCCACTGAGCCACCTGGATGCCCCTAGTTGCCTTCCTTTTTGCCCTTCTCCCTCTGAGGCTTGTTGTCCTTCTTCTTCTAGGTTAAGACAGTGGGAAAGGACAGGGACTTCTGGTTTCTGATAAAGGTTTCCTTGAAGCTGCCTTGGATCCCATTCCACCCACTTTCAGAACACCGACAGCTAAGAAAACATGTGTAAGCCTCAGGTCGGACTGAAGGTTTGAGTGAGTGTGTATAAACCTATCCAGGATGTCCCCTGGGCATCACTGGTACCTGGGAGCGTCCTTCCTCACCCCATTCATATATCTGTGCAATGGGTGGGCATGATGTGGGACCATTTCTCTAGTCCGGTATGTTTCTTCATAGTGAATAAAAAACAAAAGTCATCTCAAGGAACCCAAAGAGAGAATGTATCTATCATCTCAGTTTCCTCCCAGAAGCTCATTGGGTTGAACCGTGAAAGCCTCAATATTTAGACAGGAAGGGATTTCATGGAGGACAAGAAGTCCAGCTCATTCTCTTCCCAGATGGGTTCCCCAGAGCCTGAGGAGCAGGGGCTCACTCGACTAGCATGGCCATCTTATTAGAAGCAGTCTTGTGACCAGTGCCAGGGTCTCTTTGGATCTGAGCACTCAGCCTGAGCTCACAGTACCATCTTCTCTGCATTGAGCTGCTTGGCTTCTTCTGGCCTGGACCAAATGACAGTTGTTTATGGGCCCTGCTTTATGGATTTAGTCCTTTCTTCCTAACCAGGCCAAGTTCACACATTTTTTTCAACACCATCACAGTCATTTGCGGGCGTACATCTACTGTATTCACATCACAACCTTACCACTTACCAGCTCTGAGGCACTGGGCAAGTTACTTAACTATTATGAGCTTTGCCTTAGTCGAGGTTTTCCAGAGAAACAGACCAATAGGAAACTGTCTATCCATCTATCTACCATCTATTCTTCTATCTATCTGTGAAATACATACATATGTGTACATATACATATATAAGAATTGGAATTGGCTCACAAGTCCCAAGATCTGCAGTTGCCAAGCTGGAGACCCAGGAAGAAATGATGTTTTCGTTTGCATCTGAAGGCAGGAGAAAACCTGATATTCCAGCTTGAAGGCAATGAGGCTAGAGGAATTCCCCCTTCCTCGAGGGAGAGTCAGCATTTTTGTTCTGTAAGTACTTCAACTGATTGGACCAGACCCACCTCATCAGGGAGGGTGGTCTGTTCAGTCTACCAATCAAATGTTAATCTCCTCCAGAAACACCTTCACAGACACCCCCAGAATAATGTCTAGCCAAATATCTGGGCACCCTGTGGCCCAGTCAAGTTGACACACAAGATGAACTATCATGAGCTTCTATCTCCTTCCTTCTTTGTAGAATGGGGGTAATAATAGCATTTATGGGGTTAATGAGAACTTTTTCTTGCTCTTATGAGTTAATAAAAGTTAGTGAATGCCTTTACAGTATTTCAGTAAATGCTGTTGTTATTATTGTTGTTATGGGAAGCACTTACAGATGGGGACTAAGTTCCAGAGAGAAGGAGATGTGGGTGCCAGGGAGGGCAGAGAGAGGCAGGGCTTCACGGCTCTGTGACCTGTGTCATCACGGCCCCATGCTTGGTTTAATGCGCCATCATTGCTGTCTCAAAGTGCTTAATAACTGTGAACAAGGGGCCCTGCATTTTCATTTTGCACCGGACCTTGCAGATTATGTAGCTGGTCCTGGAGTGAGGGATAGGAAATCTTTAAATAATGTCCAAAGAGGTGTTAGTGAGCTATCTGGGCTCTGCCACATCCCAGCTTCCTCTCCCTCCCCCGCTGAATTCTGCAAGCATGAAAACTGCCACAAGACATTCATTTTTAATGACTTGCTATGGGCTTCTTAGCAATATATCTTTGGGTATTAAAGGTGTGGAGTCAGAGACTTAAAATGATTGATGTCTTTGCTCCACACAAGGGGTTTCCCACACTCACCTAGCATTAGATATCCACTGGGGAAATTTATGGGAGCTCTTGGCAGCCTAAGCGGCCATCAAATATTAATCAAAAATATGTAATAACTAATATATACTTAAAGAATTGGAGAAAATTAATATTCAAGGGAAGCATTCAGGGACCCATAAAAATAACAAATGCTAAAGAGACTCCGTCAAGGTTAGCAGGTTCAGAGCGCACCCTGTTCTTCGACTTGCTTGGAGACTCTGGGTTTGCTGGATGATCTTCAGACACTGAGATGGCAAGAAAGGGGGCTTAGTGCTTATTCCACTGGATCTGCACTCCTACTAACAAAAGGAGTGAACTCCTACTTCAAGATACTGCATTTCTGTCCCCCAGCCCCCCATCCTCTGTATCTCCTTCACGTAGCACCAACATGCCCGATCCACAGCTCATTCTCCATGGGATTCTCTCCTGGCAGCCCCTTGAAGATAGACTGTCTCATCTTCTTATGCATTTTCAACACCTAGGGCAGCGGCTTGCACAAACTATTAAGTTGGACCATACGATATTTCTACTTGTGTGGGTCAAAAATGGGCAAATGACAATTTGACGTGTCTCAACTTTAAAAATCCTCAAACTGGGGGCACCTGGGTGGCTCAGTCAGTTAGGCATGTCCGACTCTAGGTTTCGGCTCAAGTTGTGATCTCAGGGTTGTGAGATTGAGTCTTGAGTCAGGCTCTCCGTGTTCAGGTGCTTGTCCCTCTCCCTCCCTCTCTGCCCCTTCCCCTGCTCCCTCTCTCTCTTTCTCTCTAAATAAATAAATAAAATCTTCTAAAAAAAAATAGAATTCTTCACACTGGACCTGGCCTTCCTAGAAGAACTTTTTATTAGAACTGAATGGCCTCCCCAGAGCAGGCTGGGAGAATTCTCCTAATTCCCAGTTTCAGCGACTGAAACTTCTGATCATCCCACAGGCAAAAGACAACTGTCCAGTCATTTACTGGGGAAGTCTTATTTTGCCTTTCCTCAGCCAGAATAAAGGGGTGTATGTTTTCGTTCATGTTTTTGGTCTTCAGCTCCTTCTCTTCCTTATTTAGCAGCAGAGCTCAGACGAGTGGGGCTGCTCGTGTGGGTGGCTTTTCTGATACTGTCCCTGGAGAGACAGGATGCCTAGCTTCACCAGGGACAAGGGAAACTCTTTAATCCCAGAGAGGAGTGGAGATCGGCAGATCGAGTCGGCTTGGAAGCGAGGGGGTGGTTCGGGTGTTGGACCACCATGGCAGTTGCTGGTCTCTTCTGTTATTATGGAAAATCAGGAGCGGAGCCTGTCACTTGTCATCTGTTCTTCGAGTGTAACCAACTTTTCTTCCGTGGGCCATTTGGTGTGACTATGAATGATGGCTCCGGCTAAATGACACCATCCTGATGGTGGAGTAAACAGAAGTGATGTTGGAACAGGCGCCTTGGATCCAGCCTGTGTTGTTGGAGAGCCGCAGGGAGGGTCTGGGATTGAGAGGGATGCGTGGTGTGCTTGGGGCTGAGGTCCTGCATGTGTCTCTTTTCGTCTCCCTGAGCTAGTGGGGCTCAAGCCAGGCTTTTGGAGAATGACCCCATATACATTCACTTGGAGTAGATTCCATGCAGAGATGGAGAATGCGCATGACATTTCAGCATCATTCAGCTCCATTCTCTCGTTTCCTAAGCCAGGAGATGGAGGCTCAGGGAGGCCGAGGCTTGTCTTTGGTCATATGGCCAGTACTGGCAAAGCCAAGATGAGAGCAAGTTTCCTGCCTCCCAGTTATGTGCCCCTCCCACTCCACCATGCCCTCATCCCCACACCATGTCCTCTGTTCTTAGGTACCACGGCTTAAATAACAACTGCTTGTTTTTTGAGGATTAAAAGAAAAACCCTCTGCTACCACATTAAATGTACACACCAGTTGTAAAGCTTAATTTAGAAATATTGAATATTACATCAAAAACTAATGATGTACTATATGTTGGTTAACTGAACATAATAATAATAAAAAGAAATATTAAATGAGAAACAATGCATTGAGAGGTAGTATGGAGTGGTGAATAGAATAGTAAGTTCTGGATTTCTAGAATTTCTAGAATGGGAGCCTAGAAATACTAGGCTCCCATTCTAGTTCGGTCACTTACCTCTGATCTCGGGTAGGTTACTTTCCACATCTCAGTTTTATCATCCTGGGGCTAAAAATAGTACCTACTTCCAATGGTTGGTGTGATGTGTAGCTGAGATAATATACATAAAATGCGGGGCCCCTGGGTGCCTCAGATGGTTAAGCATCTGCCTTCGGCTCAGGTCATGATGTCAGAGTCCTGGAATCGAGTCCTGTGTCAAGCTCCTTGCTTAGCAGGGAGCCTGCTTTTCCCTCTCCCTCCGCCTGCAGCTCCCCCTGCTTATGCTCTCTCTCTTTCTGTCAAATAAATAAATTAAAACTCTTAAAAAATATATAATTAAAATGCTTGGCACAGTCTCTGGCACATAGTGCACAATAAATTCGGATTCATTATTATTTGTATATGTGTTTGTGTGCATATTTGTATCTGTGCATTAAGGGGGTGGTGGAGGAGCACCTCAGAGGTGGTAGCAAATACAGTTTTGGGGATGGCTGCCTGGCTCTGTTTCAGTTTGCCTGTGAAGATATTTTCTGAGGCATGGCATATTGCCATAACCCTTGGTTTCCCAAACCATTTACTCTTAGGGCTCTAAGCACTGCTGAAATCTATCTATTAATAAGATACGCTCTTTCACATATTTTCTGTGTCCTTTTTAGCATGCTCCCCCAGGTTTTAGTAAGAGTTAAAGGAGATTATTCATGCAACGTGCAACGAAGTACCTTTTGTGTGTATATATTTGCTCTGTGCATATCTGACATATAGTAACTGCTCAATAAACATCCAAGCTGTTGCTGTGATGTAGAGCCCACTGTGGAGTTGTGTGAGAGGGAAGAGAACAAAATATAATTAATTTCACAAGAACTTTTGGTTCCTCTATCTGGATGGCATACAAATCTCCCAAGCATCCTCACAACCCATTTGGGAGGAATAGGATGTGTTCTTTCCATTGTACAGATGGAGTAACCAAGAGATTGAAAAGTGACATCACCAACAGGCGGTGACCTAAGGAGTCAGGGCCAGAACCAGGTCTGGAATACAGACTTCCTGGCTCCTGACCCAGGTTCCCTTCTGCCATGCAGCCTCCACCAGGAGGCTAGAGGGACCAGGGAAGTATCTGTTTCAGGGCTCTCTCAGTTGCCCTTGGAAGTTTATCATCTATCAACTGAATGTTGACCAAAAACACACTAATTCCTGAGGAGACCTTACAGGATGTCCTGTTGAGACTTTTCCTCCTTTTTTGTCAGTGCTTTGCTGGCAGATTAAAATTCAGTGGACCCCATTTGTAGGAAGTCTGATAAAATATTCTCATCTCAATTGCAAACAATTTCTCCATCTGCCACTTGGCTGAGAGGATCAGACTCAAACACCCTTACGAGAGGGGAGAGTGATACCAGCAGAGGAGGGTACAGGAAACAGCGAGGTTTTGTGTCTGAACACAATTTCTACCTGGTCTATTGTCTGATGGAGCTGATTAGTCAGCTGTTCTGCAGCTGGTTTCTCTTCAGCAAATTGACTGAATCTGCCTAAAATTCCTTTTGCTTATTATTTAGTAACTTATAGATGCAGCTCTATATATGCAGTGCATGGATGTTAAGAGAAATAACAGATTTGGGGTTGGGTTGTGGGCATGGATGGGCTAGGGAAGGAAAAGACTGGAGAGCATATGAAGCGAGGTGAACAAAGCTGTGGGAAAGGTGATGCAGTTTGCAAAAGATATTGAAGGAAGTCAATGCAATCCACCCAAGAAGGCATTTATAATACCTACTATTCGTGAAAAAAAAAAAAAATTGGGGGGTGAATAGGAAATGAAAAATGTGCCTTGATTTGAATTGGTGAGGGAAACAAATCTTCATTCGGCAATCCTTAGCAAATGCCAGGCACTTTGCTGGATCCTGGAGATGTACTGGTGAACAAGAAAGACAGGGAGCGTACCTCTTGGAACTTAGATCTTAGCGGGAAAAACACAAGGAAATTGTGACCACAGTTTGTCATGAGTCTTGAGAAGGGAATAAGGAGGGTATGTTTATGGAGAGTATCAAGGCAGGGGACATGGTGCTAATTCAGATCAAGGAAGCCCTAGAGAAGAACATTATAGGCAAAAGAATTTCAACGGCAAAGATATGAGAAGAGACATCTTGGCACATTCTAGAAACTACCCAAAAGACTACGTAGTGGGGAGAAAGATGACAAAACTAAAATGGGAATTTAGACGAGGAATGACAATGGTCAGACTGGGATGTGGCAGTAGGATGGAGACAGGTGAATAAATTCAAGATCTTTGGGGTGAAGGGTGGGAGGTGATAAGATTAATGGCTTAGGCTGAAGGAGTGGATGGATATGGTAATAAAAAAACACCTGGGTTTCTGGTTTAAGAACTTGGCATATGGTGGTGCCACTCACCATGACAGGAAGCACAAAGAGGGAATATCTTTGCAAGAGGTGGAATAAAGAATTTCATTTGGGGGCCGCATAATTGAGGCGAATGTCCAAGTAGACATACTAAGTATGTGTCGTTAGAGATGTTGGTCTGGAGCTCAAGAAAAACTTAGGGTTGACGACATGCAAACTATTAATTTAGAAAGAAAGAGACAAGTAAAATGTTATGTGTATTTAGAGAACAAAGCAATTAATCCAAGTGAGAGATATATAGATGCCTTTAGGGACATGTCAAGTTCTGCAAAGGCCATAAGCAAAGGAACTGAGAGTGGATAGAAAAAGAATTAGAGAAATGCTTTTCTTTGTATGATGAA
Organism: Mirounga leonina; assembly: GCF_011800145.1. Taxonomy (NCBI): domain Eukaryota; kingdom Metazoa; phylum Chordata; class Mammalia; order Carnivora; family Phocidae; genus Mirounga; species Mirounga leonina. The sequence goes on along the minus strand of NW_023270389.1, from coordinate 38,562,500 downwards.
AAGAAAAAGTTGATGATTACTTCTAAATCCTTCTCCAGAGAAATTAGCTGGGAGAAGGCACCAGGTGAAGTCTGCTCTTTCATTAAGAACATGAATATTCAAGCCATAGATTGAGAAAAGACATTGCAATATAAATGTGACAAGGATCTCAGAGTCATAATATATAAAGAACTCCTACAAATCAACAATAAGAAGACAAAAAGAATGGGCAAAAATCTTGAATAGACATTTCACAAAGATCATGTACAAATAGCGAGAAGGAGATGAAAAGCTGTTAGTCATCAGGGAAACATAAATTAAAACCATAGTGAGCTAATATTTGACACACATGAAAATGGCTAAAACCAAAAAGACCGTCAATACCAAATGTGTGTATGTGGAGCAACCAGAACTTCCTTTGGTATATTTGTTGGTAGGAATGTAAAATGACATAACCACTTTGGAGAAGTATTTGGTAGCTTCTTAAAAAATTGAACATATATCTACTGTATGACTCAGAAATACTACATTCTAAGTATTTACTCAAGAAAAGTGAAAACGTATGTGTACAAAATGACTTGTACAAAAATGGTAGCAATCTTAGTCATAATAGCCAAAAGCTGGAAATAGCCCAAATTTCTATTGACAAGAGAATGGATAAACAAATAGTAGTTTATCCAGACAATGGAATACTATTCAGCAAAACAAAGGAACAAACCACTGATTAATGCAACATCTCAAAAACACTATTTGGTGAAAGAAGCCAGACATAAAAAAAGTACGTGGTCTAGGATTCCATTTATATTAAGTTATATAAGAAAAAATTAATCTATAGTAGTAGAAATCAGAAAGTGATTGCCTGGTAAGGGACATAAGGAAACTTACTGGGGTGATGGAAATGGTCTATATCTTTTTAAGTGGTAGGTACATGGGTGTATACAGCTGCAAAACTCATTGAACCAAATGTTCAACATCTTTTTTTTTTAAAGATTTATTTATTTATTTGAGAGAGCGAGAGAGAGAGAGAGAGAGAAAGAGAGTGTGTGTGTGCGAGTGGGGGAAGGGGCAGAGGAAGAGGAAGAGGGAGAGAATCTCAAGGAGGCTCCATGCCAAGTGCAGAGCCCAACATGGGGCTAGATCTCACAACCCTGAGATCATGACCTGAGCCAAAATCAAGAATCAGACTTAACGGACTGAGCCACCCATGCGCCCCTGAATGTTCAAAATCTTAAGATCTTGCACTTTATTGCATATGACTCATACCTCAATTTAAAAAAAATCCAGATAAGTCTAGCTTCAGATCCTACATTCTAAAAGTACTTCCCAATTTTAGGGAGAGAACAGGAAGCAACTACGTAGGGGGAAATTAATTGAAATGAAATTGGTGAATTTAAATTAGCAGGGTCTAATGGTCTTGCTTTCTGAGTAACACACATAGTCTCAGTCCACAGCTTCTCAGGTTGATCTGTATTTATGTGGATATATTGATATTAGATGAATATCATGTTGCTGAATTAGAGATCTGAAATTGTTTTTGCGAGTACAGTTCAGTATGGCCTACATTTATGTGGCACCTACTGAATGCTAGGCCCTGGGTATGCTGTGTTTCCTAGAGTCACCTGTTGACTGCCCAGGGGATGGGTGTTTTGGTTTCTATTTCTCTGGCTTCCTCCATGGTAGGGCTTTGCTCTTCCCTTGGTTGCTCACAGACTGATGTCTGCACAGAGTGGGTGCTGAATAAATATTTGGGGAATGAATTGATGAAGAAATGAATGGTGAATATCAAGTGTGTCAAAATTTTTTGCATGTAAGAAGTCAGTGTTTAATTTCTGTTTAAATGTCACCATAGGGGTGCCTGGGTGGCTCTGTTGGTTAAACGTCCAGCTCTTGATTTTGGCTCAGGTCATGATCTCAGGGTCGTGGGATCGAGCCCCTTGTCAGGCTCTGCACTCAGCATGGAGCCTGCTTATGATTCTCACTCTCCATCTCCCCACCCCTGCTCACGCTCTCTCTCTCTGTAAAAAATAAATAAAAAAGAAATAAAATAAATGTCACCATATATCTGACATTAAAAGCAAAAACAAAAACAAAACCCTCACCAGTTTCTTCTTACTCTCTGTGAATCGAAGTAGAACAAATGAAGAAGATAACAGAAAATAAAATGGTCTCATTTTCTGTCCCCTTTACTTCCAGTATTAAAGGCCAAACTGATGACAACTGGTCTAGTTTTTGGACTTTGGATTATTAAAAAATATTTTGCAAGAAATAAGCTTGGCTTATATGACCCAACAATGAGATAACCTACTTTGGTAAGAATGACAGCAACAGTTGATACTTCTGAGTGAAAGCACTACCAAAACAAGAACCAAAAAAATCCCTTCCAATCTCAAGAGGCAACGGGATATAGAGGAGGTTAAATTGAGCCGCAGATACCAACAGAGAGAGCCTTTGGAAGATGTGCTTAGTGAGGATCTTTTATCAAAATTTACTAACTGCCAATATTTTTTACATGGCATATAAAGTGGCCAAATAAAGCACTTAATGATTTTAAATCTAGAATGTATTTATAGAAATAAAACAGAATTAACCTGGGTCAAATGCTTCATCCTTTGAATGCTTCTCTTAATGTTGTTAATTAGCTTAGTGATAAAAAAAAGTAAGTTTAAATAAATCACTATGTTGAAAAATAGAATGTAATAGATAATTTATGAGTCGGCAACCTTAACTTAGAAAGAAAATCTATTCTAATTGTATACATTTGATTTTAGATGGCAGCTTGTTAAATATTTGGAAATTTTTATATAGAATTAAAATTTATGTTCTGATTCTAAGATTTAAAAGCCCAGGTAATATGTGCTTATTGAATATTTTTGTAAAATTTTAAAATTCACTTATCACAAATTTAATTAAGAAAAGGATGCATTCTATTTGTCTCTGTTTTCCCATGGGATTTATGATTTCTTGCCAGAGTAACCAGTCTATCATAAAACAGAAAACAAATACTGTCTTAAGAATATAAATAGGATACAAAGTGGGGGTGTGGTAAGGGGAGAGTCTCAAAAGAGGGAGAATTTGTAAATGTGTAGACTTTCACATCTTATACTGTTCAACTACCATTGAACTACAAATTTGGTTTTGAGTTTTCTGATGACCAAGTCAAAAAGGGAAATACCACTTAGTGGCAAAATTGATATTAACTATATTGACTTTGAGCAAAGAGTATCCTAATTAGGAAAAAAGCCACAACTATTAGGGCTAAAAAAGAGGGGTGTGTGTGTGTGTGTGTGTGCTGATTTCAGGAGACTGAATAACAAAATGGACCATATTCTCAACACTCTCCCTTTAGCAAGTGTAATAGAGAATTTTGTTCTGAAATTTCTTCAGTGTCAACTTGGAAGAAGTAATGCTATGTCTGAGGAGGGCTAAGATGAATGAGGATAGTTTGGGCTGCAAACTATCTGCCAAGTCCTCCAGAACATGCTTCTCAGGTAAGTTGAGCTGTAAAGAATTGGGGTTTTCTGTGAGGGTGTCAGGCAGTGATCAGTCGGCTTTAAACATCACCTTAGAGAAAGAGTATTGGGAGACTTCAGTGAAAATGGAGAAGCCAAACCACATGGGGCCGGGTAGGAAGTAGCTGATGACCGTGGTGAAGATGAAGTCCTTCCACACCTGAGAGTCAAGTTGCAGAGGTGACATCGCATCTTGGGGCTTGGCAGTCCGCAGACTTGACATCACCTTTTACTAGTTGGGTGTCATAGTGAAATCTCTTAACCTCTCTCTGGGTCAGTTTCCTCATCCCTGCAGTGATATTGGGGAGGGGAGGCTTTTCCCTGCTCCTGATGTTTCTTTCCACGTAGGAGGCGTGGCATTCTAGACCCTGTCATTGCTTGACGTCATTCACTCCAGGGGAGTGACTCATCTGATTGATACATTTAGGAAAAAGAAACTGGACATGTTTGACTCACCTCTCCCCCTTTCCTTCTTGGGAGCTATCTGCCTGCCTGCAAGAAGCAGGAGTTTTCTTCCCTCTCTACACTGTACAGGCTGTCTGGCCCAGGTCAACATGTCCTGTGCCTGGGAGGGCAATTTTGTTTAGTTCTGTGGCACTCAGGCTAAGCAGTGTCCTTCTATTTGGCCTTTATTGGTGGTAAAGATTTTATTTTGGCTTCCATCTGCCACTCTTGTTTTATTTATCAATTTGTTCAGATCTCAGGTAGAGAGGGGTGCTATATATTGGCCCCCTTTAAAGACCCCAGCAGGGTTGACTAATTTTTATTTTTTAATTTATATATGTATATATATAGAGAGAGAGAGAACGAGCAGGGGAGGGGCAGAGAGAGAGGGAGACATGGGTCTCAATCCCACGACCCTGAGATCATGACCTGAGCTGAAATCAAGAGTTGGACGCTTAACCAGTTGAGCCACCCAGGTGCCCCAGGGTTGACTAATTTTTAATCATATCCATGTCGTATTGAGTGTGAGGTCTGAACAAGATAATGGCACAGTGGTGGAATGGCATGCAGAGGTTGGTGTGGGGAGACACTGTTGGTTATTGCTATATTGGCTGTTTTCCCCGGATCCCTTTAGTCTGGAGGTATATTGAATAACACCCATTACAGTACCCATCCTAAGACAACGGTCTCTGACACCGCAGGAGAATCGGTGGAGTCTTGGGCATTTTCCCACCAAATCCTTACATCCTGGTTCAAGGGGACTGCAGACCTCTGACAAGTGCTCTTCTTGAACAGCTGTCTTTCTGGGGCTACCTACAGTGTAGTGTCTTGCTCCTTGGGGTAACCCCATCTGTCTTAGCTGCAGATGTGGTTTCTATCTCAAGATACTTTCCAACGCCAACATCAAGCCAAAGCCTTATCAGGTGGAAAAGTCTCATTGGCCTCAGGGTGTAAAATATGGGGTCTCTAGAAGCAGGTGCCAAATTAATAAATACTTGGAATGGCCAAGTGTTAAAGGTCCTGTTGGATGCATGTGTGGGGTACAGAGGACAGTGTAGAAGGCTCCCCTGGGCAGCTCTTGTTGTTGAAGAACAGGGATGACATAAACATCATTTCTGGAAATGTGGTTTCCCAGCGTGGCTTCATGTGCCTTCTCCATCTGCTCCAGAAGCATTATTCTGGGCATCTTGACAGGAGGCCTCCAAATGAAAAGGGAGAACAAAAAAGTGCATTTTTTACTGACTCCAAATACCTACAGCTCAGGGATATGAATGAAAAACACTTATCTTGTGACCTTTTAGGCCCCACTGCAGGAGAAGGACAGGAAAAAAAACAAACAAAACAAAACCAAAACTCAATTATTAAACCAAACACAAAAGGCACCATCTTGTTTCTTTTCTGTCCTTGTTTGCTCTTTATTTAAAAGGGAAGAAAAAAGAAATCTGGTATTTAAACCAACCTGTTGACAGACGGTTTGCTTTTATTTCATTTGAACTTCATTTGCATGAATAAAAAGTACAGGGACAATGTTGTGACTTAACAGTGCTATAGAGACTATTAGAGGGACTCGATCATTAGCTTCTTTTTCATAGGGCAATTATATCTTGCTTTCAATCACCAAATGTCATTTAAAACACAGCTATGGAGATTGATAGAAAATGCAGATTCCTTCACTTTGGGGCATGCTGAGTCAACTACAGACGGTAGGTAAAATTTACCAGATCCCAAAATGAAAAGGAAAGTGACTGCTCAGTAATTAGTGTCTACTCAGTCAAGGACAAAGGGGGAGGGCGCAATACTATCTATCAGCCAGAGGAAGAACACTGCTTTCCTTCTCCCAAAGGAAGCTCACCCTGTCTTGCCACTTTTCCATGGATAGGACACAGGAACTTTGTGGAATTCACCCAATGATGCAAGTGATGCTTCCCCAGAGGTTCTTCCCTGGGTTCTGGTAGGGGTTCTGGCTGGAAGCCCCCATTCTCCTAGAAGCCAGCCCCAAATGTAACTAGAGTATTAAGATTTACCAGGCATTCATGGTAGGGTTGCTTTGGCAGTATTTGGTCTGCATCTATCCTCTGGCCTATGGTTTTCCAGTAGAGCCATATTTTCATTCTAGGAGTATTTATATTTTAACAGGGATTGAAACCTTGGCTTTTTCTGAGAGTAAGCATTCAGGAATCTTCAGGACCGTGGGTGGAGAAAGGTTTGAAGCAGGGGAGACAGGTCTACCTAGAAACCGCTGATGTCCCACCTCACATAGATAATTCCCTAGCTTTCCAGGTGCCAGGAATTTATGTTGATGGTGAGAAAAGTGGTTAGATTTCAAGTTGGATTAGTAATATTTGCTAGGGTATGAATTTGGTTGCATGTAACAGAAATTCAAAATAATAATGGCTTAAACAAGGTGTACATCTTTCCCATGGAAGAGTCTGGAAGAAGGTGCTCCAGTGTTCATATGGCAGCTTTGCTCCTTGAGATTTTCCAGGGGCTGGGGCTCATGCTAACTTTTTGCTTTGCCTTCCCAGGGTATGACCTGTCTCTTCTTGATCCAAGGTGGCTCACCACCACATTCACAATGAAAACAGCACGAGTAAGGAAGGGGAGGGAGAAGGGACGCATGCCTCCCTTAAGAGACATGACTCAAAATTGCCCTCATGTCTTTCACTCATGTCCCATTGGCCAGGCCCTTCTCACATGGTCACAGCTACTGACAAGGGAGGTTGGAAAATCCCATCTTTATTTGTGTGACCGTATACTGGGATTCTGCCTCTGGGAGAGAGAGAACGAAATGGTTATTGAAGGATAACCAACAGCCCTGATGAGCAGGTTGGGTGAAAATTGTTGGAAAGCAGAAGTTGGTCCCTTGGGAATGCAAAAAGGGGTGTTCGTTTGGGGTTGAGGGGTGAACCCAGGCGATGAGAAGTCTGAATGATCATTCTCCTGTGACTTCACTTCCAACAGTTTGGTTTTATGTGTTTTCATGACCGCTTCCAATCTAATGTAGTCACCCCCCTGTTCCCCTGTACTTCTCAGATTTGTTTTCAATTTTGGGTTAAAAGAATATAGTCACAGACCATTCAGATGATTCAATTGAATAACCACCAAGTGAGCAAACATTGTGGACTATATGACATGTGAGGTGTGGGAATATAATGCTCAATAATGGTAATGTCTGCCCTTAAGGATCTTACAATCTACAGCAGGCTTTCTCAACCATGAAACTACTGATGTTTGGGGCTGAATAATTCCATTTTTGGGGGGTGGTGTCTCTACCCATTAGACATCAGTAGCCCCCCACCCCCATTCTGGCTGCAGCAAAAAAAAAAAAAAAAATGTCCCAAGGCATTGCCCAACGTCCTCTGGGGATCGAAATCATCCCTAGTTGAGACCTCTTGATTTAAAGAGTGGATCAGATCACTGGATCTCAGTGTGTGCTTCCTAGGCCAGTAACATGAGCAAAATGTCAGCATCACCTAAAACTTGTTAGAAATGCAAACTTTCAGACCCCACTCCTGAAGGACTGAGTCAGAAACTCTAGGAATGGGGCTTAGGAATCTGTGCTTGAACAAGCTCTCCAGGTGATTCTGATGATTCTGATTCTAAGGCTTGAGAACAACTAAGCCAGATCATACATCAGCCTGGATTTCAATTCAATGTAGTAAGTGGTATAGGGATGGTATATACTGAATGCCATGGGAACCCAGAGAAGGGCAGCTGATCCAAACTGTGGAGGTCAGAGGAAACTTGTCAGAGTAGACAGAACTGTTATTTGCATCTGGAAGTTTTCTGTAGATGGTAAGCAGAGGAAGAAGTGGAGGAGAAAGGATAAATAGCATGAAATAAATTCTACTTGGTGGCCTGAAGGAGCACAGTGTGTTAGACAGGTACGAATGGTTCCGTATTGTTAGACTGTGATGTCCTAAGTCAGGAAGCCCTGGGCTTTAGGACTGGAGGGGCAGGCAGGATCTTGGTCATAGTGGGTCCAGCATGGTATATTGGACAATTGTTTTTAAGCTGCTCAGCATCTGAACCCCTTTCCACTGTGTGGACACTACATTTAGGCATGAGTCTTGCTGGGAGGCCGAGCTCTTCCTGCATTAGAAAAGTTGAACTTCCAAGAGCCAACATCCCGATGCCCCGTAGCAGCTAGGTGTGGGCATGTACCTTAGCTCTGCCAGTCAGATGCCCCCTTCCAGGCTTTGATTCTGAAATGAAGATGAAAAGACAGTGGGATACTCCAGCCAGTGATGGTGGAGGTGTTGAGAGCAATGTCCACTGTGATGTGTGGCAGGGGCATTCTCCCCACGTGGGTCTTCAAGTATGATTTTGCCCGTGGTCCTGGCTGTTTGGGCTGCTTTGGTCCTTACACATTTTCTTACCTGATTCTTTAGGCCTTCTGGTGAGTCTGAAATACTTTCCAATAAATTCCTTCCCTGTGTAGCTATTTGTAGATCATCACCAGCCAGAGGTGGTGTCCTCCAGGGGTTACTTGAACGTGGGAAATGAAGAGTCTGCAGAGAGGATATTTACCACTTGCCATGTACAAAGGGAAAAGAAATAATAACAACAAACATTATTAAGCACTTTGCCTAGATTATCTCCTAACTCCGCACCCAACCCTTGAGGAGATACCACTGTTACCATCCTTACTTTATACATGGAAAGCTGAGTTTTGAACCCCGGGGATTCTGTCTCTATGGCCTATTTTCCGGACAGTCATGCCCAAAGCCCAGTCTGAATCCAAATCCCTTCAAGGCCTGTACCAGCCATCAGACCCCCACCACAAAATGACATCCTTCATCAACCTTGCCTTGAGTCCCTGATGATCCTTCCGTGTTTTTTGAATTTTACCCAATACTGGGTCTACTCTCTGGCCCACGATATCAGGCATGTGTTTTCGTGTCATCCTAGAATGACTTTGTAACCGTCTGTCTTCCTCTTCTAGCTCTATCATAAGCCCCTCGAGGATTCTAATCCCGACTTTGCCACTCACTAAGAGATGGTCACAGGCCAGATACTTTGAGAATGTCAGTATGGTCTCGTAGCATTGCTGTGGGCAGGGGTGGTCTTCAACATGCTGCATTAACATCTGCTTCACAAGGGTGCTGGCCAGTCAGAACAGTCAATGGCTGTTAATATCTGGGGTCCATGTACCATGCAAACAAATGAACATTAGCTCTGGTTGTAAAAAGAATAACAGATGAACTTCTTTGTAAGTTGTACAGCATGACAAACATCCCAGGCATTATTATTTTGCCTGCCATGTCTCTGTTAGTTGCCACAAAGCCTAGCGTGTTCTTATGTGTTTGGTAGGTACTTAATACGGCTTTGAATTCATGGCTGAATCACCATGGTCCAGTTCCTCTGACCTCCCACAGGTGAGTATCAAAACCAGTAATTCCCTATTTGGGTTGAATGACGATACCCGAGATCATCTCTTTGATTACTTGGTAGTGAGGAGGGCATGAGCTTTTCAAACAGTTCTCCCCCCGGACTTCAGGCTGATTCACTGATTTGAACACAAAGTGATATATATCGTACTGTACCTTCAGAGCAATGGAGACGAGGGCCTTGAAATCAAACGAAAGAAGCCAAGGAAGCCAGTCTAGTCTCAGCTTCCCCGGGTCACCTGGTTCAGGCGAGGTGATCAGCACCCTGCTCTGCAGCAGGACTGATCCAGCTCCCTCGGGGCTCTGGCTGGCAATCCTCAGATCGCCCAGTGAATCGGCCTCGATTGCCCTGGAGCCCACCCACCTGCCTGGCACTCAGAGCCTGTTGCTGAACGTTCTTTTCGTCCTTCTGTTCCGTCTTCCATGGCTCTCACGCCGACAGCTGCAGGAACACATGGAGGTTGCTTGGCAGCTGCTAGACACAGATGCTGGGCTCTGTAATGTACTTTCCCCTCCTCTGCTGCTTGCTTCTGAGTGTTTCTCTGGGTGCCTGGATGTCTTCGTTCCTGCGTGTGGGCGGGGTGTGCTTCGAGGTGCTAGTGGGGTGTGAAACCTTGGGGGATTGGTGCTGCTGAGCAGGCAGGATGGCTGGGTCCTTAAGATTGTCTTTGCCTTTTTTTACACCCCAGTGTCAGTTTTTAACTGTTCTGCAGGCCTGAGAATGGTTTCAAGCTGGCCTGGAGGAAAATAACGTTGGGGTGTCTTTTTTCTCTCTATCCGTGGAGCACCTGCTTCATCCAGGTCTTCATTATTTCCTGGTTGCTTTTCTGCAGGAGTCTCCTGGCTTAACTGGCCTCTTTGCCTCTGACTTGCCCCTTTTCTTCCTTCCTGGCACTACCTTCCATGGTGCTACCAGGGTGATTTTCCTATGACCAAATCTGACCGCATCTCTCTTTCTCTCTCTTTTAATCCTCATAGCTGGCAAGATAAAATATGAACTTAGTGTAACTAAAAGGCCCTTCGTGACTCATCTCTGCCACAGTCGCATCTATTTTGACCAGAACAAATCAGCTGTTTTTAAACTTGGTCTTGGCCCGTGCATTCACTGGACCTAAGAATTCCTTCCTTCCTCTTATCTGTTCATTGAGTTCACTCTGTCTGAGCCAGAGAGATTTGTAGGGTACTCTCTTCTAGGTGTAGCCTCTCCCTTGGCCTGATCCTTGGTGGGCCAGACTGGAGACAGTTGCCAACGGAACCATCTCCATTTGGAGATATTCATTCAGGCAAAGCTGCTGATGAAGCATGCTATTTGGTGCCAGATGCTGGGACACAAGTATTAACAGGAGAGATAGCACCAGTCCCCAAGGAGTTAATCAACTATTGGATAGATGAATGAGAAAGCACACAGTTAAACTATGGATGAAATGGGCTTGATTATAGAGGTGAGTGTAGGATGGTACAGGAATTAGGCGCCCTCCCTTTGTGTCCCTGTACCGTTTCTGAACCTCCTTTTATGAGCCCTATAAGACAGCTGACTGCTGAACAACATGGGGGTTAGGGGTGCCAACCTAACAGTTGCAAATCTGCATATAACTTTTGACTTTCCCCAAACTTAACTACTAATAGCCTACTCTTGACTGGAAGCCTTACTGATAATGTAAACAGGTGGTTAACACAGCTTTTATGTATATTTTATATACTGCATTCTTGCCCTAAAGTAGACTAGAGAAAAGAAATGGTTATTAAAAAGATCATAAGGAAGAGAAAATACATTTATAGGACAGTACCGTGTTTATCCAAGAAAATCCGCGTTGTGAGCATACCTGTGAAATGCAAACCAATGTTGTCCAAGGGTCAACCGTACTTTGCGTGTTTTCAGTTTGTCTCCCCAACAATCTCTGAGCTTCTTGAAGGCAGAGACTGTTCTTATTTAAATTGCACCCCTCACGGTCCCCCAGTGCCCAGCACAAAACTCAAGAATTGTCTGTTGGACAGTGGCATGTGCATGCTTGTGTCCACATGCAGGATGGCTTTGCAGGAGACCCTTTGTTCAAGGCTAACGTGTACCTGTCTGTGTCAGCAGCAGCCCCAAGGAGGTGTCCTGGAATCCTTTTGGGTTGAAGGACACGGGGAAGAACTCGTGGGAAGTTAGAGGGCTTGTAGGTTCTGGAGATTTTCTACCTTGTTTTGGAAAATGAAACTCTTCTCTTTCTATAAGGTTCTTGGTCCCGGGAATAGAGAACTAGGGTCACTCTACTTTGTCCTGATCTTTCCCCTCTCTCTTGAGAACCCCTCTCCTCTGCTTTACCTTTCTTCTGCTTCTGGTCAGAGAAAGCATTCATTAAAGAAAATTGAATGTTGTTTACAAGTATTACTTACATACATTTAAAATAAATTAATGTTGAGAAACTGACAAGTGAGAAGGAAAAACAAAACCTTGAGTGATCCCACCACCCAGAGCTGTCCGATTTGTTGCTGTTGATGTGTTGGTGCACGGTTTCCCAGACTTTCCTCTACATATATATAGAGAGAGACAAATGTTTGAATAAAGGCTCTGGATTTGGGCTTCCTGACTCTGAAGACAGGCACTTTTTTAGACAATGTTTAACAGCTTACATTCTGGTTGAACCACCAAATACATTAACTAGTTTTGTTATTACAAAGAGTATCATATTTAATGGCATATGGAATCTGCTTTTCTCATTTACAACATCCTGCTGTGTATTATAACATTTTCTGTGTCATGAAGCCTTACATTATTCCTATAATAGCGATACAGTATTTCATTGAATGGATACCACACTTTATTTAATAATCTCCTTGTGCTAGATATTAGGTAGTTTCTGGGTTTTTTTCTATTTTAAAGGCCAGTATGATGAAAATCCCTACATACACGTCTCTATGCACTTACCTGGGTATTCCATTAAGACAGGCTTAGAAGTGGACTCGCAGATCGGGGGTATGCATGTGTGCAGGGCTTCTAGTAGATGTGGCCTCCTGTGACGGTTACCCCTCGTGCGGTGGGAGAGAGCCCTTGCCTCCACACTCCCATCTGAACCAATACTGAGCTTTTAAATTCTTTCGAAAATTTGGAGAGTAAGGCAAAACTGGCGTCATGTCATTTCTATTTGCATTTCTTTAACTTCCAGTGAGGCTTACTTCATGTATATCCTTTATTGGCTATTCGTATTTCTTCTTTTCTGAGTTGCCTTTTTGTGTCCTCTAAAGCCTCCGTTCTGACTTTGATGGGATGATCGTGGATGTTGCTTAGATTGGATAGTTTTTCTCCTTGGAAGACCTGGACCCATGGTAGCTCTGTGAAGTAATGGTTTCAAGGGGCATGTGCTCATTCTCCTCTGCTACATATTTGCATTTTCCACTAAAAATGTCTAACAGGTTATAAATTTGACTTTTCTGCACTTTGCCAGGGATGCGGTTTTAATACTAATGAACATTTTTTGTACATCTCAGTGAGAGCAAAGGCCACTTCTGCAGACTGAGAAATGCTAAATGATATCTGGTTGTATGTATGGTTATATGACCTGGTGCATTCCTGAATTTTTCTCTGTGGCAGGTGTTGGCATAGCTGAATACACACGTGTGTCTGTCTGCACGTGTCTGGGTCTTGAGCTGAGGTCGGAAAACAGCATATAGGTTTTGGGGTCTCTGTGAACCTGCACAAGTACCTTTGTATGCTCACCACCTGAATCTATCTCCTAAGGGACGTTTGGTTCAAAATTCACTTCTTTCAGGAAGACTGCCTTGATTATCCGCCCATCCTCAGGTTATTTCTCTAACTCTCAACTTCCTGAGCACATGTCTTTCACATCTAAACTTGCTAATGCATTGCTAAAAATGTGTCCTCGGTGTAATTCATATGGATTAGTTCTCCCACGAGAACCCTCTGCCTTTGCCTGTGACCGTTTGGAAGCGAGACTCCAGGCTTTACCACATCCCCTCAAGACAGACCCAACCCGCAGAGCATCAGTGAGTAATAGAAAAACAACCGTGACTTATGGGGAGACGAAGGAGAACGCTACATGATACAACAATAAATACAGCAATAAATAAAGACCGAGATTTTCGCCTTCTCTTGGTAGTGTTCCTCTTCAGTCACGGGCCTCTGGGTCTCCCTCCCCCATTCTCTGAAACTCTTCCTGAGGTGGCCACAGCATATCTCCTCCCTTTTTTCTCAGAGACATTTAGCTTTCTTCTGAATTTCTTAGTCAGAGACATCAACTGATCCTAATGCTTAGGAAGGCCGGCATCTTTTCAACAAAAACGAATCTCTTTCTGTGGGAGAATGTGCTGCTAAAAAAAAAAAAAAATAAGGTTTTCTCTAAGTTGTTCCACCAAGCTATATATAACGAGGATTTGTTTTGTCCCTTCAGCCAGTCTGATGACCAGGAACATGCCTTCCATTCAGTTTGTGTCCTGTCTCAGCCTCTGTTTGTCCCAGTGCTTCCTCCAAGGGCTGTGTTCTCCATAGATGCGTGCCCTCCAGTATGGAAGGTCTTGTCGATTTTCATTACTTAGCACAGCACATGGAACTTAGAAGGGACATGAATACACAGGCAAGTGAATGATGCAGGCTTGGTCTGTGTGTATCATAACGCAGTGAGGAAGATGGTGTGACTAGCTGGCCCCCTGCACCGCTGTGGTAACCACTGCCATCCGGGCCTTGGGCGTCTGCTCTTCAAGGATCGGCCATTCACTTCCTTCTACTTCTCTTTTTTCCTGTAGTGGGCTGGCATGGTCTTCTTCTCTAATTCCTTTTGTGTCTTCCTTTATAAAGGGCTGGGCCAATCCAGGAGGGGATTTCCGAGATCTGTTTCCCAGACTATGACCATCATGGCAGCCTACCTCCTACCTCCGCCATCAGTAATGTGGTTCCTCCCAGCCTCTCCTACATGGGACCAGGATTATCTGGGGCCTGCTTCTGAGGTTCTGCTCCTCCCCATTTCTCCATAGGCCTCTTTCAACAACACATGGGTCCAGAGGAGGAAGACATTGGGAGACAAAAGTAGAGATAACGTTGATTGCATAAAGGGCAGAAGGGTCAGGACAGGGATGTGGGAAGGAAAAGAGGATTCCATAGGGAAGAAAGGTAGGCCTGTTGTACCTGGAAATAAAGACAACTGGATGATTGGGTCAAATCCATCTCTTGGACTCTTTTGTATGGCTACTTCCTCTGTGCCGTGGTATTTCCTCATGATTTCATTGTTATTTTTTGGAGACATACAGAATGAAAAATGCCAAGCAAGTGTGACATGATGGGAAGCAACTGGGAGTCAGAAAAGAATTTCAGGATATCTTTTTATCCAATGCCTAAGGGAGTCTGGAGATCCATCAGGAAGATGGGGCCCATCACCCAGATAAACAATCTATCTAAAAAGCCCTGCAGATAAAGAATGTCTCTTGGCTAATTCTCACTCAGGAGACCCTGTGCTTTGCTTTTTTTCTACCTCTTCACCAATAGTGAAATCTCCTAGGATTAGAGGTCATGAATGAATGCTAATTGAAGGTTAAGGTTTTCTTTTACAACAGTTTTTAATGACTACAGGTGTTTTTGTCTTCTTTTCCAAGGGCCTCTGATTGTAGGCATTGCAAGCCTGGCGCATCTGCTCTTGCCTGAATCAAACTCATCCTGTACCTCTTCAGCCTAAACCCATGCTTTTTAAAGAAACTTATTTGATTGAGGCAAGAACCCTTGACATGAGATCTACTCTCTTAGCAAATTTTCAAGTATACAACACAGTATTGTTAACTATCGGTTCGATGTCGTACAGCAGAACTCTAGAGCTTATTTATCTTCTTAGCTGACACTTGATGCAGGTTTGTTGTAACCCTCTATTTCCCCCTTGCCTGGTGACCACTCTTTGATTCCATGAATTGGACCATTTTAGACCTCATCTCCGAGAAATCATCATAAAAGACAAATCATCATTTGGCCTTCTGTTCACCTAGCAGATGTCTTCAAGGTTCTCAAACCCATGCATGTAAGCCCCTGCCTGTTCTTTTGCAACAGGGTATAGGACAGAACTCAGAGTCCTTGCCCACCTCTTCTTTGTTCATATTCTAGCCCTTTCCTGATAATTCACTGGCCTCCTGGACCCTGGAGCCCTATTCCCCAAACCCATGGTGCTTCCCTAATCTTTTCCCTGTGACCCCCTGCCCTCCTCAGGCCCTACTTCCAGGCTGCCTAGCTCTCTGAACTGCACCTGCTGCTGGAAGCTTGCCTGCCTCCTCCCTGCTCAGCTCTCCTGCCTCTCCAGGCACCCAACCCACACCCCTCCTGCCCAGACCTGCCCCGCTGAGGCCCCTGCCTGGCAGGACATGGTGCCTCTGAGGACTAAAAATAGGACTTGTATAAAAGAACGGTGGGACCCAAATAAAGTCTGAGACAGGAAATATAATGATCCTCCAAAAATATGATTCTGGTGCTTCCACGGGAGCCCTGTATCTGCTTCAAAGCATGTGAACTATCTTTATTTTGCATTCAAACTATCTTTTGGGGCCAGGTTTCCTTCATAACACAGCTTATTGCAAAACGGATCTGAAGCCCTAGGGAGTTTATCTGTAGTTAGGTGTGTGTTTTTTTTTTTTTTTTTTCCTTTCCAGTAACTGTGGGTCGGAGGTATTCCAGCCATTATTAACTAAAGGACTACTCTGTTTTATGACATCTAATCAGGTGGCTGTCCCACTGGGAGAACAGATTGTGTCCCTTTTTCCCCCTCTGAACTGAGGAGATAAAGAGATAAAACCCATACGTTGTTTTATTTATTTTTTTAAATCAACAGCAGAGTCCCCCGTGAGATCTTCATGTGAGCCTATTATGCATGTGTGCCTGGGTTTAATGGGGAAACCTAAGGGCTGGTGAGTGGGACATTTTGTCTCTCAGTAGCTGTGCTTGGTCCGGTCCCTTCCTGAAGCATCTCTTAAGACCACTCATGTCTTGAAGTAGGATTACCTTTTATTTGTCTTGAGACTCCCTCCTTCAAACCAGGAGATGTCTCCTGGTTTTAGAGCTTTGGGATTTGTCAACAAACCTGTTTTCACTCTGCTGGCACTTTTCATGATGGTGTAAGTTCTGATCATATTCCCTCAGGGGCTACTTTTGTGGGCATCAGCAGATCTCATTCCTTCAGGCTGGGCTCGCCCAGAGGTCCCTCCATCCCTGTGATCCTTTTAGAGTCTATCTGAATGCCTTCTGTCCATTGGCATTTCCATATGCGCATCTGCACCTGTCTTGTCTTCCTTCACTGCAGGTCCCCAGAGGGCAGGAAGCACTTTCCTAGTAATATCTCAGCCCAGTGTCTGCCATGATGTCATGCCTTGACAAGCACTTCGAAAATTGATTTTGGTGAAGAATTTGTAGCCAGGACTTCAAGGCCAGTTAGTCAGTTTCAATGGCTCTGACTCATCAGATCTCAGGGCTCAAGGAGCTTCTAGGAAGAGACTCCAGTATTCTAGTAGAGTACTGTCCAAGTTTTGGTGGGAAAGTAGGAGAAGGATTTCAGAGTCTGATTTCAGAGGCTCAGGAAGGTACTCTGTTCACAGCTCTTTGATTTAAGGCATATCCTTTGTTAGAAGGAGGGCCCACCTGGTGTGCTGGGTCATCACACAGGTTCTGGGGCTGGACCACCTGGCTTGAATCTCGGCTCTGCCGTTTCCTAGAAGTGTGACTCGACCTCTTTGTGTGTCAGTTTTCCTGTCTATAAAATAGGGATTTGAATAGCACTTACCTAACAGAGTTGTGAAGATGAACTGAATTAATATTTCTAAAGTATGAGAAGATGCCTGGAAAGAGTCAGTGCCCAATAAACAGACAAGCGTAGTTCCTGGGAAAGACACGGATCGAAGTCACACTGAAAAATACCAACATGAGAATGAATGGCTCTCTCATTCAGCCTTACAGGAACCTGGTGACAAAGAGGCAGTTTCCTTCTGTAGATAAAAAAGCAGAGACTTGGAGAGACTGGTTAACTTGCCCAATAGCACATCGTCAGCAAGGGATAGCGCCAGGAGTCAAAGCTGGTGCTCTCAGCCAGTAGATGCTCTACGTTTTCATCTGTGTACCCATCAGTGTAACTTCTGATTTAACTTCGTATCTCCAGTGGGTGTCATCATCATTGCTAGGATGCTGGAGTTCATCTTATCAGTTAGTAATTTGGCTTATGGAAAGAGCGCTAAATTAGAAGTCAGGAGACGTAGCTTTTGGTCTAGCTCTACCACCTACTATACCAGCTGGGACCAGCTAGTTAGCCCTGCTGGGCTATAGCATGGGAACTGATAATGCCCGCCGTGCCTGTCTCAGCAACTATAATGAGCAGCAAAAGAGATCATTCACATTCAAATTCATTAAACAAGGAGTGCTCACTAGAGGCTCAATTCTATTCAACCTGCATTAACCCATATTTTTCAGTCTTGTGAATTAACTCAGGAAACACTTAAAAGAGCAAGATAGCATTTTTCTTAAGGGCCCGAATGCCCCCAAGCGGACCAAATATTAAGGCTCCAGAGCTGGGAGACCAAGCCGTCTATTTGAGAGAGCCAACCTTACTCTTGAGACCTTCTTTGTCTTTCAGCCTGCCTCCTCCAACTATTACATGAATAATAAGCATGTTTAGAGTTGCTTCAGAACCAGGACGCCAGCAAAGTTGGGAGGCCAAACTGAAGACCACGAGGATCTCTGTGAAGACGAGGTTCTCACACAGCACTAGGCACTTCTTTCCCCCGAGTCCATCTGCTTGCTGTGGTGGGATGTTGGGTCTGTTCTGTGCTTCACTACGAGGAAAGGTATCGAGATGGAGAGGAAGGATTTGAGAGCTGAAACAGTCATAAAAAACAAATCCAGAATCTGTTCTGACTGGTCAGTGCCCATGGCGGGTGGCTTGTTAAATATATTGACTGTCACCCCTGGTGACAGTTTGCCTGTGCTTGGTTTTGCAGAGGATGTCGTTGATTCTGTGTTCTGTCAGGGGCTAACTCTTTTCCTGTTGCCTCCTGGGAACACAGTGGTGGCACAGTAAGTACCATGTGGTCTCAGGGCTGACACACTGCAGCTGACGTCAGGGAGGACCTGAGGGAATGTTTCCATTCAGCTGGCTGACCTCTGAGAACAGGAGCCGGATCTTCTCCAATTCTTCATCATCGGTCCCGTACCGGTGTGTTCAGAAGGTGCTCAATATGCGCTCAGTGAATGAATGGACCCATCAGAAAGCATCCAGGGAGTGCCAGGTTAGATGAGGTGCTGGGTTATTCCAGGCAGAGAGTGAAGGAAAAAGAAGAAATCACACCTCTCAGAATTTTAGCTTAGGGCAGATGATCCCATCCTGACATGACAAAAGTAAAGGACACACAGATTTTTTTGTGTGCAAACAATGAGATTTAGTTTTTAAAAAGTAAAGGTTATCATGAAATAAAATGCAAGAACCAGGGGAAATGGAGGGCGAATAGAGATTTTTCTTGGATATCAAGGCCCCAGGGGAAGCAAATTCCTTTGGAAACAGCCCAACGAGGAGCATTTCCCATCCCTTCCTTTTGCAAAGGCTGGTTTTGTTGGGTTTTTAGCTGAGAGCCTCAGGATGGAGGGAGAAGCTATCTTCTCAGCGCAGCGTTTTCTCCCCCTCTTCCAGAGGGAAGGCAGATTTGGGAAGCTGGCACTGCCCCTGCCCAGATGGCAGCCAGCAGCTGGCTCTGGCAAGGGGACATTCTCAGGCTGGGCGGCTGGCTGCCCGGCCCCTCCCGCATCCCCAGCGATGCCGGGCCGCTGGAAAGGAGGGAATGTGAGAGCCCGGCCATGCGGGCCGCTCCTCGCCACCCTAGCCCAACGGTTCTGGCTCTGACACCCAGGCCTGCAACCCCAGAGCGGGGCGAGTGGACCCAGCAGCACTAGCCCGCCGCCTCGGCCTCCCTCCTCCTGCCTCAGCTGCTGGTCAGACCTGCGCCCAACCATACCATGGCTCCTGACATCTACGGGGCTGCAGCTTGGGGGACAGTGCTGGTGGTGATTTCCGAGAGACTGGCCTGGCCACGCAACCACAGGCTGATTGGGGTCGCAGGGCCCCAGATGATCCAGGTGGCCCACGGCTGCCCCTTCTCACAGCAGACACTGCCCCATCTCCCAGTGGACCCTGGGGGTCCTTGGTTCCTCCACCCCAGGCATATTTTCCTTTCTTCCTTTCTCCCTCCCTCCCTCCCTCCTTCCTTCCTTCCTTCCTTCCTTCCTTCCTTCCTTCCTTCCTTCCTTCCTTCCTTCCCTTCTCACAATGTCTTTCTCGCCCTTTCTTGCTTTCCTCCTCCTTTCTTTCATTCTTCAAATCTGTATTGACGACACATTCTGTATCACTCCTCTGTTCAGTGCCGAGAGTGCACAGATATAATAATAGTTGGCCCTGCCCTTGAGGAGCTCACAACTCAGTGAGGACATTTGCGCACGAGATGGGATGAGTCTATGACAATTAGCGACAATAGAGTGTGTTAAGTACTATAAAAGCACACAAATTACTAGGAAAGCAGAGGAAAGAGCCATTAATTTCTACCTGACCCATTTTGGGGAAAAGTTAGCTGAGGTGCTGCCATTTTTCAATTTAGTTGCTCACTCTGCTTCTTATGTTCTAGAGAAAAGGTTTTATGTCGCTAAGTCTTGGAAAAATGAAAGGTTTGCTTTTTGTTTCAGTTCCTTCTTATGACTCAGGTCCTGACGTTTTGAATTTTTATCAAGTCCGATTTTATTTATTTTTTCTTTTATGGATAACACTTTTGTTGCTGTATCTAAGTACTTTATTTTTGACCCAAATATTACAAAGATTTTCTCCATATAATTCTATAATTACATTTACATTTATGATCCATTTTTGTTAACCTTTGTATGTGGTATGGATTGAGGTTTGTCTTCTTTTTATTTATTTATTTTAAAGATTTATTTATTTATTTTAGAGAGAGAGAGAGCACAAGCGTGTGGGGGGGAGGGGCAAAGGGAGAGGAAGAGAATCTTAAGTAGACTCCTCACTGAGCACAGAGCCTGACATGGGACTCGATCTCACGACCCTGAGATCATGACCTGAGTTGAAACCAAGAGTCAGACACTTAACCGACTGCACCACCCAGGCGCTCCTTCTTTTTTTAATATTAAAAAATTATCAATTTTTCCAGTACCATTTGTTTCAAAGACTATCGCTTCTCTATTGAATTGTCTTTGCACCTTTTCAAAAGTTATTTGACTGTATTTGTGTGGGTGTATTGCTAGATTCTTCAAGAGGAGTATTGTTTTTGTAAAGATTTTATTTCTTTATGAGAGAGAAAGAGAGCGAGCAAGCAGGGGGAGGAGCAGAGGCAGAGGGACAAGCTCCATCTCAGGACCCCGAGATCAGGACCTGAGCCGACACCAGGAGTCGAACCCTTAAACGACTGAGTTGTCCAGGTGTCCCTTAGAGGAGTATTTTTATGTGCAATATATTATTTCACGCATTCTCTCTGTCTCTCTCAAAATAAAGGCATTCTTACCATGCAAATAACACCCAATCTATGAATTAGAGTCATGACTTGACTAGGCAAAAGAAAAGAAGTCTGGCAAACCAAGATTAGAATTAACTTTGCCACTGATTGCTGTGTGACTTTTGCATTTGGGACTTTTTGATCTTGAAAAAACATAGGTGAGACTCAATAAGGAGTGTCATAAAGATTAATGAGGGCCATGGCTGGGAGAAGAGCTGGGATTTGCCTCCTCAGCATCCAGATATTCATGTAATTCCTTCTGTCCTGTTTTACAGTGAAAATATTTGGGGCGGGCGGAGGGGAGCAGCAGGGAGGCTGTGAGAGTAAGCATGTTGTTAGACTACAAGCACCTTAAAGGAAGGTCTGTCTTCTTTTGTAAAAGGGAAGCTCTTCCTAAGGTAGGCAGCAAACAGGTCTTCAGGGTCTCTTGTTTATTTTCCGCAGCATGAGGTCAAACACAAGAATTACCCAGGAGAGCCTTATTCCCCGTTACATTCCTTTGGCTCTCCTTCACCAATAGAATTGTTCTTTTACAACTTTGGAATGAAAAGCATGCAAAATGGTGTCTTCATATTGCTTAAATGCTTTCCACCCATGCCACTCATTTCTGATTTTTCATGGCCTTAAACCACCATCTGTTGGGAGGCTGGGAAGGACACTTGCAAGGTTGTCATGCCCTTGCCTCCAGTCTCAGGCTCGCCTGCTCTTGGGCCCATCACATGAAAAGTGGGGTGTTTTTTTTTTTTTGGTCTTTCTCCAAATTGTTTTGAGAAACTTCGTTCCCCATCCTTGGAACTTTCCTCTTCTGGGCCACGCCCGTTCTCCTTCCAAGGACTGTGTTCCTGGGTGATGGTGATGGACAAGGAGCCTTCATTCATGCCAAACACTTGGGGAAGCTCATACCGTGATAACCATTTCGTGGCTTTGATTAACTTGGCTTTATTTTCCTTCATAAATTGTTCAAACACTTTAAGTCCAAACACTAACACTGGGGACAGCTTGTGATTAACCTCTCTCTACTCCAAGAAGTAGCCAGCATCAGTGATTCTGCCTTCTAAAATAGCTTAACCAGTTTTTAATACACCAAGAAGACTTTTGCCCATAGCCCTCTAGTCATCTATTTTCCTTAATAGCCTTTTATGAGGGACCTTATCAAAAGCTTGCAAGGAAATCCAAGTAAATTATGTTCCTTGGTTCACCTTTACCTACTATTTCATTAACTTTTTCAAAAACAATATGACATAGTTTTCAACATAATTAAAGGGGTTGGGAAAAAGGGAACTTTAACTACCGTTTGACAGTTTCCATAGTTGCTTAGGGGAGCTGGGTCACTGCTCACATTCTGCCTCCGCTTAAGGACACTAATTCATTTCCCAGGCTGTCTGGTGAGGTCAGCCACTAGTTCAAGGTGGAAATGACAAGTTTTTAGGCTTTCAAGTGTGCAGCACTCGGCTCTCCAGAGAGCGTGAAGGAAGGAAACCGCAAGTTTATCCAAGTCTGGCCCAGAGAAAGAGGAAATGATGGGGAAAATCAAGACGAGGGCAGAGGGCGGTGTCTCTGTGGAAGGGAGAGCTAGCCTGGGAGAGTCTCCCATATTCCCAAACAACTCTTTATTGTTTGCATGAGAAAGGGAGGGGATGACCGTAGAATCTGGGAAGATTCTCAGTGTTCTGGGGGAGGTATGGAAGGCCAGAATGCAAGGGCGCATAGAGGCTGGTGGAACGAGAAGGGAAGAATTAGATATGGAAGAACAAGTCATAGCACTATTAAAAATGACGGTTATCATCCTCCTGAGAACTGCAGTTGTATTTGGGTATCTCCTACGTGTGAGGCTGTGCTGGGCACGTGCACATGCCTATCTCGTGTAAGCATCACGGGTGGGGAGGGACGATAGCATTCCCCTCACTTATAAATGAGAAAAATAAGGCACAGAGAGTTCAAAGGACTTGAAGATCACACAGTTAATAAATTATCACATTTGGGAGGTGACCTCGTCCGTCTAATTCTGAAGCACATGGATTTTCATGTTCTAAACATTCTAATTATGAATTAGCTGTTTTCATGAAGTATCATTACTCAGTCGTTAAAAAGGGGCAGCCGCTATTTAATTTGTATTAACGATTCACAAAGACATTTAAGGTTACAGTCCCTCCAAACAGCTTTATGAATCTTCATTTTCACCGGTCTGGGAATTTGGAAGTATTTGTTTACAAAGGACTCTGGCTGACAGAATGTTAGTAAAATTGGCTTTTAATGTAGAAAGGAATAGTAAAGAAAAGCAGAAAAGCTTTCATTTATTTCTGGCTTACTTCTTGGTTTCCCCTGGCTCCATGCCTATTTTTCCTTATGTCCTGAGGAATTGGCCATTTTTAGCCTTTTACACAACTTCAGAAAGCCCACCATAATTGTCCTACCACGTGCTTTAGACTCCACAGGATGTGATGCTTGCATATTACAAAGCATTTCTCTAAGTGTCTTCTGAAGACCTGCATGCTCACTTCAGATGCTTCTGTGGGCTGGTTTTCCAAGCGATCACCGCACCTTACTTTCTACCTTGTTTATGCTTCTTGGAGAATGTCCAGTATCTAAGGGGACAGGTAGGTGTCTGAAGGCACCTGGGTGAGCCTAAGCAGCCCAGCAAATAAGTTCCCCGATCCTGCTGCTGATTTGTCAAGACCATGGTCCTGAAGACCAGGAGCCTGACAAGCTGAGGAATCAGAAAAGCAACTTGGCCTTTTCTTCAAAGAACTGAATGCACTAATTGGAGTGAATGCAAAAGTGGCAGCCAGAGAGAAAAAAGAATTCTTTCCCTCTTGCATCAAAATAGGGAAACTGAGGGAAAAAGAACAACTCTCCTGACTTAGGAGGGGAGATAGTGTGGGCTGCTGGATCTCAGTAAGGTCAAATAAAGGCGGAGGTTGGCAGTTTTGACAGGACATTTCAGTGTCCATCTCTGGGCAACAGGAGGCATCAGCCCGGTGCATTCATCAGGGGTGCAGTCATTAGGCAGGGGTCTGTATGAAATGCTGGGCAGGGGTGTGAGACCCTGGGCCGGGCAGGGGAACAGAAAGGGTCCTACCGAGGTCGTGTTGGTGCATTCCAATATGAGTTCTGGTAAAACTAGCTTTGGTGACCTTGGAAAAATAAATCTTGATTTATTAATCAGAATTTGATTTTCCTCATCTAGAATGTGAAAATAATGCCTGATTTACTTGTACTTTGAGGAATACATAAGATAGTATATGTAAAGTCTCTGACAACATGTAGCAAATAATGTCTTTCCCAGGAATGTTTTTTAAAGATTTATTTATTTATTTGAGAGATAAAGAAAGAGAGAGAGCAGAGGGAGGGATGGGGGCGGGGAGAAGCAGATTCCCCGCTGAGTGGGGAGCCTGAAGCAGGGCTCGAGCTCATGACCCGGAGATCATGACCTGAGCCAAAACCAAGAGTCCGATGCCTAACCGGCTAAGCCGCCCATATGCCCCTTTCCCAGAAATTTCTGATGTGTTGTTTTTCTAAATGACAAATATAGATTCATAGCACAACTACATGTATGACTTTGTGTTTTTTATCGCAGGTATATCTAGGAGATACTGAGGGCTCCGTTCTAGACCACTGCAATAAAGCAAATATTGCCATAAAGTGAGTCAAATAAATTTTTTGGTTTCCCAGTACCTATAAAAGTTATATTTATGCTATACTATAGTCTATTAAGTGTGTAATAGCATTATATTTAAAAAACCAATATAAATACCTTGATTTAAAATTACTTTATTGCCAGGGCGCCTGGGTGGCTCAGTCGGTTAAGCAGCTGCCTTTGGCTCGGGTCATGGTCCCAGGGTCCTCAGCAGGGAGAGCCTGCTTCTCCCTCTCTCTCTGCTGTTCCCCCTGCTTGTGCTCTCTCTCTCTGCCAAATAAATAAATAAAATCTTAAAAATAAAATTAAAATAAAATTACTTTATTGCCTAAAAAACACAGACCATCATCTGAGCTTTCAGTGCCTCATAATAACTGCTGGAGAGGGTCTTGCCTCGATGTTGATGGCTGCTGACTGATCAGGGTGATGGTTGCTGAAGGCTGGAGTGGCTGTGGCCATTTTGTAAAATAAGACAGCAATGAAGTTTGCCACACAGATGGACTCTTCTTCTCATGAATGATTTCTCTGTAGCATGCGATGCTGTTTGATATCATTTTGCCCACAGGAGAACGTTTCTCAAATTTGGAATCAGTCTTCTCCAACCCTGCCACTGCTTTATCAACTAAGTTTATTGTAATATTCTAAACCCTTATTTGTCATTTCAGTAGTCCTCACAGCATCTTTACCAGGAGTAGATTCCATCTCAAGAAACCACTCTCATTGTTCACCCTTAAGAAGCAGGCTTCATCCCTTAAAGTTTTATCATGAGATAGTAGCAATTCAGTCACATCTTCAGGCTCTACTTCTGATTCTAGTTCTCTTGCTATTTCCACCACATCTGCAGTTACTTCTTCCACTGAGGTCTTGAACTCCTCAGAGTCATCCATGATGGTTGGAATCAACTTCTTCCCAACTCCCGTTCATGTTGATATTTGGGTCTCTTCGCATGAATCATGAATGTTCTTAATGGCATACAGAATGGTGAATTTTTTCCAGAAGGTTTTCAATTTACTTTGCCCACATCCATCAGAGGAGTCATGATCTATGGCAGCTACAGCCTTATGAAATGTATTTCTTAAATGATAAGACTTAAAAGTCGAAATTACTCCTTGATTAGTGGCCATCTTGTTCCAAATCCAGATCCTTGCATGTCCTCTGACCTCTGCAGAATGGATGTTGTGTTAGCAGGCATGACAATAACATTAATCTCATTGTACCTCTCCAGCAGAGCTCTTGGGTGAGCAGGTGCATGGCCAATAAGCAGTAATCTTTTGAAAGGAATCTGTTTTCTGGGCAGTAGGTCTCAACAGTGGGCTTAAAATATTCAGTAAATGATTTGTAAACAGATGTGCTGTCATCCAGGCTTTGTTGTTCCATTTCTAGAGCACAGGCAGAGTAGATTTAGCATCATTCTTAAGGGTCCTAGGATTTTCAGAATAGTACATAAGCACCGGCTTTAAGAGAAAGTCACCAGCTGCATTAGCTTCTAACAAGGGTCAGCCTATGCTTTGAAGCTTTGAAGACAGGCATTGATTTTTCTCTCTAGCTATGAAAGTTCTAGGAGGCATCTTCTTCCAAGAGAAGGCTGTTCTGTCTACCTTGAGAATCTGTTGTTAACGTAGCCCCCTTCAGGAATTCTCTTAGCTAGATCTTCTGGATAACTTGCTGCAGCTTCTCCATCAGCACTTGCCGCTTCACCTTGCACTGTTATGTATGGAGACGGCTTCTTTCCTTAAACCTCATGAACCAACCTCTGCTAGCTTCAGACTTTTCTTCTGCAGCTTCCTCACCTCTCTCGGCCTGCATAGAATTAAAGAGAGTAGGAGCATTGCTTTGGATTAGGCTTTGACTTCAGGGAAGGTTGTGGCTGGTTTGATCTCCTATCCAGACCACTAACACTTTCTCCATATCAGCAGTAAGGCTGTTTTGCTTTCTTACCATTTGTGTGTTCACTGGAGTAGCACTTTCAATTTCCTCCAAGAACTTGTCCTTGGCATTCACGACCTGGCTAACCGTTCAGTGCAAGAGGCCTCGCGTTCAGCCCATCCCAGCTTTCAACATGCCTTCCTCACTAAGCTTCATCATTTCTACCTTTTGATTTAAAGTGAGAGACCTGCGAATCTGCCTTGCACTTGAACACTTAGAGGCCATTGCAGGGTTACTAACTGGCCTAATTTCAAAACTGTTGTGGCTCTGAGAATAAGGAGGACTGAGGAGAAGGAGAGAGCTGCGGAATGGCTGGTTGGTGGAGCAGCCAGAACACACGTAAGATTTGTCTCTTAGATTTACTGTCTTATATGGGAGTGGATCATGGCACCCCAAAACAATTACAATAGTAATGTCAAAGATCCCTGATCACAGATCACCATAACGAAGATAATAATGATGAAAAAGTTTGAAATATTGTGAGGATAACCAAAATGTGACACAGAGACACGAAGTGAGCAAATGCTGTTGGAAAAATGGCACCGATGGACTTGCTCTATATAGAATTGCCACAAACTCTCAATCTGTAAAGGATGAAATATTTGCAAAAAAAAAGTGCAATAAAATAAGGAATGCCTCTGTTCTCTCCATCTATGGTAAAGAAATAAATTTTTAGGTGGAAATGTAGTGACTGAATTTTTTTCCCTCCAAGTGGACTTATGATATAACCCCCCCAAATTTTATAATTTAATAATAGATGAAAAGCCTTATAAAACTATATAATTTAGATGACATTACATGTATTTCTATTCACCTGCATTATATCACTTAAAGCATGGGCAGGGCTTCTGGGCATTTTGACCAGCAACTTTGCATCATTAATAGAGTCCGGGTTAAAAATCACATGCACTACACTCAGCTGAGTTAAAAGCATAGAGCATGTTACTTTTTGATGTAATTTTTCATTTTGCTCTGATCCCTTGTCCCTTTCTTATGGGAAAGTGGAGGTGCACAAGATGCGACTTAAAATTGACAACTAAAGGCAACCCTTTCTCACATTAACAATAGCCTCTTTGGGGTCAATGTCAGTCTTTTAGGGCTTTTCTTCTCCCCTCCCACCTGCCAGCTATGGACAGCATTTGGGCTTGGGAGGAGGCTGTCCTGTGGGTGGGGAGGGAAGCTTGGGTTGGCTTGTTCCCTCTAAGTCCTTGCTAGTCTTTGCTGCAAGATAGGTTTGGTCTGTTCCCTGAGTACACTGGGCTGGTGGCCACAAAGGAATAGCTCTTTCATCTGGTCTTTTGGGATTTGCATTTAATCCTGCCCATGGTCCTGGTCATTTGCCTCTAGTGGTGGAGTCCTTGCACTCTGTGGCCGTCTTGTTCCTACTCCAGATCCCTGCATGTCCTCTGGCCTCTCAGTACCACTGTATTGTTTCACAGGACCTTATGGGAACTTCTGGATTCCATGTATACCGAGTACAAACCTTGGGAAGCCAGGGCACCTCAACAACTCCCTCAACCAGGTTAACCTACCATATTGTTGAGGTTTCAATACACATGCAGGCATTGGGGGGAGGGGCGAGCAGGACTGAAATTCTCCTGCTATGTTCACATTGCTCTGGGGAGTTCCTAGTGCGGGTCATGAAAAATCAGGGATATATGTACCTGCTTGTTTCCTTTTTTTTTTTTTCGCATTTTCCACTTCTTCTTCCTCCCTGGTACAGAACAACTTCAAATTTTCTCCCCAAGCAGGTAAGAATGCCCCTTGTGTCATATTCTAAAATCTTTACTCCCGTAAAATTCCATATTGTTACATCAAGTACAGCTTTGCTTACATACATAAAGGGAACTTTTGAAATTTAGAAGTCCCTTTTTCTCAAAGCTTAGCTTTCAAAATGATCATTTTATTAAGCACTCACACACACAAAAGGAAATACTAATTTGATAAATTTTGGGCAATGACTTTCTTTTTCTTACTGGTATTTTGTCTATCACTTAAAAACTGGGAACCATAGATTTGATGGATGGAAATCATAAGGAATCATGATTTAAAGGAAGAGGGAAATTATATCACTTTAACTTAAAAAATGATACCTGTTAGGTATTGGAGATTACCCACCCTGGTTGTTTTAAGCCATCCAGCTACTTAAGGGGACCTTAAGGGAAGCTTTAGGGAAGGAAGGTGCTTTGCTGAATGACCCATCAAAGCTGTAAGCGTATCACCAGTGTGTGCTGAGCCTGGAAAAGTGGGCATTTAGACAATGACTATGTTAAAACTTCCAAAGAGGGCTTTTCCTAGGCTGTCTGCCTTTCTGATCACTAGATTTCATCGAAACATCTACTAATTTCCTTCCTTATGGATTCATATCAATTCATTGTAAGAATTGATCAGCAGTCTTCTTTATCTCTTTTTTAAGGAGGTGAACTTCTACTCACTTGGCCTGATTTGAAGACTACAAAAAGCTGCAATTCTGCTGAGCAAAACTTTTTCAGAACTTTATCAAACAAATTAACGTTTAACCAATATTCACTGGGCGCCTGCTATGTGCCAACCCACTGTCCTAGGTACTTGCCATGTCTCTGTTGTAGTATCACGTATGGAGTAGAAAAAGAGAACATTTGAGAAGGGAAATAGAAAGATAAGGATTATTGCATTGGAAAAACACCAAATACATCATACCTTATCAAAATCTCACAAAAGATATACATTTTTAAGTTTTCCTCTGTGTACAAATTTAGCAGTTAATAGAATCTGTTATAACTGTGTCCACATCACTGCCTTCTGGAAACAATGATCCTTTTGGGACTGGGATTTTGCCCTTTTTCGTTTAAAAATTAAGCATCATTTTACTCAGAATGAATGTACATCTCTGGTGATAAAGTTCATTTCTCTTTAGTTGTTCTCCTCTCCTGTCTGACTGGTCTCCTCAGTGTTCTCTACCAAGCTTTTTACAGAAACACTTCCTTTCCTCTGGCACCCTCCAAACTCATGGGATCACCTTCTTCATGGAACCTTGTTTGACTCATCCAGCCAATTCTCACATGAATTCCTTCTCTGAGTTCCTACGACACTTCTAGTTACCCTTACATAGTTGCCTCAAAACTAAATTGAGGTTGGGGCCTGTCTTAAATTAAATTTCTTTGTATCTTCCATAATGCCTAGAAAAATTATAGGCCTATTGTAGGCATAAATAAATAAAGAGGTAGGTGTAGACTTATTTAGTACACTCAGGGATAATATTAAAATTGTCAGTATCTAATATAGTATGAACACTGACCATTGAGGATACTGCTACCAATTCATATGGTCTGAGTATCAGCCATGCTGTGTGTGTGTGTGTGTGTTTGTGTGAGATGTTCACACTATTATACAGGTTAGATATATTATCCTCCATTTCACAGATGAGAAATGAGGGAACTGAGTTTCAGAGATGTTCAAATTACTTGCTCAGGACATACAACCAATGGAAGACCCTAGATCTCTTTCACTCAAACCCTTGCTCTTTCCACTCTACTACTGCACTGATTACTACTTGCTGGCAGGTCAGGTCCTCTGCCCCCTTGGACTGAGGTGTGCCTTTCAAAGAAGAGGGAGTTGGGTGACTGGTGAGTCTGACTAGAGTGTGTGGATAACCAGCTCACTTACACTAAGCCATCTCCATCGTGGGGACCTGCATGGTCATGACTAATTGTCATTTATGGCCAGTTTACACAGTAATTGCTTGTGTTATACAGATTTGGTTGGAGAAGGTCATCTTTCTTTTTTTTTTTTTAAGATTTTATTTATTTATTTGACAGAGAGAGACACAGCAAGAGAGGGAACACAAGCAGGGGGAGTGGGAGAGGGAGAAGCAGGCTTCCCGTGGAGCAGGGAGCCCGATGCGGGGCTCGATCCCAGGACCCTGGGATCATGACCTGAGCCAAAGGCAGACGCTTAACGACTGAGCCACCCAGGTGCCCCAGAAGGTCATCTTTCAAAGCCAAAGTTCTGGTAGCTTGTTGGATGATTCACAGTGGGTCTCGTGACACCTCTTACTGTTTTAATTTTATATTGTTTGTTAAGTGGGAAGAAAATTATACTTGTCTTAAATTCTTCATAAGTAATTTTAAAGTGTTTTGAACCTGCATTTTTAATATAAAAACAAGATGTCTTTATTGTCCAATAATGGCCGTCTTGTTGGTGACTGAGAAAAGAAAGGTAATCTCTTCTCAGTTTGGTCAGTCATCAGTAAGGAGTCAATGAAACATTACAAATAATGACACATTATCACACAGGAAGGAGAGCTCAAAGCTCATCAATCCCATTTTCTGTTCCTGAGCACATGGGAACATTTTATTTCCTCCTTGCTAGGTTGGGGTCATGTGACCGGTTCTGGCCAAAAAAAATAGGACAGAAGAATATATGCCACTTGTAGCCCTGCCCCTTAAAAACATCTTAAACAGTATTCGGGCTTCCCTTCCCCTCCCACAGTGTTCAGTTGCCACTGGTTTAAGATTCTGGCATCACAGAATGGAAGGAGTGTGGGTTCCTGAGTCACCACTTGGAAGAGAGCCTCCAAGGAGAGCTACCAAAGTTGCATTGACAGTGGCATGAGGGAGGGTATTCACCATCAGTCTTCACCATCAGTCTGATACAGTACCTCTAGGTATGGTAGCCCACATATTAAAAAAGACAAGTTATCTACTTCTCAACTTCCCCACAATCACAACCCATTTATAATGGAAAAGAACAACAAATAATCCGTTCGAAAAGGGAAAGAATGGACAACATGCAGCATTATGGTCCACAGTCATACTAAAACCCTTCTGGGTCAGCACTGTGATGTCCATACCCTCCGTACATGGTGGATGTGAGGGAGAAATGAACTTACGTGTGAGACCACTGAGAGTTATAGTAACAGGTATTTATGGCTCTGATATAGAAACTGGTACCGGAAGTGGGGTGTTCGCATAACCAAATCATATTCCTTGACTGTTATGCTCTTTTAAATATGTATCATTTGTTTAGTAGTTCAGCATCAGGCAGAAAGGCAGCTAATATCAGAAAACGGAAGACAGAAATTCAGGTTATGCAGTGACAAATCATTTAGTATAACTATTGCCTGCTATTAGTTAGAAGATAGCCAACATGCACAGTTTATACATTTAGGGGAAACGGTTAAAAACAGAATTTCAGCAGTGTTTTTGGTATCACAAGAAAGATGTGTATTACAAGAAGGAGATGACTCAGGAAAGCACCATGAGTTTGCAAGCAGAAATAGAATACAGAATCCAGAAATTTGGGCTGTACGATTGGAAGAAATAAATTTATTTTAGATTCACACAGTAAGCCATGGTACCAAGAAGGGCTTTAAGTGATAAGTATCTAGTAAAAGTTCTCAATTGAATGGAATTATTTGAGACAAAAATCAAATCAATGGTATGGCCTTCCCATCTATTATTTCTGAGAGCCTTAATGCCTTTAGATAATTATATTAAGAGAAAGAAAGGCATGGAAGAGAAGATGCAAAGAAAAAATCTAGATTTGATAACAATGTCTAGAAAATAACTGGGTATGGTTGCTGGCACATGGACCTGAATGGAAGCAGATATATCCTATGCCTTCTAAGTTTTTGAGGATTGCATTACCAAAGAATCCAGGGGCCTACACCTAAAAAATCCTTCCTTGTTCAAGGCTTAAAATAATTCCTAAGTTGGGGCGCCTGGGTGGCTCAGTCGTTAAGCGTCTGCCTTTGGCTCGGGTCATGATCCCAGGATCCTGGGATCGAGCCCCGCATTGGGCTCCCTGCTCCGCGGGAAGCCTGCTTCTCCCTCTCCCACTCCCTCTGCTTGTGTTCCCTCTCTCGCTGTGTCTCTCTGTCAAATAAATAAAAAAAAAAAATCTTAAAAAAAAAATAATAATTCCTAAGTTCCCAACCCATTCCAGACTGAGCAGAAGTCAAGCTTTTAAAGTGTCACTGTTTTGAATGAAGGGTGTTCCCCCAAACTCACTTCACATGTGGCCAAGGAGAAGAACAAAGAAGGGAATCCTTTCTAGAGCAAACTCCACACACATCCACCATGTATGGAGGGTATGGACATCACAGTGCTGACCCAGAAGGGTTTTAGTATGACTGTGGACCATAATGCTGCATGTTGTCCATTCTTTCCCTTTTCGAACGGATTATTTGTTGTTCTTTTCCATTATAAATGGGTTGTGATTGTGGGGAAGTTGGGAAGTAGATAACTTGTCTTTTTTAATATGTGGGCTACCATACCTAGAGGTACTGTATCAGACTGATGGTGAAGACTGATGGTGAATACCCAAGTATTCTGGACATTGATTTGAAGGCGGTGACTGGATGGGATCTTGACTGGTGAGGTGAGTGTGCTCTGTGAGTGAAAGGAAGAGTATAATGGATATTGCATGTACAGAAGGGCAGACTATGGCAAAAATCTTTCAGTGTTCACCATTTGGGGTTTTTCTTGGACACAAGGAAGGCTACATCTCCCAGGCTGCCTTGAAGTTAGATGGGCCATGTGATCCTGAGCTTTGCTCAGTGGAATATGGGCAGATGATTGTTACTTCAAGGCCACCTGTATTAAAATCTTGTACGTCTTGTTTTTCTTTCATCTGAATAGCTGGAAGCAAAGGACTGAAAGATGGACAACCACACAGTGGAAGGAGCCCAACCTACACCAGATGTTCATGAGTAAGTAATAGCCTTGTACCAGGTTCTAGTACTCATATTTGGAAATTGTCTTTTATAGCAGCCTGGATTGATTACCTTAACTAATACACTAGAGCTGGAAGAGCTCTTCATTTCTCTTGAAAGGAGTGAAATCATCCTCCTACCCCATCATCATCATCATCACCATCATCATCATTGTTCAAAAAATACATTTTGAGTATCTATAACTTGTCAGGCACCGTGACAGAGACTGGAAGGCAAAAAGGAATGAAACGTTGTTCCTGGTCTTGTCCATAATCTGGTGGAGAAACATATAGATAAACAGATAATGACATCAAGAATTATACTGTAAGTGTCACACCATTAACATATGACATAGTTCATTCTGTATGGAGGTTGGGTGGGGCAGTGAGAGGTACAGACCTCACAGAGGAGGTTACATGTGTATCAGGTTCTAAGGGATGAAGAGGGATTTTCTAGGCAAATAGGGCAGGTGGAAGGCATTCTAAGTAGAAGTAACAATTAGTCTGAAGGCATGCAGATATGCAAGTCAGGAAAATGAAATTGATTTCTACACTTGGAGATGGAAAACATATTTATCATTCTCATCATCATCCTCAAATGTATCATCCTACCATCAAAATTATTTATTAGTTTCCATACAGAGTGACCACGTGGATTTGATCCTGTTCTCCAGAGGATCTCAGCCCAAGGGAGTGTAGGTAGCAGATTACACACTGACCAGGAGGGTTGCCCTATAGAATGCTCTATTATTTCCTTGCTATGTAATATGGGCCAAGTCACTTGACTTGTCTTTATCTTACTCATACTGTTGTACCCAAGAGAGAACTCATATTTATCCTTTCTGTCTTGAGGAATTGTTATGCACATATGGTAAATAAAATATATGAAACCTGATTTGAAAAAAATATACAAAGACCATACTATATATGTTTATATTTTACAAAGACAGTTAATGAAGGATGGGTGGGGTGGTATGGGCCATGGTCCACAGCTGTTTTATATTGTCATCCCATTAAAGGACCCATTTTACTTCTTTCTGTGGCAGTTGACTGGTATCCTCAGACAGATCCTACCTGTTGGTGGTACACCGGGAGGGAGAGCCACTCTCAGGGCATGGGGACACATTGACAGGGAGAGGGGCCATGTGGCCATCCAGACCAGGTGGACGTGTTTACTCAGCATGCATGAAGGCAGCCCAGCCTGAGCAGGAATAGGGATCAAAGCTTAAGAAGGAAATAAACATTTTAGTCAGAGGGTGGCTGGTTTGGGGGGTGAGTGGGTAAGGCTCTCAAAAGGAAAACCAATCACCAGACCTGAGGCCCAGTCAGGATGTAGAATGTAAGTGAGTAGGGACCAGTGGTTCAGAACTAAGGGTTCAAACAGTGAAGACATTGGAGGACCACCTATCACAGTAGTCCCTTCTCAATGGCCTGGATATTTTTTGGATCGTACCTTTTTCTATGGCAGGATAGCACAATTTCATTTATACATAGGCATCTAGGACATGGCAAAGAGTTTTGAACCTCAGTCCTTACCCTGAGAGCTCCAAGTGAAATAAACGCTTGGTCAGTTGCTTCCTGCCATCTGCCTTCCTCCCCATTTCTACTTGTGGAACACACTTTACAGCTTCAGCATGGTAGTGACTCTCCATCTATCAGTGCCACCCAAGGAGGCCATGCAGTAGGCTTGGGAATGCCATCGGCCCCCTTGGTTGGCAGTAAGTGCCTCAGATACCCCATTTTCTCCTGGTGGTCCATCACCAAGCTGTGAGGCATGCAGTTCTCTAAAAACCCTCTTAAGCCTATAGAGATCATTATAATCTATAACCTTGCAAGGACATGAGTCCCACATAGACAGCTACTTTGTCAAGTAGTACTTCTATGTCTTTGAGATCCTAAACCTGCCTCATTGAAGCATGAATGCTTCTAGTGTTTTGTTTTGTTTTGTTTATCATTACAATAAACATTTATTTAAAGTAATACAGGGACACCCAGGTAGCTCAGTTGGTTGAGTGTCTGCCTTCTGCTCAGGTCATGGTCCCGGGGTCCTGGGGTCAAGTCCCGAGTCGGGCTCCCTGCTCAGCGGGGAGTCTGCTTCTCCCTCTGCCTGCCCCTCCCCCTGCTTGTGCTCTCTCTCTCTCTCTCAAATAAATAAATGAAATTTAAAAAATCTTTTAAAGTAATACATTTGCAGCTCAAACCATTCTAAATTGTACATTTCAGGTTTACCCAACTTAAAAATATTTGAAGGCAGAGGCAACTGCAGATTTCCATTCCATGATTATTTCTTTGCCCATTCTTCTCTCCTTTTTCTTTCCTGAATAACTTCTTTCAGATATGGTTCAAGGTAGAATTTAGCCGCCTCATATTTTGTCCACTGCTCTTGAAGATCAGACCTGCTGCCGCATGGTCAGGTCCAGGGCTCTCTCAATGTGAAACATCCTGTCGTTATAAAGGTTCTCAGGAAGCCTTCGTGTGGCCTCTTTCACATCATCATTCTCGTATGCTGTATCATCTCACATTAACCCCGGTTTATGGAACCCTACAGCATTGTAATAACATTTTCAAATACCCTCCAGCAAACCCGAGACCGCGGCATTGAATGCTTCTAGTATTTTGTGATTGGGTAAGCCATTTCATTTTTATCTGCTGAGATCTTAAAGACTGTGGCTGAGGTCTAGGGCTTTATCTTCGTAACCTAGGCCTACATGACATTACCTAACTCAAAGTCGCTAGCGATGCATCTGAGAAGTTCATGCCAACGAAAACCCAGCCTAGGGACTTGGGTGACATTGCGGCCCGTCCAACCCATCGATAAATCCTTGAAGCTTTAACCCTGCCCTCCTTCTCCCCCTACTTTGCAATGCCCTCTCTTTTACTTTGCATTGGCATTAATGGTATAAAGAGCTACCTTCTCATCTGAGTAATGCTAATTCACCTCCATCCCTGGTCATTTGCTACCTATTAGAAATATCCTGACAGCCTGCATCTCATTACCGTCGCACCAGGTCCAGCTCCCAAGAATAACCTTCTAAGGAGGATGAAATGTACGCCAGTGGCATCTAATACCAGGGCATTCACATTCATATTTTTAGCAGCATATATCAGTGAGCCCAACCTTTTCTATGTACTTTTAATAATCTCCATAAAAGCCTGATTTCCAATCCCTAGGCTCAAGCTGACAGTGTAAATAAAATCACCCAAATCCACAGGGTAAGAGAAATGAAAATGACAAGGATTAAAATTTGGTCAAACCTCTTTCTTTTTAAAAATTCTGCTTCCCTTCCAATTGGATCACGACCCTCTGTGTGCTCAGCTTAAGACCAGACGGTATGCTTTCACTTTTATTCCTCTCTGCCACAGGCTTACAGTATTTAGTGGGAGTCGGTAAAGAATGTGTGCTGGGTAGAGAGTTAATACCATAATCCCCTATCGTTGGGGTCAAATGCTGAATAGAGCAAAAGAATTAGAAAACATGTTACATACAATGGCAGGAAAAAATGCATCAGCACGCTGTTCTGTGAACGCTAGCATCCATCACCCACAAGGGACGGCCATGAGGTAACAGAGTGCGTGAGAGATGCGGAGTTGGAATCTACTTGTGCTCAGAAGCCGCATGGAGACCTGAGCACAAGTCTTAATATGCATATACCGTGGGAGGTGTTTGTCACCATTTCGAATTGCTTCTTTCCAAGTACCTGCTTGGATTTAGTTCCTAAGTAACACATTTAGCCGCTAAATTGTTTCACAGAGCTGAACCTTCAGCTATCGTTTTTCACTCTCCAGCAATGGGTGTGAATATTGTTCTCAAAATGCTGTAATACATCTGTCTCTGGAGGGTT
Source organism: Mirounga leonina (assembly GCF_011800145.1). Lineage (NCBI taxonomy): Eukaryota > Metazoa > Chordata > Mammalia > Carnivora > Phocidae > Mirounga > Mirounga leonina. The sequence continues at coordinate 38,525,581 of NW_023270389.1, read as the reverse complement.
CTCTTAACGAACGAGTAGAAATTTGAGGCACCACGGGCAAAAAGGGTTGAACAGCCACCTTCCATTGTATCTTGGGAAAGTCAACCGAATTCCCCTGGAGTAAGATTACAAGCAAATAAATAACTTTGTCTGGAAGTTCTACACAGAGAAGTGTGTGTGTGTAAATGGTTTAACCAAAAAGTGACAAGTCGAATTTATTTTAAATAACACCCTTTGAAGTAGTAATTATTATGGATCAACATTTTAAAAATTTTGTTTTATTCTTACATTTACATATAGTAAAATTCTTTGGAGTTTCGAGTTCTATAGTTTTGACAAATGCGGAGTTGTGGAAGCATCACCACAATCAAGATACCGCATGGTTCCATCACCCTCAACAATCCCTTGTGCTGTTTCTTTGTAGTCAAACCTTTCACCCCCAAACCTACAAATCTTACATTCTTATCTATGATTTTACATATATATAGCTTGTACAATGATCAAAATGATAACCTGAAATTGTATTTTTATATAATTTATATGTAATAAAAAAGCCCCAAACAACATCATCTGCACATTTTAAATAAGGTCATATATATATACACACACACACACATAAATAACTAGAGAGCCGATGTTCTCTGATCATAAAAAGACTTACTTATTGCTCAATAAGTTCAGTTGGTGCAGGGAGAGTCACCTAACCCACAATTGTGTCAGCGTGAACAAAAGTGCTTATTAAATGTATATTGAGTTGATTATTAAGCCATGGGTTGAGTAATGATTTTTATTTAAATTTTTAAAAGCTCATGACAACTGTAACTAGAAATGTGACATTCATAGTGTTGTAATTGTACCTTAAAGACAGCCAAGAAGGAGAAGTGAGGTTTAGGGAAGGGGGAGAAAGATAGTGTGTGTGTGTGTGTGTGTGTGTGCGTGCACGTGCGCATGTGTGCACATGTATATGAGATGACATCATACATTTGCTCGCTCACCAATAATAAAAATTGACTTGTTTCTGCACATAACCAATACTGTGTATGTATATGACTCAGCGATTAAAAGCTAATGGCCTTAAGGAGAAACTATTAGAAACATTACTAACTAGGGTTTTGAGCTATATTTGTGAGGATAATCTTTGTTTATTTAAATAAGGCACCATGATTTATATGAAAATACTGAGCAAGATTGGATTCTAACCAGGAAGTATAAGACATGTTATGAGTCACTCAGCATATCCCCTCTTTCCTGCAGGGGCAGATTGATGAAATTACTAAAGAAATCTTATTTCAAGCAAATAAGTCATTATTGTTTAAAACAGAAATATTAAAGTGTCCTTAATTTTATACATTACCTTATCTACATTTCTATTAGCCCAAGGTCAACCTCCCAGTCTTCTTTACTGGCTACTCCTCCTCTAGTTGATACTCCTTTTCTCATACTTCACTCATTTTCATGGAGAAATCATTTATACCCAGAATTAGAGATTCTCAATCTCATCTCCAACCCAGGTTTTCCTCATGAGTTACAGACACATATTTCCAGCTTTTACTTCATATCTCTCCCTGGATATTCCACAAGCCCAAACTTAAATTGTCCGAAACGGATCTGAATATCAGTCAAACCAAATGGTTCCTCCCCCATAGAATTTTCCATATGCTTCCATTAGCTCTTATCTCACTTCCTGTTTCTTTCACTGGACTGAAGGCAACGAACGTGTCTTTTCCCTAGTGCCTGGCACAGTGCCTGGCATCTGGTAGGCATTTATAAATATTTGTGGAAGGAATGAGCGCACATGACACTCATATGCATATAAATAGGGATTTATTTCCACCCTAAACCCCAGTGTTTATGAATGGTTTTTAAATGGATGAGTAGCTCCAATATACATATAGATATAAGCATTTGTTCTCACATCAACCACCAACTACCATGTCTACATAATGTCTGGAGATCAAATAATGTCTGTTTTATGCAGCAGGGAAAACAATTAGCACACTTCAGGGTTTTTTTCTATTTTTTCTCATTGAAATCATATTCTTTTTAAATTCAATATATAGCATAAACATTTTCTATGTCTTAGAAAGCTCTAGATACTATTTTCACTGATTGAATAGTAGTGCCTCAGAAAGAAGTCCTTCTTGCTTCTCCAAAAGATTAGTTTGAAACATTATGAGGACCTCATGTAGAACCTACTCCTATTCAACAGTCTGGACTCTCCCCAGTGATTCCCTGTGTGGTCCCTAGACTGGCAGTATCAGCAGCATCTAGGAACTTGTTAGAGATGAAAATTCTTGGGCTCCATCCCATACTTTCGGAATCAGAATCTCAGGCATGGACCCCAACAATCTGTGCTTTAACAGGCTCTCCAGGTGATTTCAATGCACAAAAAAGTTTGAGAACCACCATCCTACACTTCCCAGTGAAAGAATCCTCCTGAACTTTTTTCCCACCCATCTCCCCCATTCAGTTAGGTGCCTCATTAGTTTCATACCATGTTCATATTGAAAAAAGCCTTCTATGTTTGACAATGAGTCTTTAGGATAGGGCCTGGCTTCTTATACCTAAGATGTAAATATAAATGTGATTGTAAAGCAGTAGTTTAAATTTTCTTCAAAGGAAATACTATACAGAAGCCCCGTGTGTGCTCATGCATGAGCTCGCGCGCATGTGTGTGTCGTATAAACAGGAATTGCTGTGATTGAATGTGGTTGAAAGGGTGGGGGAAACACAGTCTGTCCACTCCACCAGGCTTCCTCCCACCCAACCCTTTTCTCCATGACTCCTCCAGGGAACAGAACCTGAAAACCGCAGAGGCAGTGGAAAGGGAACTAGATGAGGAGTCAGGGGACCTGGGCTCCAGTTTACTCCTTTGGGCAATTCATTTAGCATCTCCAAGCCACATTTTCGTTGTCTGAACATGACTTGTCCAGTTGGAAGTTTGTTTGTTTGTTTGTTTGTTTGTTTATTATTGTTTAGCTTCTGGTACAAAGAGATCTGGGCTGTCTTGAAAGTTCTCCCTTCCTTGGAGACACAGGAATAAATGTTGGCTCTGTCATTGCTAGTCTTCTGTCTTTTACTTCAGTATTGACTTCCAGGCATTAATGAATAAACAGGGCCAGGCTGCCACCATTAGGAGTGCCAATAAAGAGAAGAAAATCTTCCACCAGAGTCACATTAACATTGAACAGATTTTCAACCCCAGCATTTGATGGGGAGTGTGGGCCGACGATAAGGGCATATGTGAAGAATTTAGAGAGTATAGCAAAACATTGTTGCATTGGCCTTTTTTGCAGCCTCCCCTCCACCTTCTCTTTCGTCCCTCTGCTCTCTTCTTGTTCCTTCTCCTCCTTCCTCTTTCGTCCTCCTCTTCCTCAGAGAGCTGGCAAAGTACTGGCCTATAGTCACTCTCCCAGTATTACATTAACTTGACTCTGTATGTCCCTGTTACTCTCAAGGCCAAAATCCACAATGGGTAACAAAGTGTCCAGGTGCCCCCAAGTATCCAAGTATAGCGAGTGTTACGTTCACACTCCCTCTTGCAGGGATCTCTGTATTTCCATCTTCTCTCTGCCTGACTTTCTCTTGCTCCCTCCCGCTTCTTTCTCTCTGATCATAAAAAGGCCACTTCTGGGAGACAGTTCTGAGCTTACCGGTGACTATCAGGGTGAAGGATGGGAGGTGAGCCCAGAACTGTGCTATGTCATGGCTCTAGGACGAGATGTTTATGTCCCTCCAAAATTCCTCTGTTGAAAACTAATGCCCAGGGTGATGGTATCCGGAGGGGGGGCATTTGGGAAGGGATTAGTCAGGAGGGCAGAGCCCTCATGAGTGGGATTAGTGCCCTTCTCCCAGAGCCCACAGAGCTCCCTCCTCCCTTCTGCCAAGGGAAGATATAGTGAGAAGCCAGCCATCTGTGAGCCAGTAAGAGGGCCCTCACCAGACTCCAAATCTGCCAGCACCTTGGTCTCGGACTCCAACCTCCAGAACGGGGAGAAACAATTTTCTGTAGCTTATAAGCCATCCAGTCTGTGGTACTGAGTCACCAGAACAGACAGAGACACCCGCCCTGATGGAAAGTAGGGTTTGCACGTGTGTGGAAGGGAGGTGGTGGTGGGAGAGCAATGGAGACCTGAGGGAGCAGGGTGGGCCTGGCCTTTTAACTCTTGAAACTTTACTCCCACAAAGTCTCCTGTGACACCTCTGGAAAGGTCACTCTGGCCTCTGCTCAGCCAATGGCGAGGGGCTCATTCTCTGAGATGCGGAGACCTTGCTCCATCCGTCATTCCCTGGTGTGTCAGAGGTTTTGACAGAAATACCAGATGCACTTTAATTGAATTTGTGGACCAAAAATGGTCTGACGGGGAAAGCATGTTGATAAAAATCTATGTTGTAGTTACATTTTACATTTACACTGTACTACTTATGCACATACAATTACTTTTTAAAATGGGATTTAAAAAATGGAATCTATATGTCTGTGCTTTTGTTTGCTTTTATCAAATGGAAAACTGAAATACTAGACTGCTTGGTTTGGACAGCTGGCTGCTTTATCCACCACCTTTTCCTCTCTCTCCTGTATTTTTAGCTCCCCTCTCCCTCAAGCCTTTGTCTTCTTTTTTTTCCCTCATGTAAATGGGTACAAATTTCACCTCACCTATCTTTTGCCCTTGTGCTTCTTGCTAACCGCTGGTCTACTTCGTTTTCCTTCTCAGTCAAGCTCTTTGAGACAAGAGTTAATACTTGGGGTCCACAGGGGTGCCCCTGCTGTCTTCCTCACAACCACCCATGAATCCTTGAGCTTCCATTATCCTCAACCCCCACTCTGCTGAAACTGCTCTTGCTGGGTCACCCATCTCCAAGCCCCAGACAGTGTTGCAGTCATTATGACATTTGGCCTCCCTAAGAAAAACGGATTATTTCCTTCCGGAGTCTCTTCCCTCCTTCAGAATCCAAGGCCCTACTCTCTCCTGCTTTTCTTCATAGCACATTCATTCACTCTCCCCAGCCTTTGCTGGTCCTTCAAATGCTAGCGCTTCCCGCAGTTCCGTCTTCTGCTGCCTGCTTTTCTATGCTATTGACTCATCCTGGGCCAGATCATCCACACCCGGGGATTCAACCCTCACCAACATGCCTACACTTCCCAGACCTTTACCTGCAGCCTCGGTCTGCTTTTCTTGGGCTCCAGACATATTTATTTTAGAATGTCTCCATTTAATAGGTGGCTCAAACTTCATTCTGTGAACAAATTAAAATTATCATCTTAACTTTTAAACTCTGCTCCTTTTGCTCGATGAAGAGCACCATCCAGCCATCTCAGCGAGGAACTGAGACTCATCCTAGACGTGGCTACACCTAAGTTCCATCAGTCTGACCTCCCTAACACTACATTTGATGATTTTCTCTGCTGTCTCCACCAGTTACTATCACTGCCACCCGGGTTTTAGTTCAGACAGTGTCCACTTTTCATCTGGGGCGATGCCTTCTGGGCTCCCTGCCCTCAGCCTCTCACACTTCCAAGTCACCTTCCATCTATTCTCCATTAGATCCTTCTAAAAAGGTGTTGTCCAACATAGTAACCTTTAGGCACATATAGCTATTTAATTAAAATTAAGTAAAATTTAAAATTCAGTTCTTGGGGCGCCTGAGTGGTGCAGTCAGTTAAGCGTCCAACTCTTGGTTTCAGCTCAGGTTTCAATCTCAGGGTCCTGAGATCGAGCCCTGCGTTGGGCTCCGTGCTCAGCGGGGTATCTTCTTAAGCCTCTCTCGCCCTCTCCCTCTGTTCCTCCCCCACCCCACGCTCTCTCTTTCAATCTAAAAATAAATACGTCTTTAAAAAGGAGAATAAAATTTTAGTTCAGTCCATGGCTAGCCACATTTTAAATACTTAATAATTAGCCCGAATGGCTAATGGTTACCTACTAAACAGTACAGATAGAGAGCATTTCCATCATTGCGGAAAGGTTACTTCGATAGTGCTGTTCTAGAATGTGATGTAATCATGTCTTATCTCTGCTTGCTTCCATAATGATTCCCCACATACTTCAGAGGAAACTCCAAACTCATTAGCTTGGCAGGTAAGCTCCTGCCTTCAGTCCACTCTCCCTCTCATTGCCTCCTCCACTCGAGCCTTTGCTTCCCTCGTGTCAACCCACTGCTCCCATCCCTGTGCCTCTGTGCTTTTGGTTATGCTGTTTCTGGCGCTTAGAAGGGCTGCCTTTCTCTGTCCCTTTGGAACTCCTGTATCTTCTTCAAGCTCAGCTGAAGCATCATTCCCTCGGTGAAGCTTGTCCTTGCCTTTCTGGGCAGAGTTTAGTCTCAGCTTTTTGTAACTTCCACTAGCAGCTTCTATTGCTATGACACTCAGCATTAAAAAGAAAAATCTATTGATTCGCCATGAAAGTCTGAATAATGCTACCCATCCCCAACCCCCACCCAAAAGGCAACCATGTCCTAATCTTCCAAACTTGTGAATATGTGACCTGAAATGGCAAAAGGGACCTTGCAGGTGTGATTGAGTTAAGGACCTTGAGATGGGGGAGATTATCATGGATTATCCAGCTGGACCTAATGATATAATCACAGAGGTCCTTATAAGAGGGATGCAGGGATGTCAAAGTCTGAGATATAGAGAAAAGGATATGGGATGATGGGAGCAGAGTTTGGAATGATGTACTTTGAAGATGGAAGAAGAGGCCACAAGCCAACAAATGAAGGTAGACTCTGGAAGCTCTAAGAGTCAAGGAAACAGATTCTTCCCTAGAGCCTCCAGAAGGAACACAGCCCTGCTGACCCACTTTTGGACTTCTGACTTCCAGAATATAATAGAATAACTTTGTATTGTTTTCAACCACTAAGTTGGTGGTAATTTGTTACAGCAGCAAGAGAAAACCAATATATTTACTCTTTCATCTATCCATCGAACATCTTTGCCACATATCATTTTGTATGGATTTACTAAGAGCCTGCTTTGTGCCAGGCCTAGTATTATATGCTAAGAATACAATAATGAATAAGATCCAATTATTGTTAGGGGAGGTATGATGGGGCAAGGGAGAAGGCAGGAGTCCTGAAACTTGGAATTGTTAAGGGCTGCTGTCTAAAGTTGAGGCTGTTTTCTGTAGATAATGCAGAGCCATTGAAGGTCTTTGCCTTATTAGTTCATGACTGGATCTTTGGCTGCCCTAGTGTGGAAGTGGACTGATGCTCTAGCAGGAAGACACACCAGGCTGCTTGCAATATCTAGGTGAGAAATGATGAAGGCCCGAATCGTGGGAGGGCAGTCAGGAAGTGCATCTGATAGTATTTGGGTGGTATTTCAGAGGTAGAATTGATGGGATTTTGTGATCAATTAGATACTGTGCCTGAGAGGCAGAATCCAAGATGACTCTGCTCCAAGATGACTCTGAGAACGGGTGACTCTAAGCTCAGTGCCTGGCACACAGTGGATAAGAAACAATTGTCTTGAATTGAATTGTGTGGCAAGAAGACAATGGAGTAGATCATCACTGGGAGGGAAGGATGATGCCAATGAATCTGAATAGTGGAGGAAAATAAATAGAAGAATAAGTGTGTGTGTGTATGTGTGTGTATGTGTGTGTGCAGGGTGCTGGGAAAAGGATGTGAAATGTGTGCCCTGTTAGCCTGTATGATTTTTACTGCTCAATTTAAGCTTTTGTTCTTTAAACTAGAACCGTGTTCAGAGAGAGAATTTAGAAAACTATAACCACACTGAAGATGTCAGATTTCTCTCAATGGCAAGTTTAGCTACTGTTTTGATCTGAAATGGTTTTGGGCAGGAGAAGGAGAGTATGTTGTTTGGGTTGATTTTTGGTGCATTTGCTGTATCATTCTGGAATGAAGGCAATGTCTCTGTTTTCTTCCTCTACCCATTCCCCTTTGCTACAGGCAAGCCTTGTGTATACACCCAGGACTGGACTGTGTCTGGTACTGTGTGGGGTTATTTGCACCCCCACCCCTGCCCAAGACCCCTTGCAGTGACCACATGGTGGTGGAGGTTCACTATAGTGAGAGGGCACTTATGATTTCTGCTCCTCAAAGTGGCATCCTGGTTCCACCACACTGATGGGAGGATATATACAATTATTTCACAAAGGCCCTGAAGCCCTTGTGTCCCACCAGCCTTGCTCTGTGGCATATTGACTGTGTCCCCAAACAGTCATGTAGGGCCTTTGGTGAGTGGACAGATCTCTTCTTAGATTCGCATTCACATAGAATATTATTCTAAGAGACATTAACTGTGACTCTGTAGCCTGAAGAAAGGGGAAGACTCTTTCAGTCGAATTAGTTTGGAAAATGCTGGGTTGAACAGATGTACTTAAGTCTGCAGGACTTCCCAGAAGCTTTACTTTACAAATATACTCTGTGAATGTCTGAGAGTGAGATAAAGATTTTCCTAAACTTATTTGACTCCAGAGCACTATAAACATTATGTGGCAAAGCGTTCCATGCAACAGGGTTTAGAAAGGGTGGGCCTATAGAAGCAGCGGATGTCCAAGATGTTCTCGTATGCCAGGCACACTCAGCAGGAGGCCACAGTAATGACATTTAGCCATTATCCATCTTCACAAAGCCTCCAGTGGACATGAATCACTAAAGATAGACTGAAATGGTAATTGGACCAATCTTTTTGTTCTGACATTTTTAGTTTGGATTTGAACTCACTTTGCTGATGAGCCAGGATACAGTTATAATCCATAGCTACTAATATCATCATTCCGTATCTTTAAAAAAAAAGATTTACTTATTTATTTGAGAGAGAGAGTAAGCACGGGGAGCGGCAGAGGGAGAGAGAGAATCCTCAAGCCAACTCCCTGCTGAGTGCAGAGCCTGATGTGGGGCTCGATCCCAGGACCCTGAGATCATGACCTGAGTCAAAAATAAGAGTCAGCTTCTTAAACTACTGAGCCACCCAGGTGCCCCTCATCATTCTAGATCTTATCACACTTACCATTTCCTTCCCCCACTTCTCAAAGGTCTTATAATAAAACATCCCATGCTGGTTTCCTTCTTAAAAATTGTTTTACAAATAATTTGCAGGGTACCTGGGTGGCTCAGTCGGTTAAGCCTCTGCCTTCGGCTCAGGTCATGATCCCAGGGTCCTGGGATCAAGCCCCGCATCGGGCTCCCTATTCGGTGGGGGAGTCTACCTCTTACTCTCCCTCTGCCCCTCCCCCCTCCTCCTGCTTTCTCTCTCGCTCACATGCTCTCTCTCTCAAATAAATAAATAAACAAAATCTTTAAAAAAAATACTTTGAAAACACTAGGTAACTTTCTTTGGATATTGGAGCATAATACAATAGTGTCTTGTTATTTATGTCCTGTTTTTCTTAATCCCATGTGGCTACAAATGCACAGTATTTTGTAATTTTCAGGGATTTTTATCATCTAGAATTTCATTTGATCCTTGAAACAACTTTATAAGGAGGAGATGATGAAATCACATTGTCTCAATCTGTTTGGGCTGCTATAACAAAATGCCACAGAATGGATGGCTTCTAAACAGCAGAAATGTATTGCTCACAGTTCTTGAGGCTAGAAGTTCAAGATCAGGTGCCAGAATGGTGGGGGTTCTGGTGAGAGCCCTCTTCTGGATTGGAGATAGCTGACTTGCTTTGTCCTCACACAGTGGAGTAGGTTAGGGATGGCTCTGGAGCCTCCTTTATGGGAGCACTAATTCCACTTATGACAGTTCTACCCTCCTGACCTAATCACCTCCCAAAGCCCCCACCTCCTAACACCATCACAGCGGGCATTAGGTTTCGACCTGTGAAATTTGGGAGGATGCAAACATTCAGCCTACGGCACCCTTTTTATATAGAAAAAGTGCGGCAAATAACATATTTGGATGCCTAGCTCGTGCCAGGGATTGAACTCAGTGTCTTACGTATATGAGCTCGTTTAAAGCTCTTATCAGCTCTCCGTATTAGGACACATTATGCTCATGTTAGAGATGAAGAACTTGAGGCTAAGGAAGTGAAGAACTTCTCCAAGGTCACGGAATTTATACAAGGAGGTCTGGTGTTGAAACATGTTTGTTTAGCCCCCAAATCCCCTCTCCTTCCACAATGCCATCCTGAAAGACAAGGCTGAGACCAAAGGCAGTGAAGATGGCCCACGTTCACACAGGGAGTTTGGGAAAGTGCTAATTCACTTGACTTTTAGTCCAAGGGCTTCTCTTCTACATATTTTTGCCAGGTCACTGGAGGGCATTTTCAAGAATAAGTGATGATCTGTGAAATGTCGCTGACAGCGACAACAATAACAACCCAAAGAGAGCAGTGGGGAGGAGAAAAAATGCTGGGGTTCCAAGTCTCCGGTTCACCCCTCCACAGCCTTGGAGGCACAAAGTAGAAGTGAGCCTGCATTTCTAAGAAAAATGCCACCCCAACTTTGTTCTCTTGTGTCACACAGGTTAACGGGCTGGGACAGCTGTGATAGAAAGAGGGAGTTTTGGCTCTCCTCACCTCTTCTTGTCAGGACCAAAAAGAAAATAGCAGAAATTCTACCCTCCCCCGGGTCACCCACTGTTTCCACTAATCAGATGCACACGATTCCGTGACTGTTGGCGGGGGTTCCCCTGTGGGCGAATCCCTGGGCTGGTGCCGTGCGGGCCGCAGGGGAGGTGAGTGGGGCACGTTTTCTCAGAGCGTGCAAGTCTGAATGGAGAGGCTGGGTGTGAAAAGCACGACTGAAGAGGTACAAACTGCCGGGAAAGCCAGAGGCGAGGCACTTAGGGGGGATGAAGAGGGAGTCTTGGGCATTTAGCGCACATAATGTCCATGGTCATCACTCCGAACAATTGCTGAGGGCGTCCTGCTTGCATTTACCACGTCCTCCGTTGGTGCAGTGCCTTGACTCTGTAGCTCCTAAAATGCAACCACCGTGGGGCACACTTTTTTTTGCCACTTTCCCAAACCCACAGCCCTTTGAAAGCTGTCCTTGAAACCAGGTTGGAACACAAAGGTAGTTATGTTTCTATAACCTGGTTGCACCCTGAGAGCTCCTTGACCCACACCCCACAAGACAGTGAATCGTGAAGCCAAAGAGAAGGTGGCCTGGTCTATATGGTGTTGCTGAATTCCTGCCCTCCTCCCAGGGGCTGGGAGTGTCTGCATTCATCTTCTGCCTCTGTTTCCCAACTGTCCCTTTTCCCTAATGCAGTGGTGGGCAGGGTGTGAGCTTGGGTCATGTGCAGGGTCATTGCTGGTGGGAATCATGCAGGAAACCCTTCTGCGTCAGTCCTTGTTCATTCAGGCTCTGCAGGCCGGGCAGAAAAGAGACGGGTCCAAAGGCGAAGCTACTGGATGTGCTCCATCTTGGCTAGCAGGAGCCAAGGTAGCAGAATCTATCTCCGCCATTTTGGATTATTTTATTACTCATGTATTCGAGTCTTTGCTATTGAATGAGGATCTGTAGGTCAGGACTGACTTCAGTGATTAACAAAAACTTTGAGGATGACAAAGGAAATACAGAAAAGGGCTTAGGCTTCTCAAAGAAGAAAAGGCACTTTATAAATCCAAGGCAGTTACAGTCTCTTGGGTGAAAAATTCCAACGGGCTCATTCACATTGGCCGCACTTACATGAGCCAATGCCCAGCGATTTCCCCTCGTGCACATTTAGGCTTCCAGATCATTAGGCTGAGAGAAGCAAAAGTGCTTCCCTGGAGGAAACCCAGAGTCACTGCTCCACTATTCTCCCAGCCTTGCCATTGATTCAGGGAATCTCTGAGAATCTCTGGAAGGGACTTCAAAAATCATTTAGTCCAGCTGCCAGTGTATTCCCTCGATAAGCAGACAAGTGGGAATATAAAGTAAAAGTGCAGTTAATTCTCAATTATTTGGATATAGATTATCCACAGGCATAGAGTGCAAAATTTGTGTCTTTGGAGATAGTGATCGGGTATCTTCTTCTCTGTTCCTTCTCCAAGCTAAACAATCCCAGATCATGTTAGCGGTCCTTAGAGGACTGATTTCAAACTTTGGAAATCACATAAATTGAAGCCATCTTCATCTCACTAGGTTGAAGCTGCCTTCATTTTCATTCCAGAAACTTTGGGCTACCCCCGTTCAGAAGGGACTGACTGCATCCGAAAAGGGAGGACAGAGGAATTACTCTCACTGAGATTACCCTTCAGCTCCATCCCAGAACCAAGAGACTCTGCTAACTGCTATTTGCCATAATGACTAGCAATCACGGCACAATCACGGAAATGAATTAAATTATTAATTTCAATAGCACCCCACGGTGCATTTATAAATTCCACCATCTGGGGAACATAAATATGGAGGTCCACATTCTAAACTTGGAGGCACGGTGCTCAGTGCCAAGGGCTGTATCTTTGAAGGCAGTAGAGATTTTTCAAGATACTGTATGTGGAGCAGCAAGCTGTGCATTTGAGAGAAGGCTCTGTCCCTGGGTCTCTGTTAGCTTTACCATTTATTTAAGGTTCTCTTTGCTCTTAATTTTTAACCAGTTCTTATCTTAGAGACCCAGTGCATTGAAATCCACAGGATGGGAAATAAAATAAACCTCAGACTTGAACTATTGAGTTCTTCATCCCCTTTTCTCATTGAATTTCCTTTTGTCCTCCCCCAAAGTCTCTTACTGACTAGCTTCAAATATTTAAATCTGTGTGTTAATAAGTTCTTCGTACTGAGACAGCTATTCTTGGGTTTTGAATGTTTTCAAAATCCATTTAAAGCTTTAAGATAATTGTTTCTGAAGCACAGGGGATGGAGGTCTAGGAGTGGTGTGTAACCTACTCTAATAAAAGAGATTTCACTTTCCTTCCTTATGTGGAACCATTTGACCAGATGTTGGGGTTCAGCAAGCCTTCCCTGTTTGCCATCTGTGACATCCCCAAGGGCCAGGGAGAGAGGGGCACTTCTAAAGACCATATGTAAATGACTTCCATGGAGCCCTGCAGGGGCACTTCTTCCTACTATGGATTACCAACTCAAAGCCAAGAAACAGCCCAGACCTCAGTCACTCTGCCAGTTTCCTAATATCCACAGCTGGATTTCTAATCAATGAGTTCACTTAAGAAGCAGAAGAAGAATGCATATAGCCTTCTACAGGATAAATAATACTCTGGCATCGGTGGTGGTGTGCAGCTCTTGATCTTTTAGCTCTCTGTGTATACGGGGCTTTGAAACAATTTGGGAATCTTGAGCTAGCAGATGATGAAGATGACTGTTGAACAGTAGAGCTGTTCATTTCAATGCTTCTTCCTGGGCATATCGATCCAGACACAGCTCAGTCTGTTCCATAAATTAAGGTGCGCCTGCAGGCCAGTGATTTCCAGTTGAAACTGAGGGTCCACTCTCAAAGTCTCCCCCTGGCTTCATGCTGCCACCACCAGTGCTGATGTTCACTGGGTTCAGTATGTGAGGTTAAGTGAAAGTATTTGGGGATGGGATGTTTTTGCAACTGTCTGGCAGGTGGGTTCCCTTGAATTCCCTGTAACGTCAAACATCAGGGTAGCTTGGGATATGGTGATCTGAAGCTTTGGGAATAGGTGGTTTGTGCCTAATTCGATTTTCATTTCTTCGTTGTTTTAGATGCCATTCTCATAACATAGCCAAATTAGCTTATTATTAGCCATTTACAACAAGAGAATAAACAGAAGCAGCGATCATGGTGGGTTTGCATAAAACTGCTGATCTTCATGGCAAGGTCCTTGCCAATAGCTTCCCTTCCCGTCCCTGGATTGTAAACATTAATACTCATCAAATTTGAGGAGCTCGATCTCTAGGAGCTCCCATGTCCTGGGCTTATTAATGACAGTGAAGGACCCCAAATCAGTGATTTATGCAGTTGAGCCACAGGATCCCCCACCTCTGTAGGAGTTAGTAGACTGGAATAATTACAGACTAAGTAGTGATGATAAGGAGGAAATGTAGTGTAGTTGGAGTTAGTGGCCTGAGAAAACCAACTGTTTCCACCCTCAGGAGCGTATGTTTGCTGTTATAAAGGGGGAAGGATCGAAGCAAAGAGAGCTTCCCTCGATCTGTATGAGTTCAGTAGCTGGGAAAAACTATGCAAAGTTATCATTAAAAAAAAAAAAAAACCCAGGACATAATAAACACCAAGACTATTCAGCATCTTGCTCCCTGCTCCCAGCAGTGGGAAGACAAACACTTGGCAGTTTCTGAGGTGAAAATCTTGAACAGTACCGCTCTGCTATCAGAGCTGGTGAGCCTGGAGGGGCCAGTGTAACTTTGCTTTGGAGCCTGAGTTTGCTTCTGACTCACACATCAGAGGAAACCTCTCTCACACAGAATTGAGCGGCTTACTGTCTTAAGGTGAGCCTGTCACAGCTCTTGGTAACTGCAGCTCTTCTTTTCTCTCTGGGTGTCAGAGTGGTTCACCCTAAACCACCAGCAGCTTTACATTAATGAGCTGAGCTCCTCTGAGACCCAGGTCAAGTGGCCTGCCCAAGGCCATGATGGAGGGCCCGTGGAGACTGCAGGCCCAGCAAGCATGGCTTCCTGCCAGACAATACCTCGCCCCTACAGTCTCCTTGAATCTCGCTACCTCGATAGACACACCATCTGACACTGCCCTGCAGTGAATAAAGGAAAAGAAGAAACCAGCATTTCTTTCTGAGATGAAAGCATATGGTGCTATCAAGGAGGGGAGGCGGGGAGAAGGAAGCCTGGGAAGATTCAAAAGTGTGTTGGTTATACCTGTAAGGGACATGTCGTATAAGACAGAAGCAAAATGTTTTCTCGCTTCTTGGGCAATGTCTACACAGCCCTTCACCCCAGGAAGGGAGAATGCCTGCCTGAGTGAGGACCAGCCCTAAATTGACTGGCACTTCTTGTTCAAGGGTAATTGTTTACCCAGGGGACAACTTTCAGGTGAAATTTTCTTTATAATAAGATTTGATAGCCAATTTAATTGGTCGCTTGGGCCACAGGAAGCAAGACTGGATAGAGGGGCAAGGGGAACGGTGATACAGTTATAACAGGGGATTGGCCAACTTCACAGTGAGCTCTAGGGCTGGGATGGCCTTTCAGAGTTGTCCCAAATTGAGGCAAGTGTACCAGAAATTTTGTACTTCCTGATCCTGAGTGAGCTAAAGGAGTTCAGCAGAAGCCAGTCAATATGGCAGCTCTTAGCAGTGGATGGGGGCTGCTGGGGAAGGGTTGCATTTTCAGTGAGGTGGCTCCCTGCAGTTGAGGGAAATTCCCAGAGAGGAACCCAGCTGTGAACTCTCAGGAACTACCTCACAGTTGCTGGTGGGAATAAATGTCTTGGGTCTTTGAGAGAGAGAGAGGAGGACCATGTGTGTGGGGGGGGAGGGGAGGCTAGTGGCACTGTGTGTGTGTGTGGCTGGGTGACACACCATGGCAAACACTAGAGCCACCCTTGAGCCTCTCAGATATACTTCATTTGTCTAGTAAATTTGCCCAGTCTGGGAATAGCTTCTGCAAGATTTTGGATGGCCTCTTTGAGCTAATTAATTAATTAATTAATTTAAAGATCTTATTTATTTGTTGGAGAGAGAGAGAGAGCACATGAGCAGGGAGAGCAACAGGCAGGGGGAGAAGCAGACTCCCTGCTGAGCAAGGAGCCCAATGCCGGACTCGATACCAGGACCCTGAGATCATGACCTGAGCCGAAGGCAGACACTTAACCGACTGAGCCACCCAGGTGTCCCGACTCTTTGAGAAAATTTACAAGATTAAGAGGAATGGGACAAACTAGTTCCACTATTACAACCGGTCTTCAGGCCATAACTGGCACTCATCATCTTTGTCCTCTACTATTGATTTCCTATTTTCCCTTAATATCTGCACCTTTGCCCTCAGTTGGCACCTAAGTCTGGGTGGTCATCAGACCATGACTTGCTGGCCTTATCTATTTGCCATCAAAATTAGGCAGGAGAGTATCAGAAAAGTTCTCCAGTGGGTCAACTGTGTGCCAGGTATATTTTTTCTGCCCCTATTGTAAGATTCCTACTTCCTCCTCTTGATCAAGGTCAATTATCCCTACCAGTATAGTGACTCCTTTTCTTGCCTGCTTATCTCTGGGCACAAGGATCCTGAAGTGACCAGGTGGCAGTTGTAGCCTTAAGCTTTAAGGATATTTTTATTGTGTCCTTAATAAAAACATCCCCACTCTGGGAACCAGAACCTCTAGACCCATAGAGCCTAAAGTTGTGGAATGGAAAACTTGGATTTCTCAAATGGGCCACCAGGAGTGATGGTGAGCAGGGCTCGTCCTGCTTCCATTTCTTGGTCCCCATTTCCATGAACTCTCCCTATCAGGGCACAGCACCATATAATAGTTGTTGATTTAAGATGTTTATCTCGTCCTGAAGGATGGTGTCCCATTCTTGCTGGTATCATCGTCAAGTGAGCACTTCCGCTGTGCCCTCAAAAAAACCGTTTCATTGCTTTTCAGGTCTACAGAGTCTGTGTGTTGTGATATTTCATAGGACCACTGGATCCTTTGTTTGTATATCTACTGCCACACTTCATTTCCTGTAAAGTAGGTCCCTTAGTCAGAGGTGACAGTAAGTGACATAATAAGTAACATATTAAGTGGATGTCAGTAGATTAAACATCTGTAGTCAAGCTGGCCAAAGCCTTGCAAGCAATATATATGTTGGCTTCAGTCACTAAGAATTGCTACCCCATCCAGGGTGAAAGTGATCCATTTTGATCAATTCACCACCAAGTGGCTGGTTGGTCTTGATGAAAGATGATGCCATGTAAGGGGCTCGACACTGGTCTTTGTGAATGTTGAGTTGGACATTTGGCAGTGACAAATAAGTTGGCTTTGGTGAGTGGGAGCCCATACTTTAGGCCCATGCATGCCTTCTATTCCTGTCACAATGGCTATCCCATTTGTGAACCCATCACACCAGGATTAGGGTGACTAGTGATAGTGGCTGGCTGACATCGACTGGCCTGGTTGTTATGTTTAGTTGATTATTTAGTTGGCTATTTATTCCATGGAGGTTACTCTCTGATGGGCATTAACATACTGTAAAAAGATTTTCATATTCCGTGCCCTCTCCTAGAGATTCATGTTTCTCAATTTCCTTGTCTCTAATCTTCTCAACTTCTTCATTCTAGGGCCCTGTCTAGCCAAGCCATTCACCACTACTCATGGGTCTAGGTATATTCTAACCTCAGATGACTTTTCTTTACATATACAATTTATGATCACATATGACAACTACAGCTTTGCCTATGGGAAGCATTTCTCCTTATTGCTGAAGGCCACCAGTTAATGGAACTGTATAGTTCATCAGGAGTACATTTGTAGCTTGCACGTACATATGGAGCCATCCATAAACCAAGTTTGGCTTTTTCTCACCTCCATCAGGTGGTCATAAGGTGCCTCCCATGTGGTCATAGATGTGAGCTGAAGGCAAATGCCACAGTACTGGATGACATGGGTTTCTAGGCCATTTGCTTTTACAGTTTATACTGTCTGACTCTGCTCATATCTGATGCTGCGTGTCCTACTTCCATCTTACAATCGATGGCTTTTGTGCCTGATCAAACTTTTATGACTTGGGGGTCCAGTAAAACCCTCATGATGGGTAGCTCTGGCTGCATGGCCACATGATGTCTTACGGTCAATGCTCCATCTCTCCCAGGGTCCAATAGCATGCAAGGAACTCTTTTTTGAATGGTATTGAGTTCTTTGGTATAGATGGCATACCCTTGCTTCAGAAACCTAGGGTTCTACATCCTGATTCTTCTTCTAGGGTTTGCCATATACTCTGCACAACACATTTTGATACCATAAGATCCAACAGGTTCTATAGAACAAGTGGCAGGCCTCTTGTACCTCAGTCTGAACCTGCTGCAGGTCCTTTCCTTCTCTGTGCCCCACTCAAAACTGTGTGATTTATGCTGTGGCTTTCTAATTTCGACATCAGCAAGTTTAAACCACTCTGTTTGCTACATTTTAGATGACCCACCTGCCTCAAATTGTTACTGATCAACATCCCTAGTCTCTCATCGGCTGGCCTCATGCCATCTAACACTACTCTCTCCCCTTAGTTGAAGGCCTTTGCTCATTGTGTTTCTCTTGTCAGACTTACCCTTTCTTTAGCTTTATCCAATTTCTCACTTTTCTACATAAAACCCTACCTTCACTATGAAGATTTCTTGACTTTTTCTGACAAGTCATGTCTCTCTTCTCAGCAATCCTAGGGTATCTAGAGGCATATCAATGCAAGTTGACACTAACATACCTATTATTGCATAATGCTTGCCCCGTGCTTCATGTTCATTAACTGTTTTTACCCTAAAATTAAGAGCTCTTAGGTAAGGGGTCCAAATCTTCTTACATTTTTGGTAGGCACACAACTAGTACTCTTGGTGAATACTAGCTGATGGAGCTATTCTCTCCGTAACCCTCAGCCAAAACCATCTAGGCTAGTAGCACCACCTGATATATACTCCGAGGGCTGAGGATACACTGGAGTCCACACTTATCTTTTCTATACCAAATCCAGAAAGACTCTATATATTGACAAACTTATCAGCATTTATGTAAACTCATGAATTGTTAGTTGTCCCATCAAATTGTTTCAATTCGGAAATTTTGCCTTCTTGCTTGGCACAGTAGCCCAATCATGCCACCAATGTGCTTCACTTAGGAAGCCTGTTAGATCCTGCCTGGTTCTCAGCCTCTTCATCTCATGTCAAGTGTCCTAGACACCATTTACTAGGCACGTCCTTCTCCCAAACTCTAGGTCAAATCTTAAGTTTACCCATAAAAGATTAAAGGAACTACAGCAGTTGTTGTGATTCAAATGCCCCAGACTTTGGGCTAGAAAGCTAAATAGTTGACCTTGGCCTTATTTCAGAGATGTTTGGGTCTGAGAGCAGGATCCTCTTGTGCTCCCTATCTCAGAAATGCAACCAATACTCCAAGATCTGTCTTATTGAGTGAGGGTTTACATCACCTTGCACACTTCCCAGGTTCTCCCCACCTCTCTGGACCTCCTGGTGGACCTCAACTGGATTTACCCAGTAAAGTAACCCTTTTTAAGTCATATGAAGTCTCTTGACACCAGTTTTTACCTAATTTTCACCTACTACCTGTTGGATTCAATTTCTTTCAAGCCTGTTGTAGAATCTGCCCTTTTGCCTACTCTAATACTGAAGTGGGGTTTGTCCTGAACTTCATCCTTCTCAGGTTGCCCTGGGCTTTTATATACTTGAACCATATCCTAGGACGTGATAAGAGCAAGTGTCATCAAATTCAGATGGTTCAACAAGAGGTGCATTGGCAACTTGACAACTAAGACCAGACCTGAAGAGAGAGGACAAGCAGGGAGAGTTGAAGGCTGTGGCTGAACCCTGGGAGAGCAGCACAATGAACAGGCAGTGTGACAGGCAAGATGGCGAACCAGGAGCAGTTCAAATGGGGACTAAACTCAAACCAGGTGTCAGGGCATGGTGTCAAGGGGTGGAGGCAGAAGTACAGGTAGAGGCAGAAGATTCCTAAAACTACATTAATGCTGATGTTATGGCAAGTGCTAGGTGAGTGTAGGGTCGAGTCAGAACTCAGAAAGAAAATGGAGGCATGAACCCAGTTACGTAGTCCAGGCCAGTATTGTAGAGAGTGCCTTAGTGAGCACTCAGGTTCCCAGGACTCTTGCCAAGACTTCAGATACCGTATCCCCACTGTCTGAGAGGCTGAGATGCTGAGATGCTTTCTTTTCTGGTAAGGCAGTTAGGATAGACTATGGAAAGAAACAACCCCAAACTCTCCATGGTTAAAATAACAAAGGTTGATTTCCTGCTTACCTTATCATCAAGAGGTGGTGGCTTAGGGCAGCTCTGCTCTGTGCTCTGTGAAGTGATAGACATCACTTCAGATCCCAGGCTGATGGGGTGCCATCCTTCCTGAGGGAAGGATGATGAGCCTCATTTGGAGGCTCAGGTTTGTCTCTGAGTTTGTCACTGTCAAGTCTAGAGAATTGAATATAAGCAATCAAATGTTTTGGACTCATGATCACATTTCATTGGCCTGAATGACTCACATGGGCATACTTCAAAGGGTAGGACTCTGTAATCTTCCTATACCTGGAAGTAGAGGAGAATGGGATGTTGGAACACTAGCAATGCCTATCGAATTGAGTCAGAATCAATTTATAAATTGGACTTCGCTATGGCTGTGAATTGTATATATATGCTTGGTGGAAGGCTGGGGGACACTTCATTGTTGTCTCATACTGGGAAGAGTAGAATAGAAGGGAAGAACAGGTTAGCTGTATAAAATCCACAGAGTTAAAAATCCTCTATAAAGTAAAATATATTCTGAAATATAGGCACAGTTTGTAGTCTGGAACCATGATTCATCTTTGGATGGGCCAGCTCTACTTCTGGGCATGTATCTTCTCATCCATTGCTCTTAGTGAATAAGGACAATATAAACTAAACCCAGCCATCAGAATTGGCTATTATTCTCCAGAGGAGGAGATGTTTCTACAATGAACTGTCCATGCTCTATCTCTACCTGTTCTCATTATGTAAATCACATTATATGTAAGCTGGGTGGCCCTGCCTAGGGTGGTGGCCCATGGCAGAGATAAGCCCCATAATTGGTCTGGAAACTGAGCCATCTTTGGTTTTATTAGCACCATGCATTGACTGAACAACACACTCTTTGTATCCTGAGAACTTACTGAAATCATTTCAGCTTTCAAAAAAAAAGGAATACAACTAATTGGATGTCATTCAACTAATTTTAAAAAAATCTTTAAAAATTATATATATACGCAGACTCGTGCACACAGAGACACATACACAAATTTGCTACCTTTCAGAACAAGGAAGTTGTACTTCACAGTTTAAGAACCACTTTGAAGAGCCTCTATACTACCAGAGAGTAACAAGAGTCATTTCAATTGTAAAATCCATTGTGGAAATATCTCTGCCATAGACCCCTCAACTCTGTTCGTAGGCAGAGCTTCAAGTGTCAGGACTAACAGTGTGGAAGGGTTTCAAAGAGGAGTCTAGGGGTGGGGGATCACAACTGCAGAAGATTCAAGTTGGATCTGACGTGAGCATCTTTGTGAGAAGCACACTCCAGCACACTCTAGCAGATCCGTCCCAGGATGATGCTCCCAAAGCCTTCATCACCTTCCAGCCTGAAAACCACCCTGACAGCAATTCTTGCTAGACACAGCCATGCAAGGAAGGAATATTCTTAGAAATTGCTTGTGGATGTTCATACTGTGTTTATTTGACTGGAGAAATAGTGTCTTCTTAACGACCAGCAGTTGTGGGCTTTTCGTGGCTCCAGGTGAAGAGGTGACTTCCGTCTTTGATTCAGTGTTCATAATTGGGCTGTCTGTTAGCAGAAGTGGTAAGAAAACAATGCTAATGAGGTCAAGGGTTCAGTGCCCACGTGGGTCAGTTAGCTTTCCTTTGTTCTTTGGCCAAAAGTCTGCACAGGCTTGCCTTGTTTTATTTCTTCACTTCATCACACCTCGCAGATGTTGTGGGGTTTCTTTGGGGTTTTTGTTTTTGTTTTATAAATTGAAGGTTCAAGGCTTCAGTGGAGGAAGTGACTGCAGACGTGGTGGAAATAGCAAGAGAACTAGAATTGGAAGTGGAGCCTGAAGTTGGGACTGAATTGTAGTCTCATTGTAATCTCATGATCAACCTGAACAGATGAGTAGTTGCTTCTTATGGATGAACAAAGAAAGCAGTTTCTCGAGTTGGAACCTACTCCTGGTAAAGATTCTGTGAAGATTGTTGAAATGACAGCAAAGGATTTAGACCATCATATAAACTTAGTTGATAAAGCAGCAGCGGAAGGGTTGGAGAGGACTGACTCCAATTTTGAAAGACGTTCTACTGTGAGTAAAATGCTATCAGAAAGCATTATATGTGGCAGAGAAATCATTCGTGAGAGGAAGAGTCAATGGATGAAGCAAACTTCATTGTTGTCTTATTTTAAGAAATTGCCACAGCCACCCCAGCCTTCAGCAGCCACCACCCTGACTGGTCAGCAGCCATCGACCTCAAGGCAAGACCATCCACATGCAAAAAGATTATGACTTGCTGAAAGTTCGGATGATGGTTACCTTTTTTAGCAATACAGTATTTTTTAATTAAGGTACACACAGTTTTTTAGACATGATGCTGTTGTATACTTACCAGACTACAGGATAGTGTAACCAAAAAAATCATTTGACTCACTTTACTGTGTTATGCGCTTTATTGAGATGGTGTAGAACCAACTCCGCAATATCTCCAAGGTTTGCCCATAGCTTCTGTGTCCAGCGACTATGAAGACAATAGCGATTGGGAGAGAGTAAGGGAAGGTAGATCACTCTTTAATCTTAGACCTCCTGCAATGAAGAACAACTCTAAGTTCATGTCGTTTTGCAGCAAAGTCACCTTCAGGGTTGGAGGACTGCCCGTTAAGAAGCAGTAAGGAAAATGAAAGGTATAGTTCCCCGGTGGTGTTAAGGAGTCTGAAGCTACAGGATTAATGCTTACAGCTAGAGCATCAGCTTGGTCATTTACGCCAATTAAATGAAAGCAGCAGTGGACATATTATTATTTACAGCCAATTTTCCATTTATTAGCCAAAGTTTAAAAAATTTCTAGACATTTGTGTATGGAGTTAAAGCAGATTGGTATGAGTTTCATGTCTTCTTTTTTTTTTTCTCAGTCACTATCAATTGGAGATTCAAATGAATGGTGACATGCTCATAGATAGCTGGAAAGAGAAGGCCTGAATATTCCCACAAGTAGGGCTCAGCCCTGGAGTGACTTAGATCTGGCTTCGTAATCACAATTCATGGTTCCCCCTGCTATGCACAGTTTTCTCAGAATTACTTCGGTAATGCTATGTGGCAACATAAATCAGAGTAGGCACTAACCAAGAATGGTGGAAAAACTATGGGCTTCTAAGTTGATCTTATGACTCCTTAGCTCTGTGTGTGTGTGTGTGTATGTGCACCTGCATCTTTGGGAAAGCTAATTAATGGCTTTGAGCCTCAGTTTCCTTGCTTGTAAAATGGGGATATTAATGTTTATCTCATAGGGCTGTTGGAAGAATTATATGATAGAATATATGGTCCACTGTGGTAACTGGCAAATTGCAAGTGTTTTCCTTAATGATGAGAGTTCTTATTATCAACATTGCATATATTTATTTTAATTGTTTGGCAAATTTCCCCCACTTTATTGCAAAACCAAATGTGTAGAGCATCCATTACTAATACCTCCTTAGCAAATGCTGCTGATTGCCTTCCCATGTCCTTCAGCCCACCTGCATTCACCACCAGCCATGATAGACAGTCGACACCTTCCCACCTCAGGGATCTGGGTCTTTCCTCTTCTTTGCCTGAGGGCTTTCAAAGGCACTTACAAAACCTAGAAGCCTAAGAGTCTGTGCTTCTAGGGGCAACCTTAATCTCAACCAAATGAAAGATACCTGCCGTTAGAGTGATTCTGAGACATATTCCATATGGCTTCTCAGAAGATGCTCAGCAGGACTGACCTGAAGCTGTCCACAGTGCAAACCCTCACATTAATGCCCTTTTTTGGTTTTTACTTTGCTCCTTTCTCTGTCTCACTGTTCCCATTTCTTCACTTGTGATTCCTGGATTCACTTTGCAAATAAATTCCTAACCCCCAGTTGCTTCTCTCAGGGTTTTCTTTTTTTTGGATAACTCAAACTTGAACACATACCTCATGAGGTTTTTATTTTTATTTTTAAATTTATACACAGTACACTTTATTTTTTGGTGTGCAGTTCTATGAGTTTTAACAATGTATATGTTTGTGTATGTACCACCACAATTAGGATACAGAGCAGTGTCCTCACCCTAAAAATTCCCTCCTACTGCCCCTTTAAAGTGAAACCATCCCCCACCCTAACCCATGGCAACAATCCCATATAGGTTTCCTTTCTCAGAATGTCATGCTGGGGGCTACCTTTTACAACTGGCTTCTTTCCTCAACATAATGCCTTTGGGATTCTTCCATGGTGCATGTGTTTCATTAGGTTATTCCTTTTTGTGGCTGAGTAGTATTCCATTGTATGGATGTATGACAGCTTGTCACTGAATTTGTTGAGGTGCATTTGGATTGTTTCAGTTTTCTAAGATTATGAATAATGCTGCTGTAAATATTCACATGGGTTTTCATTTCTCTAGGGTAAATACCTAGGAGTGGATTTGTTGAGTCACATGGTAAGCGTATGTTTCACTTTATAAGAAACTGCCAAATTTTTCCAGAATGGCTGTACAATTTTGCACTCCCACCAGCAATTTGTGAGAGTTCTACTTACTCCACATTTTTGCTTGCACTTGGGATAGTCATTATTTTTTTATTTTAACCATTCGCATAGAGATGTAGTGGAATTTCTTTGTGCTTTTAATTTGCATTTCCTTAGTGGCTAATGATGTTGAACACTTTTTTTCATGTGCTTATTTGCCATAATATTTCTTCTTTGGTGAAGTGTCTATTTAAATCTCTTGCTTACTTTTTTGGGTGATTTACTTTCTTACTGTTGAGTTTTGAGAGCTCTTTATATATTCTGGATACAAGTTCTTTATCACATATGTAGTTTATAGATATTTTCTCCCAGTCTGCACCTTGCTTTTTCATTATCTTAATCACAGTGTTTTATACATGTAGTTCTTTGAAGGTGAAATAAACATGCTACATACATGTCAATTTGGACATGTAATATAGAGGAGTTGGACTTGGCATTCAGACACACTGGGGTTTGAATCCTAGGTAAGTTGCCCACTAGCTGCTTTGCCATGAACTGTCCTATGAGTTTCCTCATCTGTAAATGAAATAATGGTCAGGAGCTTAGCCCCAGGCCAGAACATTGTGAATATCCTGTAACTGTAAAGATTCTATTCATAACATGACATTCTTTTTCTTCTTTTAGCCTTTGCATAAACTTTTTTTTTTCTAGCTAGGATGACTCCTATTCCGGGGGCTTTGCTTGACACACCCAGTAGGGGCCGGACACCCCTTCCTGGTGCTCCCACCACCCTTTAACCACCTTCCGTCACTGTGTTTTAAGCACAATGAGATGTGAGCAGTGCAAGGGCCAGGCTAATGTCTTTCTCCTCAAAAAATAATTCCAGGTTGTGTTTGATGAATGAATGAATAAATGAACCAATTCATCTTATCCTTTGTCTGGGAGTTCCCAGTAGACATTCCTCGTAGTATTGCCAAATTCAGTCCCTTTAAGACAGCCTTAAACACCCCACATGGATGTCTGTGACTTACACCAGGACGCTGCGCGCGCTCTGCCAAACACTATATCTTTGACAAGTTGGATGCCGGATGGAGAAACTTGAATGCTCTGCATCTATTTACTTTTACCACATGCCATAAAAATTAAAAATACATTGTACCACAAGTGCAGTATTTAGTGTTTCACTTTAATTACATTCAAGTGTGTTGCTAAATAGTCTTGAGAAAACCTTAATGACCAGCTGTTCTACCCTTTTCCCATATGTCAGAAATGGTTTCTGAAATCACATTCTGGGACAGTAAGGTTGTATAATTAGACAGTGTATAGTTAACACTTCTAGATTTTCCCCTTAAACTGTGGACCCTTTATGCTAACATATTGCGTGATTCTGCTGGTTTGGCGCGATGCAATTAAATGACGTGCCAAACAGCGATGGAGATCTGCAAACTCCATCAGAATTGTTATCATTGCATCATTATTTCTTCATATCTTTTTCATCGTCGGGATGGCATGCTTTTGTGTGTGTGTGTGTGTGTTATGCAATATTCAGCATGTTTGGCTGACGAATAAACTTAGTAAAGAGGGCTGTAAATTTTTAATATTCCCTTCATAATGCCATTTATCTTACTAGAATTAGATGTAAGAGTGGCTTTTGCATCCTTTCGAACAAAGAGCTATCGCTCAAACACATAGCAACCATTTAAGGAAACAAAACAAAACTAAAATTCCCCCAGGTCGTAAGAGAAGCCAATATTTTTCTGTCGCGTCTGGTGAGGAAATGGGGATCTTAGGTACCCCCAAACTGGATTTGGGAGATAGAAGAGGTTGAATTAAGACAATTGGTTATTGTGAAAATAAGTCATTACTTACTTGCAGTTGCTTGACTCTGAGCTTAATGAGTTTTTTTGAAATCATAGTAATATTTTATTTGATTAAATTTGGCTAATTCTTTGATGTTTTGAGTTTAGACAGGAGACTGAAATAGAAATGCAAAGTAAGGAAATGGAAAAATTTTATCAACTAATAATATTCTTTGGCTCCCCTTCTTCTCCCCTAAAGAAAATGCCCTTTACATTGTCCCAAATCACAAGTCAAAAGTAACTCTGATTTCTGATTGAGAATTGCCCAGATAAATACATTAAGACCAAGTCCCAGCTGAAGCTTCCTTGAGTCCTTAAGCATCACATTCATTTTTTTAAAAAGGCTAAGAGAGATCTTTGCTGTTCTAAGACCAATTTCCAACATTTTTTTTCCTTCTAAGCCTGAATTTCCAAAGACTTATTTAGATGTAAGCACTGACAGCCATAAGCATGTTTTAAATCTTGCTTTGTATCCTTAGTTATAATGTTGTTCAATTAATATTCAGAATAATGGAAGTGATGTGCCGTTTTGAAAACGACTTGAATACAATCCAATGCTTTGGGAAACTGACTCTCGAGAGGATTAATCAGCATTTAAAACTTGCATTAATAAAAATCTGATCTTCCCCCATGTGGCACACATAATACTTTTCGTTTTTAAACATTTAGTTTAATAATACGGCATCCTTTGTCCTGATTTTTAAAGGGATTTTAAAATTGAGCTCCTTCAGATCCATTCTGTCTTGACCCTTGTACATAATTAGACACTTACAATTTAAAAATATAAGGATGCTCTTTTGCATGGTGCACTAAACTGGATTTCCATTATTGAAGAGAAGGGCAATAATGGATGACAACTTTGTACTTAACATTTCAGTTTTTTCCCCTCTCTTTATATCCAAAGAGTTTTCAATCTTTCTTTAAAGCTCAATTATCCAAACCCAGTCCTCAAGAGAAAAAGAGCTAAAAACTATCTTTAAATAATGAAAAATTAGCACTCGTAATAGGATCTTTTGCTGGAAATGGTATATGTCAAACAATATTGATAATTAGTGGTCTCTTTTTATTTGTTTTTAAATAAGCATAAATAACACTGAGTTATTTACATTTAAACAAGGATTTGGAGTCTAAATTTAAAATAAAATGACATGATGGAGAGTGAACTGGGACACAGCGGACTAAGGGTTCTGTTTGGCTTCTAGCTAAATGGGAATGAAATCAATTTTAGAAACAGGGAAGAAAGATGATTGTGAAAGCAGAATAGGGGGGAAAAAAAAACAACTGCTGTTTCATCCTCATCGGGTAATTGGTTGCTTTATAACCAGAAATCAAGTCAAGTGAGCGCGTGCTTCTGTAGGTTTTCTCTCTCTCCTTAGACCAGCGACTTGCTCTCTGGCCCAGGGCCAGCTGCTTTTCCTCTGCTGAGACCCTGTCTGACACGGCTGACCAGAGGGAGAGAGAAAGGTCTTTGTGGTGCTAAAGGTGGCCCGGAAGGATTTTATTCTTCCCCTTGCATGATTTTAGAAAAATCTCGGAGCTTCTATGATGAAGCAGTAGACACCGCAGAGCAAATTCTTATCACTGCTGGGCCTTATTAGGTTTTTATAGCAGGCACAGCAAATGGTCAATAAATGCTTATTGAAAGAATCTCTTTAAAAGCCCTAATTAAGTGCCTGCAGGCCTGCCGTGGGTGGACCAGTTTCCGCTCCGGAGAGTTTTGCTCACCTGGCCACCTTTCCAACAGAGGGGGCACTGCTTTTCCTTGAGCAGCAGCCTCCTTTGGTCTTCTTCAAGTCCTGTAACTGCTCTGAGATGGGGAGTGGGGGGCCACGCGAAGAAGGCGGCAAGGCTGTAGGGAAGGCCAGGGTCGCTGACCGCCCCCTGCCCCAATGAGCACTAGGTACAGTGGGTGGGGAAATGCCTGCGAGGTAGGGACAGATAATCAAGAGAACAAAAGCATGTATTTAAGATACAACTGGACCGAGAAGTGTCTGCATCATAGACACACCTAAGGGCATATTCCATTAATGAGGATGTTACAAACATGAAGCTCAAAAAACGGTGAAGTTTGATGGAAGCATTGGTGGCCACTGAATTTTACCCACAGACCCAGTACCTTTGTGCAGGTGATTGCGAGCTGGTTTGAATGGAGAGAGCATGAGGGCCCCAGCTCTGTCTTTCGAATAGGAAAGTGCCTGTGTTTCAAAGTCTCTTTCTCAGACTATGGAAAGGATTTTTGTTTGTTGGTTTGTTTGTTTTTCTTGCTCTGTAGTATTTTTTTCTCCACCTGTGGCTGTCAGGGCGGTAGGTGACAAAGTTGGGCCCTGGGCCCCAGGGGGTACCATGCCCCCTTCTAGAGGGAATGGGACAATGAAGGTCTGCTCCCTGAAGACACTTTCTCAGGATCCTGGCATTTGGGGAATTTGTTTAGCTTCGGGGGGGGGGGCAGATTTCACTACCCCTGTTTTGTGGTCAGATTTTGAACATTTTTTTTTAAGATTTTATTTATTCATTTGAGATGCAGAGATACAGAGAGAGAGAGAGAGAGCATGAGCAGGGAAAGAGGCAGAGGGAGAGGGAGAAACAGCCTCCCTGCTGAGCCAGGAGCCCGATGTGGGGCTTGACCCCGGGATCCCCGATGTGGGGCTCGACCCCGGGATCATGACCTGAGCCAAAGGCAGACGCTTAACCATCTGAGCCACCCAGGCGCCCGATTTTGAACATTTTAACAAGCTCAAGGCTTTTCTGCTCTTGGCTCAGGATAATCTTTCTAAAATTCAGACAAGATTAGGACAGTTCCTTGCTTTAAAATGTAAACGACTTCCCTTAGCCTATTAAAAGAAAGCTCAAAGAGCCATGAGAGACTAGGGACTCTGAGAAACAAACTGAGGGTTCTAGAGGGGAAGGGGGTGGGTGGATGGGTTAGCCTGGTGATGGGTATTAAAGAGGGCACGTACTGAATGGAGCACGGGGTGTTATATGCAAACAACGAATCATGGAACACTACATCAAAAACTAATGATGTAATGTATGGTGATTAACATAACATAATAAAATAAAATTAAAAAAAAAAAAAGAAAGCTTAAAGCTTTAGCATTACCACCCTTGCCTTCACTATCTGACCCCAGACCTCCCCTCAGGCTGTTATCTTTTCTTTTGTTCCCCTATCCCCAGACATCTTGCCCTCAGGTCAGAGTAGCCTAGACATCACTCCTTAAACATGAGTGCTTTTTCTGACTCAGTGCCCCTGCTCAAATAATACCCCCTCCTTTACATTTTGCCTGGAGAGCTCCTACTTATCCTTCAGTGCCCAGCTCAAATGCTGCTTCCTCCCTATGGCTCTTCCTGGCTCCCCCAGTGCTCTCCAGGCTTCTGCCTCCTTCACCCTATCCCCGCTCAAAGAGAATTAGTCACTCCTATGGCAGTGTTCCCCTGACTAGAGCATTTATCACTTAGGCTATGAGTACTTTTTGTTATTGTTTCTCCCACAATACTGTAGTATTATGCAAGAGTTGGAATACTGGTTCCAAAGTTGTTATTTCCTAAATGTTTGTTGAAGTGAATTTGCCCTTCAATAAGCACGAAGTGTATTTCAAAATCTTAGAACTAAAAGAATATCAAATAGTTTATAGTTAAAAGTTGATTTGTTTTCCTTAAGTCTACCAAATATAATAATTATAAATTAAGAGCTGAGACCAACCTTAGAATTTAAAAACTGTCTTTCAAAAGCTCTATATTTCTTTTCTACGCCAGATCCTAAGATGCAGTGATACATCTAATAATCATAAAAATACCTATTTTTTTTCTGATCTCAGAAAAACTTAGAATGTAGGTAGATTAATTTCGTGGTGTAGACTGTATATCTAGTCAAACTCCCTATCTCCAACAAGAAGGGTGTTTGAATATGGATCTCTGCAAAGTATTTGATGAGATTCAAAGTAAGAATTGTATGGCTTGCAAGGCAATGTGAAATTGCATTGAAGGAGGTTTTCCACACTCTGATGTCCATGGGAGAAGCAGTATTCTTCTGTTCATATCTGTGGTGGGGTCGGCCCCTCACCCTCCAAAGTCACGATGTTTTCTAGGCAAGTAGATCTCAAGCCTAGTTGCCTGTAAGAATCATCTAGAACAGGACGTGGAAAACTACAGCCCACAGGCTAAATCCCGCATGCTGCCTGTTTTTGCAACAGTGAAGTGCTAATGGGAACACATCCACACCCTCTCATTCTTGTGTTGTCTGTGGCTACTTTCACGGCACCATGGCAGTGGTGAATAGTTGCAACAAAAGTTGTATCACCCACAAAACTGAA
Source organism: Mirounga leonina (assembly GCF_011800145.1). NCBI lineage: Eukaryota > Metazoa > Chordata > Mammalia > Carnivora > Phocidae > Mirounga > Mirounga leonina. The sequence goes on along the minus strand of NW_023270389.1, from coordinate 38,495,189 downwards.
CATATTGACTATGTGGCTCTTTACAAAAAGATGTTTGCTGACCCCTTGACCTACAAGTTTCATTTTTGTTTTGTTTTTTTAAATAACATAGATGGCTGAGCCCTGCTATAAGTGGATTAGTAATTGAAGGGATATATTCTGGTCATTTGTATTTTTAAGATGCCCCATCCATGTGTGATTCTGATTACAGACTCCTAATTTTTATTTCTCAAGAAGTTATCATAAATCGTGCCACGCAAATTCTCACAACACAAGGAATATCTCTCTAAGGCGAGCTCCATATTTTATCTATCTTTGCATCCATAATACCCAACACGGCTCCCACCATAATTAGATTCTGATAAGGCTTTTGCTAAGTGAATGAGTGAAGGGCAAGGGGAGCAGTCTTAGATTGCAGATGCTACTAGAACCCACTAAAAATCACAATCAATTGCAAGTATCCTCTCAGGCCCTGGATATGTGCCCTCTTCCTTTCTAGTGAGATTTCTTTCTTTCTTCCAACTCCAAGCTAATCTAGAAAGACATAAATGCTACTGATTCTCTGTGGATCTGAAATCTAAAAAAAGTCCAAGAGTATCAAATGATGCATGCCTTGGTCTGCATAAACATGGTCATCTTCTCATTGCTTGGGACATTCAGGGGGAAAAAAATCGACTCATCATGAGAAATGGTGCAGATGGTATATTTGGCATCACCAGCCTGCATAGATCAGAGATGCATTTATTTACATGACTTCGTTTGCATTGTGACCATTTATCTGGGCCCTTGCTCACATTTAACCTTTTGAAGGGTCGGGAAGGAGTGAGCCATTCTGCCCTTGGGATCGAATGCAGGGAGCCCCTTATACAGATGATGTTTGCATTTCCTCCTACCTGCAAAATATTCATTTCTTACAGCATCAGAAAACATTTGGTTATGTTATCTCGTGGGTCCAGGAGGAGTGTGGAGTGTGCCAAATTTAAGAGCCATTGCCAAATGCCACGGTTTGCATTATGTAGACAGCAAACCAGTGGAACTGGCGCTAACTAGTTGTAGATTCAAGAATGCCCTGGCCTCAGAGGCAAAGGACCCCTGTTAGTCCTTTCCAACTGGGATCATGCCCTTTGCCTTTGGTTATGAGATATCTTTGTGTCTGTGCACAAAGCGTGGCCTGTGGGCACAGCTGACTCACCACTGTGACTGACCTCTTCCAGGCTGGGACAGTGAGCCCCCAGAGTGGTGTCCCAAAGGCCTCAGACCCCATGGATGACTTGGAGATGCTAAAAAGCAGTGTGGTGCCTTAGAAAGGGCCTTGGAGAACTTGGTCCTAGACCTAGGCATACCACCTGCTGGAACGAGTCACTGGAGCACTCATCTGTAAAATGGGGACAGGTTGCTGTCTTGATCTTTGGTCTCCTCATCTTTCAACAGGGATCATCAGAGTTGTTAACGACAGCCCAGCTCATCCATACAAGTCACTGGGCTCCGGAACTGGCACCAAGTAAACTCTCAATGAAAGTTTTTATTATTACTATTATTATTATTATCGTTATTATCAATATAAGCAGCTTGCCTCTTGCACATTGTGGGTGTGAAGATGGAACAGCTGCTGATGTGCTCTGTGAATGTGCAGAGCTCGGCAGGTGTGAGGAACGATTGCTTCAGAGGGAAGGAAGGTAAGTGCTTCTAAAGCCTATCTGTCAAAGCACATTTCAACATGACTCCTTGGCCAACTGTCCTGAATTTTTTTTTAAGTTTTTTTTTTTTAAAGATTTTATTTATTTATTTGAGAGAGAGAGAGTGCAAGTGAAAGCACAAGCAGGGGGGAACAGCAGAGGGAGAGGGAGAAGCTGAATCTCCACTGAGCAGGGAGCCCGACGTGGGGCTCCATCCCAGGATCCTGGCATTAAGACCTGAACCGAAGGCAGACGCTTAACCCACTGAGCCACCCAGGCGCCCCGTAAGTTTTTATTTTAATTCCAGTGAGTTAACATACAGTGTTCTATTTCTGTTAGTTTCAGGTGTACAACATAGTGATTCAACACTTCCATACATCATCGGGTGCTCCTCACAAGTGCACTCCTTAATCCTCATCCCCTATTTCACCCATCCCCCCACCTACCTCCCCTCTGGTAACCATTAGTTTGTTCTCTATAGTTAAGAGTCTGTTTCTTGATTTGTCTCTCACTCTCTCTTTTTTTCCCCTTTGCTCATTTATTTTGTCTCTCAAATTCCACATGTGAGTGAAATTATACGGTATTTGGCTTTCTCTGACGGACTTATTTTGCTTAGCATAATGCTCTCTAGCTCCATCCATGTCATTGCAAATGGCCCAATATTTTTGAAATAAGAAGCTACTTTTTATTTTGGTAAACTCTTGAGAGACTCTGTCCATGGGTAAGCAGTTGTTCTGATGGGCTGTGGATGAGTGAAGAGGTAGCTGATGTGCTGTGGGAATGTTCCTGAGCAGAACCAGGGTGGGGCCCGCTGCCTGAGCTGCACTTCCGCTGCGTGTGAGGCGGTCACAGGGGGAACGCAAGAGGACTTGTACCAGAGAAGGCAAGCACGTGAGCCATCGACCTGGAGGAGCGTCAGGACAGAGAAACCATTCCCCAGTTTGCTTAAATTCGTGTTACTTCATTTTGCCTGCGAGCCTCGTGGTTCCATTCAGCAGGCATCTCCTGCTCAGTTACCGCTCCTAGACCCCATACAAAAGGGGCTGTGCTTTGAGGAAGCTGAGTAAAGTTATCTCTCTCCTGGTGGAAACATGAGAAGATGGAAGGAATCAAGGCTGCCCTTGAAAATGATGGGAAGATGTGGGTATATGAGAGCCCATTATTTTTTATAAGCACATTACAACATTGCTTCATGAGGAAAGATTATTGCGCAATGTTGTCTACCAGGCTTTCATGAGGAGTCTTAAATGCAACTAGAAGAAATCCCAGATGCTCACAGTGACAGCCACTGGTCATGACAGTGGTGTCTCGGAAACTCCGGCGCCACACGCCTCCTGGGTGGGATGCTCCCAGGTGCCCTGCAAGGCCTTGTTGGCACCGCTCTGAAACACTCACCTGGGTCAAGCAATTCAGTAGGTCAGGCCAGTCAACACACACATCTCACCTGCCTACAGAAATTCTAGGCAGATAATAGGTACTCAATAAAAACTTAAGACTCATGTAATAGTAACAATAATAATAATATATAATATTCGTTAAAGACTTACTAGATGCCAGGTCCTTTCATATGTACCTTATATGTGTTGATTAATAGTAGCCTCACTATAGTTGAATGAGATAGCATTATTATTACTGTGTTTAGAGGTGGAGAAATATAGCCTTTGAGAACCTAAGTAACTTGGTCAAGAGCATAGTCAGAAGTGGTAAGGCTGGAATTCCACCGAGGCAGACAGACTCTGAGTCCATAAACCATATGCTGGTGGCCCTACAGACTTGATTTAAAAGTAACATGCAGCTTTATTCTTTTTTTTTTTTAAAGATTTTATTTATTTATTTGAGAGAGAGAGTATGAGCGGGGGGGCGGGGAGGAATTGGGACAAGCAGACTCCCCTCTGAGTGAGGAGCCTGACTTGGGACTCGATCGCGGATCCCTGAGGTCATGACCTGAGCTGAAGGCAGATGTTTAACTGACTGAGCCACTCAGGTGCCCCCCAAAGTAACACGCAGCTTGCAAAAGAAACCAAGTGTTGAATTAGGGGAATATCTGCTTAAGGTGCTTCTTTAACTGATTGCATTTTAATTTTTGGCCCGACAGATTTTTTTTTTTTTATGGGTATAACTTTAGTAAAAACTTAAAAATTTATGCAAAACAAATCTTAGAGCATTGTAGAGCAAGTGCTCGATGATTGGTCTGAGGCCATGGAAGGAAGGAAGGAAGGAAGGAAGGAAGGAAGGAAGGAAGGAAGGAAGGAGGGAAGGAAGTGGGGGTGGGGAAGGAAGGAAGAAAGAAGGAAAGATAGGAGGCTAATTTGATGGTATAAATAGAAACTGTGTGCATCATTATAAGTTCTTCTATTTTCTTTCTTTATGCTTCCTGCTTCTTTATAGTGTGCACTTCTCAGAGAAGTGAGAGCTGCCTAACAGTCTGGGCCTAGTTCTGTGTCCTCCACTGTGAGAGGGAGGGTGGCACAGAATTACAGGAAAGAAGGAATGAGGTCTCTGTTCTCCTGTGTGCAACTCCACCCCAGGCATCAAAGCTCAAATAGGCCTTCCCTTCAGCCTGGGAGCAGGAGCGAATGACAGCCAGACTTGAGAACCCCTCCTGAACCCGAGCTTCTCCCAGGTCCACCTGCAGGGCAGACCACACGGAGGGAGGCAAGGCTGCCACACGCAGCAGAAGATGGCGGTGGATGTACTACACAGAGCTGAGAGGCCAAGGAGCGGTGATGGTGGGGGTTCGGGTAGCCTGCTCTTGCATGGCACTTTGCAGAGGGAGTGGATGGTCTCCAACATCTAGGAGGGTTGCAAATGAGATGAAAGGGGAGATTTCTGCTGGAGAGAAAGAAGCATGGCACACACAGGTCCCTGGAGGAGAGAGAGCAAATGGAAGGCACCCAAGGAAAGATGCTTGTCTCATGAAGAGGCATTCAGCTGTTCCAGCGGAGAGGGAGGTGTGCATGGTGGGCAGAAGGAGCACATCTCATCTTTGTAAAAATGCCCAGGCAGAGTCAGGTCTCAGGCCTGCGGAGTTAGAACTCTCCTAAAGGGCTTTGAAACACAAGAGAAAGTAGTATTCACCTTCCGAGTAGCGGAAGAGGGAGTGGCAGGTGACAACTTACTAAGTCTTTTTCCCAATTAGTTGCTGCCTCTGGTTAACTGACTTGAAGAAATGGATAGCTTCTTTGTGCGTTTGTCCATGTTGACTTTGTAGTACAGTTTTTTCAGGGGCGCTATGGACTGCCTTGTGTCCTCCTAAAACTCATGTGAAGCCCTAATCCCCAATGTGACTGTATTTGGAGTAAAAGGAAGTAATTAAGGTTAAATAGGGTCCTTAGGGTGGCATCTTGCTCTGATAGGATTAATGGCCTACTAAGAGGTACCAGAGAGCTCCTACTCCCTGTTGGTCAGGTGAGAACACAGCAAGAAGGCTGCCGCCTGCAGCTGGGAGAGAGCCCTCACTAGGAACACGATTAGCTGGAGCCTTGATCTTGGGCTGCCCAGTCTCCAGAACCCTAAGAAAATAAATTCCTGTGTTTATGCGTGATCAGTAGTATTTTGGTCTGGCAGCCCAAGCAGACTAAAAAAGGAGAAAAAAAAAAGAAATGCTCTAAATATCTGCAAACCCAATCTCCTGTAGGCTGTGCTCAGAGAAGATTATAAAGCAAAAGGTCTTTGTAAAACTTTGGCTTTCTTTATGGGGACTGAGAGATTATCCCCAAACGGTCCATCTGAGCCCCAAGGTTTGTATTTGGGAGGCCAACATTTATTTTCAAAAGGCTGGATACATTTTGAAAATGAAAAGGGCTGTATGGAAAGTAGCACTATTAAAGCAGAGAGTGAATAAAAGATGAGAGAAGGAACCTAAAAAAGAAAAAAATCTTACACAGAGGAGAATGCTTAGACCAACTTCAGTACTGAATATTTCCTTTTAAAAAAAATTCAGGTCTCCTAAAACCAACTCCAAATGGAATCATATAAACCCAAACCCTAGAATCAGGGGAATTTTCGAGTGAGGGAGAACATTTTGATAGTATTAGTAATTTAGTTTTCTCATAAGGAAATAAAAAGGAAATTAATTCAATGATTTGTTACGAATAGTTACAAAAACGTACAGTTTCAGAGATTAGTGGGGAATACAGTTCCTGCTGGAGGCAGCACTTCTCTGCTCTGCTAGAGGGGATGAATTATAAGATTTTATTTGTGTTTGAGGTGGAAGAGGGGAATCGGAAACTCCCTGCCTCCTGTCCCTTGTTCTGGAAAAAGTACACACATGCAGGGAATGCATTTCCTGCTTTCTTGCCTTATTGAATTTCTGCTTTCTTTTTTTTCCCCTTGTTAATATTTGCTTGACATTTTTTCCATCTTTATTGAGACATAATGAACATGTAATACTGTGTTAGTTTAAGGTGTACTACGTGGTGATTTAATGCCTGTATATATTGCAGTATGATTACAAAAATAAGGTTAGTTAACACATCCATCACCTCACATAGTTACTTCTTTGTGTGTGTGTGTGTGTGTGTGTGTGTGTGTGTGTGTATGGTGAGAAATTTTAAGATCTACTCTTTTAGCAACTTTCAAGGATATAGTATAATACTGTTAACTATTGTCACCGTGCTGTACATTAGATCCCAGATATTATTCATCTCAAAGCTGAAGGTTTGTATCCTTGGACCACCCTCACACATCCCCCCCCCCCCCCGCAACCACCAATCTGTTGTTTCTATGAGTTCAGTTTTTTTAGATCCTGCATATAAGTGAGATCATACAGTACTTGTCTTTCTCTGACTTATTTCATTTAGCATAACGCCCTCAAGGTTCATCCATGTTGTTGCAAATGGCAGGATTTCCTTCTGAATAATATTCCATTATATGAATGGAATATATATATAGATAGATAGATAGATAAATAGATAGATATAGATATAGATATAGGTATAGATATCTCACATTTTCTTTTCATTCATCTGTTGATAGATACATTATTGTTTTCATGTCTTGGCTATTGTAAATAATGCTAAAATGAACCTGGGGCACAGATAGCTCTTCAAGATAGCGATTTCATTTCTTTCTGATATATACCCAAAATAGAATTGATGAATCATATGGTAGTTTATTTTTCAGTTTTTTGTTTGTTTGTTTGTTTGTTTGTTTTGATAATAGCCACTCTAACCTATGTGAAATGATGGCTCCTTGTGGTTAAATTTGCATTTCTCTGATGATTAACAATGTGATGAATGTGGTAGACCTTTCCATGTACCTGTTGGCCATTTGTAGATCTTCCTTGGGAAAATATCTATCCAGCCCATTTTTAATTGGCTTATTTGGGTTTTGTTTTTTTGTTGGATCTTGTTACTGAGTTTGACTTCCTTATATATTTTGGACATTAACCTCTTATCAGATACATGGTTTGCAAATATTTTCTTCCATTCCACAGATTGCCTTTTCATTTTTTTTTTATTTTTAAAGATTTTATTTATTTATTTGAGACAGAGAGAATGAGATACAGAGAGCATGAGAGGGAGGAGGGTCAGAGGGAGAAGCAGACTCCCTGCCGAGCAGGGAGCCCGATGCGGGACTCGATTCCTGAACTCCAGGACCGTGACCTGAGCCGAAGGCAGTCGCTTAACCAACTGAGCCACCCAGGCGCCCTGCCTTTTCATTTTTTTGATTATTTTTTTTGCTGTGCCAAAACTCTTTGGATTGATGTGGTACCACTTGTTTACTTTTTCTTTTCTTTCTTGTGCTTTTGGTGTCAAATCCAAAAACACCATTGCTACAGCCAATGTTAAGGAGCTTACCCCCCTCTGTTTTCTTCTAGAACTTTTACAGTTTCAGGTCTTACATTTAAGTCTTAATCCATTTTGAGTTACTTTTTGTGAATAGTGTAAGATAAGGGTCTAGTTCATTCTTCTGCATGTGAATATCTAGTTTTCCCAACACCATTTATTGAAGAGACTATCTTTTCTTCATTAAGTAGTATTAGCTCCTTTGTCAAATGCTAGTTGATCATTTATGCATGGATTTATTTCTGGATTCTCAATTCTGTACCAGTGGCCTATGTATCTGTTTTTATGCCTACTTTTTTGATTACTCTAGCTTTGTGATATAATTTGAAATCAGGAAGTGTGATACATTCAGCTTAGCTCTTCTTTCTCATTGCTCTTGTTATTTAGGGTCTTCCATTTTTCCATATGAATTTTAGAGCTTTTTTCTGTTTCCATAAAGAATACCATTCAAATCTTAATAGGGGTTGCACTGAATCTGTAGATCACTTTGACTAGTATGGATGTTTTAACAATGTTAGTTTTTCTAATCCATGAACACAGAATATCTTTTAATTTATTTGTGTTTTCTTTAGTTTCTTTCATCAGTGTTTTATAGTTTGGAAAGTGTACAGATCTTTCACCTCCTTGGTTAAATTTATTCCTAAGGAAACATTTTTTGATGCTATTCTAAATGCTGGGGTGGGGAGGTGTCTTTATTTCATTTTCAAATAGCTCCTTGTTAGTATATAAAAATGCAGTTGATTCTTGTATGTTGATCTTGTTGATTAGAAAAGGAAATGAGAGTGATGGATAGGCAAATGAGTGATATCCAAAGAGAGGTTTTGGGATCTCAATGGGATTGTTCTTATAACAGGTGGTATAATAAATGCATCATTTTCAGGAGTATAAACAAATATTTTTTTAAGGGAAAGGCAGAGAAATCTGTCTTCTCTCAAAGCACTGCTGAGAATAGAGCTGATGGCCTGACTGATGAGGATTGTGTACTTTTTTTGTTGTTTGTAAAACACTACATAAATACATTTTAATAAATTTCTGCTTTAATACAGAAAAAAAGTTTTTAGAGTTTTTTATATATAAGATCATGTCATCCACAAAGAGAGACAATTTTACTTCTTCCTTTCTGTTGGATGCTTTTTATTTCTTTTTCTTGCCTGATTTCTCTGGCATTACCTTGATACCAAAGCCAGATAAGTCCTCTGGCTAGGACTTCCAGTATGGCGTTGAATAGGAGTGGGCACCCTTGTCCTGTTCCTCATCTTATAGGATAAACTTACAACCTTTCACCATTGAGTATGTTGTCAGCTGTGGGCTTGTCATATATGGCCTTCATTATGTTGAGGTATGTTACTTATATATCCAATTTGTTAAGAGTTTTTATTATGAAAGGATATTGAAATTTTTAAAATGCTCCACCCCACCTATTGAGATGATTATATTAATTTTATCTTTTATTCTATTAATGTGATACATCACATTTATTGATTTGCATATGTTGAAACATCCTTGCATTCCAGGAATGAATCCCACTTGATCATGGTGTGTGATCCTTTCAATATGCTGTTGAATTCTGTTTGCTAGTATTCTGTTGAGAATCTTTGCCTCTATATTCACCAGGGATATTGGCCTGTAGTTTTTTTCTTGTACTGTCCTTATCTGGCTTTGGTATCAAGGTAACGTTAGTAGTATCACGGAATGAATTTTGGAGAGTTCCCTACTCTTCAGTTTTTGGGGAGAGTTTGTGAAGGATTGGTATTAATTCTTCTTTAAATGTTTGGGAGGATTCGCTAGCGAAATAATCTGGTCCTAGGCTTTCCTTGGAGGTTTTCAATAACTGATTTAATCTCCTCACTTATTATTGGATGTAAAGACTTTCTATTTCTTTATGATTCAGTCCCACCAGGTTGTATATTTCTAGTAATGTATCGATTTCTTCTAGGTCATCCAATTTGTGGCATAAATTGTTCACAGTAGTCTCTTATGATCCTTTGTATTTCTGTGGTATCAGTTGTAATGTCTCCTTTGTCAGTTACAATTTTATTTGAATTCACTCTCTTTTTCTTGGTTAATCTAACTAAAGATTTTGTCAACTTTGTCTTTTCAAAGAACTATTAGTTTTTAAAAAAATCTTTTCTATTGTTTTCCTATTCTCTATTTCATTTGTTTCTGCTCTAATCTTTATAATTTTCTTCCCTCTGCTTACTTTGGTCTTAGTTTTTTCTTCTTTTTCTAGTTCCTTGTAATGTTGTTTTTTGAGATCTATCTTTTTTCTTTTTCTTTTTTTTTTTTTTTAAAGATTTTATTTATTTATTTGAGACAGAGAGAATGAGAGACAGAGAGCATGAGAGGGAGGAGGGTCAGAGGGAGAAGCAGACTCCCTGCCAAGCAGGGAGCCCGATGCAGGACTCGATTCCGGGACTCCAGGATCATGACCTGAGCCGAAGGCAGTCGCTTAACCAACTGAGCCACCCAGGCGCCCCCTATCTTTTTTCTTAATGCATGCATTTATAGCTATATATTCTCCTCTTAGAAATGTTTTATCTGCATCCCATAAATTTTAGTATGTTGCATTTCCATCTTTGTTTGACTCAAGATGTATTTTGATTTCCCTTTTGATTGTTTCTTTGACTCACTGGTTGTTCAAGAGTGTGTTGTTTAATCTAACTGAATTAAATGTTCTTTCTCTGTGCCCATGAGATAAATAGATGGTGAATATCACTACCAGGATACTTGCTATGTTGTATGTGTATGTGTTGTATGTATGCATTTCTCTATGTGTGTTCCTCGAAGCAAAGAGTCTATGTTTTTAATCTTTATGTTGCCAGTGGTTGCACAATGCTTAAAAATGAGTCCTGGATGTCCATATTAGTTTCTGGATAAAGAAATAAGGGAAAAACCGTAGCAAGTTTATTATTATGGGGAGACAAATAGATCTGAAAACAAATATGTTCATTAAAGGCATTGTAAGAAGTCTATGCAGGAATGCAAGAAAGAAAGGCAATCAGTTCTAAGTGATGGGTGGTGGCATGAAAAAGATTCAAAGAGTAGGTGATTTTTGAGATCACTTAAAAAAGATAAATAGATGTTGGTTTGCTTGACAGGGATGGGGAAGAGGTGTTAGATGCATTGCAGGTAGAAAAAAAAAGCTGAGCAGAGATATGGATCATAGTGGCATGGAACAGCACTGTGAATGACAGAGATGAGAGATGGGAGAAATTTGCTCTGATGAGAACAAAAGGGAGTGGACAGAAGTTTGGTGAGAGAAAAGTCTAGAGAAGAATATCTGTATGTCATGCTAAGAAGTTTGAGCTTTATCTCAAGAGCAATGGAGGTCTGTTAGAGGTTTTTAAGCACAAGTGATTTAAATAGAACTACTTTTTGTTTTTGTTGTTAAGGAAGATCTCAGTTGATGATTGTGTTCAGAAGTGTTTTACAAGGTTAAGATCAGAGTAGACAAGTGTTTTAGGGAGAGGGAAGAGTGGGAAGAATGTGGGAAAGCTAGAGATCAGAAAAGGCTTGGTTCACCAAAACAAAACAACATTCAGAGCAGAAAGACCACACTAAGGGTACCAAAAAGGAAATGATTAAGATGATGCTGCAGCAGGGGGCATGAGAGAGGAGTGTGACACAGGAGAAAGCGTGTGGCACTGACTGGATATTCAGACAACGGATGGGGCTCAGGTGACCCCCGGTTTGGCTTGGGTGACTTGGGTGGACAGTTACGCCATTTATGACAATAGAAGAGCTGGGGAGGGGGATTTGATCAGTGGAGTTGTGTACATATTGTTTGGAGGTGCTTGTGGAATACCAGGTTGAGATGGTTCAGCAGGCAGTATGTAATTTAGTAGGAGTGGGATTTGAAACAGAAATGACAGCATCGGTGTCAACAATGTCTAGACCAGTAGAAGTTTAGGGAGTGAAAAAGATTACCTAGGGGAAATCTCATTCAATGTATTATAAATAAAAGCACCACGAAAAATAAAATCCTGGGTAGACAGAGGGTGTCAACATTTAAGAAATGGGCAAGAGCCAAAGAAGGAACTGGTGAATTTCTACATTTCTGACTGGGAAGGAGAGAGATAAAATAATAAGAAACCAGAGATTCAAAACCAAAATGAAGACCTGAAGGAGTTTAAAGTTTACAAATCAACCAAGGGGAGAGGTGGCAAATGCAGCAGCGGTAAATACTCTATCTGAAGAGAGATGATGGAATTGGATGAAGAATGAGTAAAGAGGTAGATCTCATACTGAAGGGCAGATCGAGGGTCCCATGAAACGGGAGGAAAGGGAATAAATTGGGGAGAGGGTAAAGAGGACTCCAGAATTAGTTATAGATTAAAGGATGGGGATTCCTACCTGTTAACCCATATTTTCTCAGTAAAGTAAGAGTTGAATTCAACTTGCTGAAAGAAGGAGGGTTGATGGTTGGAAAGAAAGAAGAAAATTGGAAAAGAGGCAGAATAGAAACGTTGGGAATTGGGAGAGGACCTGCTCGGATATAAACATATTGAAATTGGAGGGGTCCAATGGAATCCCATGCACCTCCTTACTTCCCTGATGGAAGACATGTTTCTGACTGTCAGAAAAAGGATAGAAATTCCCAAAGTACATGAAATTGTCTAAATAACTTGTGAAACAGAAACTATATTCTATCTTCATGAAGTATGAAAATTCACAAAATTTTTCTATGAAAATGAAAAAAGCCAAACAAAGTAATAATTGGGCTGTGTTGGGATTGGAACACAAGTGTCCAAAGATCAAAGATGAGAGAAACAATAGCATGGACGGTGGATAAAAATCATTGTTTTGACACCCTCCCCCCTAACAGACAAATAAACAAATAAAAACTACTCCAAGCCTAAGAGTAGATAGATTACACTGCTATGCTGGTAGCTAGATAGGTTTGCAGGCTGTAACTTTGGGGTGACACAAATTTAAACAGTTTCGAGTGCTTAGCAACTCAGCCATAAGAACAGTGTCAGATGGTAGATGGCCAGTTTGACCCAACACTGAGGGGTTTTGTATCCTATGTAGCAGAAGGACGGAGCAGAGGGTCCTTCCCTGGAGAAGCAGCTGAGTCCTAAGTGGAAGGCCAGTGTCCAATTAAAAAGAGCATTGGATCAAAAGCTTCAGCTTCCTTGTCCCAGTAAAAGACAATGTTCTGTTCAGTCTAATCAAGACAAAAAGATATAAATTAAACATTAATCATAAATTTAAAAAGCTGCTCAAAATCTAGTAATGGAAATGTACTATCTTGATACGATTTAAAATTTCTCTCTGAGACAGTCAATACGATGTTTAGAAGTAAAATAGCAGGAACATTTTTTTTTTTTTTTAGGAGCAGTCTTATTAAAGGTAAGAGCAAGATAAAAGATGACATCATAGTTATTCATTTTACACTATTCTCAAGTTACAGCCAATGAAAAAGGGCAGAAAAGAGAAATAAATACAATTATTGGAGAAGAAAGAAAAATTATTATTTACAGATAATATGATTGTCTATCTAGAAAACCCTAAATTGAAAAATTATTTGAACTAGTTAGGAGTTTAGAAACATGGTCAGTTATAAAATTAATACATAAAAAGTTTACTACATGCCAGCATTTTATCAATTAAAAAGCATAATAAAAAATTCCCGCTCACTGGAGTACATAATCTAAAATATCTAGGAATAAATTTAATAAGAGTTCTGCAGAAGCTACATGAAAAAAATTGGAAAATTTTACCGAGGGACATTAAAAGAAAACCCTGAAATAAGTTGACACTGCTGCTGTATTCATTAATGCTCCTGACCGTCACACAGGACATACAGCCATTCCAACACCCAAGGAGGACCCAGCTGAGTCCATGGAGTCCACCCTTCCCTAGCAGCGCTTGGTCAAAACACCTCAGAAGCACAAACCTTGACCATTAAAAGAAAGGAGATAATCAACAGATCACTTCCTCTATCCTCATCCTCTCTCTGCTCCGCTGGACTCAGGCATTGGCTCTGTCAGCCTCTCTGTTGACATCCTGCTTGACTGGGCAATGGCTGTGTTTTCCTGTGAAGCCACAGCCAAGCCTGGTAATAATGCACCACCTTTGATTTTCTTCCCACCTGCCCTTCCTCATTTTCCCTTTCTTCTCACTCTTGATGCCCTGGGATCCCTCTCCTCAAAACTTTTAACATGTAAGCTTTTCCTGCTTTGCAAGGAACTGGGGCTAAGACACAGTCTTTCTTAGCACTGCATACTAAAATACATCATAGATCTATGAGAACATTACAATGTAAAAACTGCATAAAAGATAAAAAAATATTAGTTTGTCTATAAATGTGTATGTTATTGAGGTGTGGAAAATCTTTTTAATGCAAGAATTTGATAGGTTTAAATTTCCAAATTTTAAACTTCTGCAGATTAGAAATATAAACAAAATTAAATAACAACAAACAAAAAATATTTGGAATGCCTTTGGTTGAAACAGATTAACATATTAATATATTGGTGTAGGTTTATATATAAAGAGTTTTCATAAATCAATAAAAACATGCCTCATTAGAAAAATAGACTAAGGTTTGAACAAGTAATTCACAAAAAAGAAACACAAAGGATCCAAAAACATGAAAAAAATATTCAGGCTTACTAAAACCAAGGAAATACAAATGAAATCAACAATGATTTATTGTTTTCTTTGAGAAGATTTGCTAAGATTAAAACCAAAGGCAGTGTCACAAATCGGAGAAAAAAGGATTAATTATCCATTAATCCATTAATTATCCATTCATCTGTACTTTTGCAAACTACTAGGAGGCCTGTAAGTTGCTATGTTTTTTTTCTGGCAATATGTACCAAAAGGTTTAAAAATGTTCTTATCCATTAAACCAATAATTCCACATATAAAAATTTATGCTAAGGAAATAGCCAGAGATCTAAGACTTACATGGAAATACATTCACAGCCACATTTATAATAAACAACTGGAAACAATATAAATACCAAAGAAAGGAACTGTCTAAATACCTTTTTATATATTAATAAGATGGGATTCTCTGCACTATTTCAAATTATGGTTTTGAAAATATGGAAGGTCATGGGAAAATGTTCTCAATATAAGTTGGAATATAAAAAATGCTTATGAAACGAATGCAAAATAAACTTTTAAATAAAAAAAAAGGGCTTACACAATATGTGCAACTCGTTTCTCTCCTGCCACATCTTCTCCAAGACTAAACTAAACTAAACTCAACTCAACAAAAATTAGAAGCACAAACATTAAAAAATCAATGGTGAGTCACTTAGTGGTTTTTTTTTTTAGAATAGTTTTTGCTCTCATAATCATAAGATATTATTTTTAAATGACTTCGGACAATAGACCTAAATGTGAAAGATGAAACTATAAAAATCCTAGAATAAAACATAAAATCAAATCTTTGGGACCTCGAGGCAGGCAAAGATTCCTTAGGACATAAAAAGCTCAAACCATCAAGAAAAAAAAGTGACAATTGGACTTCATCAAAACTTAAAATTTGCTTTCAAAAAATACTATTAAGAAATGAAAAAGCAAGCCAGATGAAAGAAAAATATTTTCAAGACATGTATTTAACAAAGAAATTATATCTAGAGTGTATGAAAAATCCTTATAACTCAAGAAAAAAACCTGATTTTGAAAACAGACAAAAGATTTGGACACACGCTTTACAAAAGAAGATCTGCAAAAGGCTAATAAGTACATGAAAAGATGGTCAAAATCATTTAGTTATCAAGGAAGTACAAATTAAAACCACAAAGAGACTTCACTACAGAGCTGAAATTTAAATGGCTAATCATACTAAATGTTGACAAGGATGTGGAACAACCAGAAGTCTCACATATTGCTGTGGAGATATAAAATGGTGCCACTACTTCGGAAAACCGTTGGTTTCTTAAAAAGTTAAACATATTCGTACCATACCACCAGCTGTCTTATTCCTAGGTATTTACCCCAAAGAAATAAAAACATATGCCCACATGAAATACTGTGCACAATGTTCATGACCATGTATCTGAAATAGCCTCAAACTGGAAATAGTCCGTGTCCAACAGGTGAATAAATAAGCAAATAGTGGTACATTTATACAATTGATTATTACTCAGCAATAAAAAAAGCGAATTGCTGATATATACACCAATATGGATGAATCTCAAAGTAATTTTACTGAGTGAAAGAAGCCAGATGCTTCTGTGTGATTGTATTTATATAACATGCTGGGGAATGCAAACTGATCCAAACTGGCAAGAATTATCTGTAGCTACCTATGGCCAGGAGTAGAGGGAAGGATGGAGGGTTAAGGGACACAAGGTAATTTGGGGGGATTATGAAAATGCTCTATATCTTGATAGTGGTGGCAGTTTCATGGATACATACATTTGTCAAAACTCAGTGAATTGTACACTTTAAATGGACATAGTTAATATATAAATTCTGTATAAAGAAAGTTAATTAAAAACAATTTCCTTCCTGTGTTCCTTGCTGGATGAAATCTATCCAATCTTGATTATTCCTTTGCTTATTGTCTTTTCTCCCATTTAATATTACATTATTATAATAGATTTAGAGACACAACTATAATTGCTTCTATGTGTGTATGTGTGTGTGTGTGTGTGTGTGTGTGTGTGTGTGAGAGAGAGAGAGAGAGAGAGAGAGAGAGAGAGAGAGATGGCAGGGGGTGGGTTGGGAATTGAGGAAGAAGAGATGGAAGATTCCAAAATGCTAGGGGATTTTTGGTGGCGAGGAAATTCCAGAGGCATGGAATCCAGAATCCAGATGGAGGCATGGGACTTGGAGTAAGGTGGAACACTGGGGAATTTGAGATGGACACATGAGAGTCTGAAGTAGCCATGTCTGATGACCTCAAATATTCTACAACATGAAGTGACATGAGGGTCCTGGATGGGCAGGTAGTTGAGGAGAGTGGCGTGTACAATAGAAGTCACTAAGAGATAAATAAAGGATTCAGTTGAAACAGGAGAGGGTCAAGGGATGAGCAGAAATTTCCAGACCCAGAGGAGCCCTCTCCATGCTCTCAGTGGGTGTTCTTCTATGATCTCTTTGAAGGATTTGAAGGACAGCATGCTGCTGAGCACTGATTATCATCCCCACCTCAATTGCTCATCCAAATCTCACAAATGTTTGGCAAATGTCTAGACCTTTACCGTGGAGAAATTAGAAAATGGAGCTGCTTCTGCCCTGATTATTGATAAATCTTTGTCTGGCTTTCTCAAGCATCACTGATGGAACTGTGATACTCGTGATGGAGACCCATCTCAGCAAGCAACATTCCCCAGTCTTCCCTTACTGAAGGATTATGTTATTTTGCATACAACGTGTCCATTAAAGAGCCTTTGCTTTTCACTGGCATGGCCTCGGTACTTCTCCGCTAAGGAGAATCCTTTGTGCCTACTAAGTGGATTGGGAAGTTGGAACAGTGGCTGAGAAGAGCCATGCCAAATAAATTTTATTCTGATGACGTTGGTCTGTATCATCAGTCTTAGATAATTGTACTGCAGCAGACATGACTTTCTTCCCGAGCCAGACTGTAAGAATGCATGACATAATAATGCCATGATCAATCTGACCTAGCCCTCACCGAGGGTAAAGAGGTACAAGTTCACAGGCTCCTCCCATTACTGTCAAATGATACATCAACTCAGCACTGGGAGGCAAGCTGGCAATCCCAAAGTATATTGTTAAAAATAACACCCAATGAAAACAAACATTTGGATCTTTGGGCCCCTATAAAGAAGGCAATTAACAGATTATAAATGGTGTAGGCTTCCGATGTTTTAATTTGGGGCTTCAGAATTTGAACTTAGGTTGCTGAATCATCATTGCATCTTTATTGAGACTGTAGCAAGATCCCCCTTCTACCTTATGCTTACTTCTGTTTTTCTAAAACTAGGTAGAAAATGTATACATCAGTATTGCTGAATGATACTTTCTAAATATTAGTCTCCAATCTCTCTGTGATTAATTGTGCACTTGATTAACCTTAATTGCCAAGATAGCAAAAAAGAGCACTCTTAACGATTTTTTGATGTTTTGTGTTTGATCATGGTTGTGGAAGAACTAAAAAATATTGGTTTCAGGAGAGAATAATTAGCCAATTAATTAATTTTGGTCTGTTTATATTTTTATTTTCAAGGCATTTGTTGGTCTCGACTAAAATATTCTATTTTCATTCGAGTCATTAGGGCCCATAAAGGGACAGTGAGGCTACTAAGTTGAGGCATACTGTGTAGCCGGGAGTCCTGCAGAGCTGGCTGTGCTCCATCCTCTTTTTTTTAAGCTAAGAATGAGATTGAAAATTCCAAAATAATTATTAAGGGGAGAGAAATATCCCAAGGGCCTCTAGAGATATAGGATCCAGGATACACAACAAAGAACCAGGCCTGAAAATGCTGCATTACATTTAATCCTCACAACAACTGAGGTAGGTTTTCTTATTGTCCCTATTTTTCAGATGAGCAAACTGAGGCATAGGGAGATTAAGTAATATGTGCCTATTCACAGAGCTAGTAAGCGGGTGAAGAAGGATTTTTATCCCTATGATGTGGGCTGAAATTCTTATGGTTGTATTATAATTAGTCCAGCAAAAGTAGCTAGCATGATGT
The DNA here is from genome assembly GCF_011800145.1 of Mirounga leonina. Classification (NCBI taxonomy): domain Eukaryota; kingdom Metazoa; phylum Chordata; class Mammalia; order Carnivora; family Phocidae; genus Mirounga; species Mirounga leonina. Next base: position 38,477,120 of record NW_023270389.1, on the reverse strand, counting down.
CCTTCCTATAAAAGATGCTTAATAGGTACCAAAATACGTTAGGTAGTATTAGTTTATTCGGATTTCATAGTAAGACAAAGTCAACTGGTGTTTACAGATTTCAAGGTCTCAAGCCAATAGGAAATGATAACCCTTGAATACAGTACAAGCAAGAATAGAAACACGCCCTTTGTTCTTACGTGTTGATGTCGGTGTGGTTGATAGGGGACCCCTACTCTGTAACCAGAGTTGCACCAGTGTGTGTGGTGGTGAGGTGGGGAGGAGGGTAGACTGCTCCCGTCAGTCACATAGACATGGGATGTCAGTGCTTTGGTTTGCCCTGGCAATTCTAAAACAACCGGTTAAATCAATCACTTCGGAGTGGAAGTGGGCAGTTTCATATCTGTTCAGCAACACAGAGAAAAAGCAACCAAATCACTTGGCTGATGGCCTCCAATCAATGCTCACAAAATTAAGAAAGCAACTTGAGCTGGCTACTTACTTTCTTTCAGAGCCTAAACTCCCAGCTATTTTGTAGAAGGAGTATGATGTAAGGACAAACACCGAGGCTTGGCCCGTGAATTTTCCTGTGTTATTGGGAAGAGTGGGGTGTGGTGTGTGGGGGTGGGTAAGGTGCACGACTGACTTGGGACTTCTTGCTTCTTTCAAGGTTCATCTTGCTGAACTCATATCTAAAGAACCATACTTAGTGATGTATTTGCTTAAAAAATCTAGCAGATTCATAGCTTCCCTTGATGTAATAATGAGAGATTTTTAGCCATTCTCTTATTTGAATTTGATACCTTCTATACCATCATTACATAAATAAGGTCTGTGATATTTAAGCAGATTTTTATTTAAATTTCGTTTTACTTTTTAGCGACTTTCGTCTCTTGCTTATAACTTTGAGAGGACTGTATCAGGGCTTACACAGTTAATAAAAGCAAACTAAAGCAAATAATCACCTTCTAATACTTCTTTCAGCATATTCTAATTTTTTAATGGAGAAAATGCATTCTTAAATTAAATATGCATAATAAGGAATACTAATAATAAAAATAAAGTGGAATATGTGAGAATGAATCTAGTGTTGTAAGCAAATGCATTTGATTTGCTAAGGATAAAAGCTGGCTCGAGTCAGTAAGAATCAGTGCAAAAAAGAAAAGCCTCATAATGTTCATAAATTGTCCATAATTGTATGGATTTTAAATATAAAAGTTGGCAGTGGCAAAAGCTAAAAGCCATTAGGAAGTATACCATTGTGCAGTGCACTAGGAGCAGTAAGTCACAATCGTATGAAAAAAAAATCCCTAGCTAGAGTTTTCTAAAATTTTGATAACCATACTTGAGACTTATCTTGATGTTTACTACAATGCATGCATTGTTCAGCACTGGCATGGCCTAATGCATATATGAATCATATTTGAAAAGAGCTACTAATTAACATGAATAGTCTTCTTCTGTGAAGGTCGTTTATTGCAAAGTTTTACTTTTTTTTTTTTGTTTTTTTTTTTCTAGCTGAATATTGCTAAAGGAGCCCTCAACAACAGCCATTAGTTTAAGAGACTAGTCTGTTTTCTGCCTGGCATTGGGTTAGAGTTTTAAAGAGTCTTTTTCTCCTGTGAAGAAGCCATAAAAATAATATTTAAAAGTAAGAGGGAGGGAAAAAAAAGAGGGGGGAGAAAAGGAGAGGAGAAGAGAGACCTTTCTCTTCTTGAGCGGTACATCCATTCATTAAATTTTATTCTGTCATCAACTGTATTTTCTCATGAACTTCTTGTTATAATATTGAAGAATTGTTTGGCTAAATTGTTAGACTCTACGTCAAATGGGATTGATCAGGAGTTTTTCTTTGAAAACTGCGTTGGCCAGCACTTTCCTAGGACTCACTGGGAAGGTCCCTGAAATTTTTTCCACAGAAGTAAAAACACTTTGGGACTAGGTTCTACTACTTTGCACTGAAGGAACCTCCAGAACCTTCCACCATTTCAGTTTGGGATGCGTAGGTTTTTTTGGCTTAGATGTTTCAAGGAACTTAGCCAAGATGAAGGGATTTCTAAGAACTGTTGGGAAACAATATTACTCTGTGCGAAAAACCTCTCTTAGCTAAAGACCTTCAGTCAGAGTTTTGCCTCCATTTGTCGTAGTTAATTTTATGTGTCAAATTGGCTGGGTTACAGTGTCCAGTTGTTTAGTCAAACTAAACAGACCGGGCCAGTGTAAATGTTGCTCTGAAGATGTTTTTTAGATGTGATTAACATTTAAATCAGCGGACTCTGAGTGAAGCAGATTCCCCTCAGTAATGTGGGTGGGCCTCATCCAATCAGTTGAAAGCCTGAAGCGCAAAAACAGGTTTCCCAAAGAAAAAGAAATTCTGCCTTGGGACTGCAGTGTGGAAACTGCCTGAGTCTGCAGCCTGCAGGTTTTGGACTCAAGACTACAATGCCACCTTTATCCTGAATTTCCCACCTGTCAGCCTGCTCTATAGACTATAGGCCCCATGATCCTGTGAGCTAATTCCTTAAAATAATCTTTTAATCTCTTTATCTATCTATCTATCTACCTATCTGTCTATCTAACATCATCATCTCTATCCTATTGGTTCTGTTTCTCTGGAGAACCCTGACTAATCCAATACACCATTTAAGTAAAACTAGTAGTAAGTTTATAGTACAAAACATGCTCTTGACCGCTCAGAAGAGAACTAGATTTGGGGCCAGGTTTGCTTGAGACAACAAAGGGATTAAAGAGCCAATCACTTTGTGATTTTGCCTACATGATACCAGATAACCTATTTGCTAAATACATACATTATTCTTACTGGTCAATCTGGTTAGAATAAGCCCCTGAGAATTTGTCAGTTAAATGCATCTTTTGATGTCTGAAGACTGTGGAAGTGTTGAGTGGCTATTATTGGAATTGCCTGAATCACCCCAGCAAGGCTTGGCTTTTAGAAATATCAAGCAGCAGTTCTCACGCTGACTTTGTAATGTATACCTTCTTATATTAAGTTTTGAACCATGTAAATGTTTTAAAAGACAAAATTAAATAAAAAGCATCTAAGAGGCCCTTTTGCTTGTACCCACTTGCCCCAAATGTCTCACACTACTAGTTAGCTAGTGAAAGAGGCACAGATATGGTGGAAGAGGGAGACGAAACCCCTCAGCTATCCCCATTCCCATCTTCCTGATACCCCCTTCATGAAGTCAATGTACAAAATCAGTGTTTATTAATGGTTGATCATGTCCAAGTGTCTTACTCAGCTCCACCCTTGCCATAAAAAGTACCATAGACTGTGGCTTAAACAAGAGTTATTTATTTTTTGGAGACTGGGAAATCTGAGGTCAAGGTCCAGTAGAGTTCAGTTTCTTTGGAGGGCTCTCTTCCTGGCTTACAGATAACCACCTATTTTGCTGTGTCCTCACATGGCCTTTCTTCAGTGCATGAATGTGGAGAGAAAGACTCCATCCTTATGATCTCATTTAACCTTAATTACCTCCTAAAAGCCCTGTCTCCAAATACAGTCCCATTGGGAGTTAGGGCTTTAACACATGAGTTTGTGGGGGCGGGGACACAATTCAGTCCATGACAACAAGGCACTTTGTTTTGTACTCAAGATATGTCTTTATTTGGGTACTCTCCTGGAGACAGCAATGCTGTAGGGGGACTGGGCAGGTGTACAAATGTCTATGACATGAAGCAGAATGTGATAAATGCTAAAAGCAAGGGTCTACAGGAGTGTAAGGGATGGAATGGTCGATACAGCCGGGTGATCAGGAGAAGCTCCCCAAGAAGGAGACCTTGCATTAGACACTGAAGGCAGGAGGTGGGGGGTGGGGGTAGTGCTTGGGCCAGTGACAGGATGGAGACAATCTGCAGGGTAAAGATTGACATAGGACAAGCAGTGGGAGAAGAACGCAGGATGGAAATGGTCAAGAAAGAAAGCCTGGTCCAGGTTGTCTGGCATTCGGAGGGACTGTGGTAAGAAGGGTAGACTGAGGTCAGAGAACAGAGGGACTGACATTCCAAGGGATTTGTTGGGAAGGTATTGGTGAGTCACCAAAAACTTTTGCCTAGGGAGGTACTGGTTATTTTATAAACTTCCTTTTACTGCTACTGAACACACTGCCTCAACCATCTTTACTGGAAAAGTCTGATTTTACCATTAAGAAACTGATTTCTCCAAAATTGGGCCATTCTCCCTCCAGATGGAATCTCGCCCTCTCGAAGAAACATGTCTGTGGGGGTAACCTGACAGGGGTTAGGCAGGCGGTCCAGGGCAGGAAGTGGTGAGGCTCTGAATGAAGTTTTCTCGATTAGCAGAAAGGATGTTGCAGTGTGTTTTCCTGTTTGAGAAGTTTAATTCTTCACAGTTTGCTTGGCTGTCGGAATGCTTCACATTTTTATTTGTGAACATACATGGTGATCATCCTTAAGACAAAAAAAATCTGATGGCAGGTCCCTCGGTGCCCTTGTTCAGAGCAGATGTTGCAATCAGAGCTGGGCTTTCAATTCTCACCTCTGAGATGTTGTAAATTGCATTAAGAAGCATCTCTCCTAGTCTTCATGTTTTACATACAACTTATTAAGGTCATGTTGGGGGAAAGAAGTTGAAATAGACAAACTTAACAGTTTTGTAGATCGCTAAGACAGAGCCATCATCTGCACTGATGTAATTACTCACAGCTCATGTGACCATCAAAACATATAAACTCAACAGGGGAATCCAAAAGAAAGATGCACACACTCAGTTCATCAATATGGAACAGTTTTGCAGACCCGGAAGGTTCAGGAAAATTTCAGCAGTACTTTGTGTGTGTGTGTGTGTGTGTGTGTGTGTGTGTGTGTGGTGGGGAGGGCAACGAGGGGTGATAGAAGCAGAGACGGACGCCCCAAAGAGTGTCTTCATTTAGCAAATGGCAGGGCTCAGAGGATTACGGATCCAGAGCTGAGGAAGGAAGTTTTTCTCGTCGCGGGAAATGAAGTTCTCTTGTCCCCCTTCTCTTCACAGTGAGCCCTTCTTCTCTCCAGCATCCCTGATGTGGGGCCATCTCACCTCTCCTTGAACCCTTCCACAGACTGAAGTTCGAACATTCCGACTTGTTGTTTGGACTCTGTTGGACATAACCTAAGTCAGCATGGCAGGGTGAAAATTGGATAAACAGCCACGCTGACTCCAGGGAGATTTTTTTATGCAAACATCTGTTTCTTGAATTTGGTCAGGGTCAGGCCTAAGGGAAGGTGGAATTTCGATTGATGAAATAAGATCAAGAAGATGCTGCCTCATTTTTTTTTTTCCTGTTTCGGGGAGTATAAACCCTGTCTCCCTCCAGCATTACAGAGGGAGGAAACCCTATCCAAGTTTCCCCTGATACTGGCTTTATGTCCAATTCTAGTTTAGATGAGATCATGTGGATGCTTTTTCTGGTACTTTGCTGTACAGGTACAGATGTAACCTGCTTTGAAAGAAATCCCATGCATGCAGATAAAAATATGAATTTAGAGTAAAGATGAATAGAGCAATCAACAAATATATATGAAGCACTTCCCATGTGCAAAGCACTTCCCATGTGCCTAGCACTGGGCAAGACACTAAAATATATTAAAAGAGGGGAGGAATGAGTCCTTGCATGGAGGGAACCCAAAGTTTTAAGAGGGAATTGAGGTGATAAAGAACAATAAACTATAACCTATGATTTGGTACTAAATTGTAAGGGACTGATATTAGTCACTGCGGTTATCTGTATTAGGAGAAGGCAGGGTGGGGCCCCAAAGCCGGAGATGGCTTCAGAAGGGAAGCTTGAATTATGCAGGATCTAAGATGCTGAGAAGCTCTGAACAGGCGGAGCAGGAGAGGAGCATTCCCAGTGGTGGAAATCGCAAGAGCTGGCAAAGACAATTATTGTGTCAGTTGATTGTCTGCTGGCTAAGAGCTAATTGGGTGGGACATTGTTACCCCCATTTACCAATGGATGGATGAAACTTGGTAACAGATCAGTAACAACAACAGCTAACACTCATTTAGCACTTACTATGTTCCAGAACCGTTCTAGGCACTTTGTGTATTTTAAATTATGTATGGCTCATCACAAGCCCCGAGTTGTCCAGCCTCAGGTGGTCAAGCCAGTCTGGGTACCAGGGGCTGGCATTGGTAGCTATGGCTTTGTAGAGGGATGGCCAGAGGAGCAGTTGCTGAGGACCACCCCCCGCCCCACTCCAAACAGGCTCCCAGCTCTCTCTAGGCTAGCTGGCTGGCCAGAGGGTACCAGGTGGGTACTATTGTTATACCCTCTTAAGGCATGAAGAAACTGAAGCAGAGAAATTAAGAGACTAGCCCAAGGTCACACAGGCAGTAAGTGGCTAAGCTGGGATGAAACCCAAGCCTCTTCAGTTCAAAGCTCACAGTCTAAGATGCTAAATGAATGAGGAGAGTAGAAGCGTGGTGAGCAATATAATATTGACCTTGCAGGAAGGATGGGGTGCCAAGGTGGGGGAAGTGTTGCATAGGAGAGGGAGAGAGAGGTGGACAGGCATTGTTTCATTCTCGAACAATTCTTTGTGCGAACTTGTGAGAGCCCATAATGAATTTAAAGTGTGAGTCTGAACACCAAGATTCAAGCTTTGCAAACCATTTCAGGACACCAATGTTAGCTAACATATGCATCAAGCCCTTCTAGTAAAGAAGGAAACTTGCAGGAACGTTGGTCTCAAGATTCCCCACGCATTCAGCCTTCAGGGCCAGGCCCATCGTAGAAGACAGACCAAGAGCAAATGTGTGCCCCCCCACCCCCGCGCGGGTTCTTCTCTTATGAAGTACCTGTTACTAACTTTAAAACATTCCGTAGGTCTTTATATTTACCTTCTACACAGGCTTTGATCCCTGGAATTCAGTGAAGACATGGGATCATGTGGGCCCTCTTTGCATCTCATGTTAGAACAACCAACCCACCAACCTAACTGGGAAAAAAAAAATTGATGATGTCATGTTGGTACTCAGAACTGGCCAACAGGCTAAATGGGGAGAGAGAGAAAGTGATGTAATCAGAGGGGATCCAGGCCAGTTTTTCTTTATCCAAATGCTCTTCCTTTTATAGACACCATATTGCTAAAATTCCCTTAGTAATGATTCATTTCTTTGGACCTCTTTCCGTAATAAAGCCAACAAATCTTTTGATGGAAAAAATACCTAGCCCACTGGTTTTAAACAGTGTTTTAGACAGAACAATTTGTATTTCTTAAATGAATATTTTTTTAAAGATTTTATTTATTTATTTGACAGAGCGAGAGGGAGAGAGAGAGCACAAGTAGGGGGAGTGACAGAGGGAGAGGGAGAAGCGGACTTCCTGCAACAGAACACACAACTAACCAACAGGTCAACCAAATCAGGTTTCACTTTTTTCTCATAAAAATAAAAGTCTGAAGGGAGTGAGCTGCCAGTGTTGGTTCAGTGGCTCAGAGATCTCAGAGCAAATGTCTTTGTGATTTTCTTGCGTTTTTTGTTTGTTTGTTTTTTGTTTTTGTTGTTGTGTTTTTTTGTTTTGTTTTGTTTTGTTTTTTGCCTCATGATCTAAAGAAAAGGAGATTGCTTCGGTCCCAACCATCACATTTTTGCTCAGGGCAAGAAGAAGATGGAAGGACAGTGCCAGCCATATCTGTTCCTTAAAATCGAGAAACTAAAGGCTTTCCTGAAAACTTCCAGTAGACCTTTGCTTAGGTATTTTGGGCCTGAAATAGGTCACATGGTCTCTCTAAGATGCAAAAGATCCTGGGAAAATAAATATTTAGTTAGCCCTACTGTCACTCCCAAGAATATTGGGGTTCTATTGTCAAGGAAGAATACAGGTGTGGCTATGGAATTGGGCGTGTGAGCCACAGCCTGGCTGTTCTCTTCGTGGACTTCATGAAGGAAAACATGACACCTGAAAGTTTTTGTTATGGAAATTGCATAACAAAAAAACTTATAGTGGGAAACCAGTGACTTCCCTTTTGATGGGAGCAAGCAAGCTTAGGTCCCTGTAGGTTGTTGATGGAGAAAGGGTGCTACAAAGGGGCACAGGGGTAAAGAAAATGATAGAGAAGCATTGAAGATAAATTACTGGCAATACATAAGGTACTCCAGGCAATTTTGACTGAATGTATATAATTTGTCTAGTAGGATGTCAGATATTCTGGAACAATGAGCCTTATAAAATACTCTAGCTTCTTTAAAAATAGAGTATTTTGTTTCAAGTGGAAGCAGGGGTTGGCTTGCTCAACCAGATACATTCACCTGATTGTCCAGAAAACTGCTTTGTGGAAGCACAACTGAACTTATTTTTGTATGATAGAATAGAGGTAAATATCAGTAAAACAGGTGTCAGAATGCACACCAACACACACACACACACACCTGGCAATAAAGATAAAAACCAGTCTAGGGTACCTGCTCTATCAATGCCTTTCTGCTGAAAAGTGAATTTTACTCCCATGTCTCTCCCTTCCTGCTAAACAGATAATCGGGACAGTTTATCATATCTGTTTTGGGGTATAATTATGAAACATTTTCAGTGGAGAGCATGAATGAGCAGGGACTTGTCCTGAAAAACAGAACAAAAAGAAATTATTAATCATGTTTCGCTTTGTATATTTACTGTTTTGCTTCTGAAGGGAGTATTAGTCCACTAAGAGATGCATAATTAGGAGATATGCCAGATGGGTAATCAATGTGATTTTAAATTTTTGTAGAGAGAGAACAGAGTTGTAGCTTGGATTTTTTTTTTTAGAAGGTACTTTAGCCCTGCGCATTTAAAAACAAACATCTTGCATTAGAAGGTTACTGTCTTCCATGCAAAGACGTTGAATATGTTCTTAAATCCTTTCATTTTTTAAAAACTGGCCTGATGGAGTAGAAGAGCTGAATGGCCTACCAAATGGACGAGAAAAGCTAACACGCAGAGATGGGAACTGGGGTCCCCTGCAAGGAACAGCTGAGAGCTTTATTTAATCATAATCATCATTATATCAAACAAACAAACGAACAAACCATAAATTTCACTTCCCTTTCCTTGCTTCACAGTCAGTGGAGATTTACTTGTTCTCACAGTTCTCTGGCTAGACGAAATCTAAAGAAAGCACTTTCTGAATCTCCTATTAAAAAAGCAAAGTGAGATCTTCAGCTAAAGCGGCCGTGGCTGCTTGGCCAGTGAGATGGGCTTGGGAATGAGATCACCTTATGGGACCAGGCAGCAGAGCTGATGCCCCAAGGGCAGTGTTTTTAAAATTGTGGGTCCCGACACATTAGGGAATCGTGAAATCAATTTAGAAGGCTCTGACCGCGTATTATTTCTTAGCCCAATAGAGTTGCACAGAATAGAACAATACTGAATAAAAAACATAAATGTGAGTCACATGTAAGGGTATGCATTATTTATGAAATTTCTGTTCCAATAATAAATGTGCATCCTCATATAAATCATATTTCTTTACATGGGTCAGTCAAAAAAGTTTGAAAAATCCTGCAGCAGGGTTAAGTGTAAGAGGACAGTGCCCTTTAGCTGACAACCTCAGCTGGAAGGGACAGAGGTGATGGAGTCTCTGGACTCCTCACGCCCTTGTGAACACACGCCAGGGTTGGTAACACAGTTACTGTGGGTGTGTGCTTCTCCAGGATTCTCACACACACATTCTTCCACACAAAGTTGAGAACATTTTTGCCAAGTTACCCATCCAAGAACACACTTTGGAATTTGATTGGCATTGCATTATATAACAGAGCTTGGAGAAGAACTGACACCCTTACTTCGTTGAATCTGCCAACCCAAGTGTGCGGGCCCTGTCTGCATTTATTCTAGTTGTTTCCTATATCCTTTTGTTCTGTTTATGTTATTTTTTTATAAATGCTTCTCATTTTTTACTTTCTTGTTGATGCCTATGTATTTGGCATATTTTGCTTCCCTTATGAATATATGTATGTATTTTTTCTGTCTTGATACCATTTTCTTTTTTTCAAATATACTGCCCTCTCTGGCTCACTGAACTTGCAGACGTCTTCCATGCATTCCTGCTTCTGCTCATGCTGTTCCGCTATGCAGAAAGCTTTTCCCTGCACTGCCTGAGGAATGTCTGCACGCCCAGGCAGAGCTGTCTCTTGGGAGGACTGCTGTAATAACCCTCTAACGAGTCTCTTGGTTTATCTTCTTACCCACCCATGATTCCCCACATAGCTATTGGGGTGGTCTTTAAAAACATAAATCAAGATCCTGTCACTTTCCTCCCTAAGACATCTGCTGGCTTTTATTGCCTTTGCAAACATCCAAACTCCATTCAAGACCCTCAACACTTCCCATGATGTGGCTCCTGCCTACTTCTCTGACCTTCTCTCCTGGACTTTTCCTTGTCATGCGTGATGCTTTGACTGTACTAGATTTCGTTTTGGCCCTCAACACTCCAAGCTTGTGCCTCCCGTGGCATATTGGCTGTTGCCTATTCTTGTGATGCCAGGATGCTTCTGCTCCTGACGCTCATGTGGCTAGATCCTTCTGGACATGTGGACACCCCATACATTTTTTTTTAAAGGATTTTATTTATTTATTTGACAGAGAGAGACACAGCGAGAACAGGAACACAAGCAGGGGGAGTGGGAGAGGGAGAAGCAGGCTTCCCGTGGAGCAGAGAGCCCGATGTGGGGCTCGATCCCAGGACCCTGAGATCATGACCTGAGCTGAAGGCAGACACTTAACGACTGAGCCACCCAGGCACCTCCACCCCATATATTTTTAAATTTTGATTTTGAGAGGCCTTTTCTGAACCCCAATATAAAGCAGCATTCTCCACCCATCTGCTCTCTATGCATCGTCTTCTTTTTTTTAAGACTCTATAGTATCTGTGATTTTCTTATTTGCTTTCTTGACTGTTTCCCACTCCCCCACCTCCCCACCACACACAAGAATGCAATGTGAGTGGAGACTTTGTTAATGATGGCTAACTCCCCAGCCCCACAAAGGCACTAAATAAATATTTGTGGAATTAATGGATAGTCCTATAAAGTAGGTAGCATACCAACTACGGAGCACAGAAAATATTCGGTCCTTTTCTTTAGAAAGTCTATACTCAGAAGGCAGTGACACTGAAAATTGCCTCTCACTTTTCTGAAGTCGTCCTATTGTGGATATGCGTGTCTACAAGCAGGGCTTACCTGGAAGGGAGTCCTTTAGAGATGAACTATTAAGAATAGATTTTCACTAGTAAGAAGATGTTCATTGTTGAGGATCTATTTTCATTTGATTTTACAAAGTTTTGAAGACTTTCCTGGAGGTAGACCAGGAACTCTGGAGAGATACCCAGGTAAATAAACCAATCTCTGTCCTTAAAGGAGAATGCTTTTAGTGAGATGAAGAGACTTGTAAAAACACAATAAGGCAGTGGCCTTGAACAGCAGTGGGAGCGATGCTCTTGTAGTTCTGGGACCTCAGGGCTGTCTTGGACTGTCCCAGTACTGGGGCAGACATCCTTGGCTTTGGCATACGAAACCATTACCAACCAATCATACTTTAATTTATTTAAACTCATCTTGGGTGAATTTAACATTCTCCCCCTAAAAGAAGGAATGGTGATTTGATCTATACTTTGGAGGCAAAGCCAGAGAATGAATGAGGCTTTCTAAGGACAGTCCTGGGGTATGTTCTAAAAATGGTTATAATGTGAGTGAGCTTAAAAAGCTTCCTACCCTCACAGAAGCAGGCTGCCCTGACTCTCACACCTCCAGGGGCTGAGGTAGACTTAGGGCCTGGGGCTCAGCATGCTGCCTGTGTACGGCCTCCTACCGCTTGAGTCTGCTTGTCTGCAGAGTCCTTTAGCTCTGGAACTTGATGATGTTTCTATATAGAGTAGTGCTGGGGTGTGGGAGGGCCTAAATTGTTTACCACGCTTTCATATAAATTAATTTTATGTTGATAAAGGCCACAGAATCTCTTCTGAAATAGAGGCAGCCTACATTGAATGAGTGTAAAAATCTCAGAGCCAAGAGGTGGAGGATGGAGAGTAGAAGATACAAAGAGAACCCTTCCAGACAGCTTGGAAGGGCCATTACCTCAGGGCTTCATCGGTGACTGAGGGCTATTAGAAACCTCATAAATGTTAGTCTAACAAGTGAATGATCCTGGATTTGAGTAGTAACATCTGAAATGATGTTCATTTTCCTAGAAGGGACAATGAAGGTATAACACCTGGCTTACTGGAGACTGTATGAGAACCCAGTGCTCTGGGTTACCAGTGGGGTGCAGCTTTCTGGCCCCGGCCCCCAGTATCACTTCTTGAGGTTCATTTCAAGATTATTGCCATGAACATGTGATTATATAAGGAGTGTCTTGAGTTGTCAGTTAGGCATTGAGTATTTAGTGGGGTCAAAGGACTGCCTTGTCTCTATCACAGAGGAAAGAAAGAAAAATGGCCATGAATTTTTTCTGGGCCATAGTTTCCCACTCTGGGGTTCTGTGAATCTAACACACAGTTCCAAGCTGTGTCATCTGGTCTTCCGTCTTCTCCTCAGCCATCCCTGAAGCTTGGCTGAAGAAGACTGGAGAGCTCTTCCCTGCCCCACTCCCCCTTCCCCAGTTCTAATACTTTCCATTACCATTCTGTCAAGCAGTAGCCAAGTTAGGACTTCACAGAAAGGGGAGGTCTATGAGAAAGCCTGAGTTTGTGGTGGTCTTACCTTGTCATGGCAGGCAGCTCTCTGGGCATAATTTTCCACTAGGCTGAGTCTATTCCTTCATAAACTGAACTCCAAAAGCATCACTAGAAGAGTCACTTTAATGCAAATAAGAATAACCTGGGACCCTTGATCCTTATCTGAGGAGAGGTTTTCAAGTGTTCCCTTTGTGTGGTGGTGTCAGTATGCCCCAGGAATTTTTTGATTAGTAATTACCATGGAGTCTTCACTATATACTAGCCACACTGTGTCAGGATGGCTCAGAAGATTCTTCCCTCTGATATATACTGCCTTTATAAGGCAGGCACTCTGCTCTATAAGAAAGAGTAGAACATTATGAAAATTATGATGTGGGAAAATCTTTGTTGAGCATCCGCCATTTTGGAATCACTTCTTTTTGGCCCTCTGCCCTCACCCCATGGCCATAGGTCTTCCATGGTGATACACCAGTTAAACTTGTCCTATGATAGAGAACTTTACACTCCCTGCCTACTTACCTTCCCTTATATTGTGTGCTATCATACCAGATTATCAAAATAGCTGATATTCTAAACAACTCACACTAAGGTGTAAGTACATGTCTAGTTATAAATTTATGTGCTATCCAGGGTGACTTAAGGAAGTGTTGAATCATTATATTGTACATCTGAAACTAATATAACACCATATGTTAACTAACTGGAATTAAAATAAAAACAAAAAATAAATAAATAAATAAAAACAGTAAAAATATAAATAAATAAATAAATATAAATAAATAAAGTTATGTGCTCTCTCTCCCATATGGCATATCTGAATTTTTATGAAGCCCTCCAAATGTTAATTAAAGGGTGCTGAATGATGGGAATTTCAGCTACTAAGAAAAGGCCACTGTAGGTGTTTTCCAGATCTCACTGTTTTGGGCACTGCTTACCTACAGTGTGTATACACAGACATTATCACTTTTACTTGTAAGCTATCCAAATCCTTTAAAAAAAAGGTTAAAATTGAACTGCATAGGGTTTTCATGACCTGTCTTTGGCAAGGCTTCTAAGCGGTGATTACAGAAATTTTTGCGCAAAGTCAGTGAGACTAGACTTCAAATTTGCTAATGAGATAGCTCTGCGTCTAGCTGTGTGTGGCCGTATTTATCACCTCACACACCTGAGCCATGCTCATGTGACACCAAGACAGAGAAGGAGGATTATGATTCTTACTGGCTTTCAACAAGTGAAGGCAGACAACTCTGCGACAGGGATTTTGTATTTATGAGCAACGAAGCCAGATAAAGAGGATCTCTCTGCAGTATTACACTAGTTACATAATTTTGTTAATTTCAGTTTGTACTTTCTCTATAGGAATTTTGAATTTGACCTCTATAGTATCTAAGGAAATGAGGAAAAGTCCACAAAGGTTAGTTTCATGGGCAAGTTTTCAAGTAACTCAGCTATGAGTGTCTGATTCCGCTCCTCGGCAAACAGCATTCTGTTAAGTTGGGCCATATGAAACTGCTGTTTTTGCAGGGCAACTGTTTATTACTGAATATCAGTAATTTCATATGGTTAACCTAATCTGTTGTTGCATACCCTAAGAGTAATGTAAAGCATCCCGCCAAGTACGAATCCTGTTCAGCAAGAGAAGCTATTCAGTTGCAATTCATGCCACAATTCTTAAACAAAATAGAATAATGTTAAAGAAATGAATCTTCTTCTAGATATCGCTTCTTAATACATGTCTCTAATGAAATGAGTTTCTAAGACAATGTTTAACCCACGGCTGAAGTTTTTTTATTTAGCCTTCCCCTTTGATAGAGGCATACTTCTTTTTTATTATTCTTCCCTTTGTTGTGCTTCCCAGATACTGCATTTTTTTTTTTTTAACAAATTGAAGGTTTCTGGCAAACTTGCATTGAACAAGGCTATCAGACCAGTTTTCCAACAGCATTCACTCACTTCATGTCTCTGCATTACATTTTGGTCATTCTTGCAGTATTTCAAACTTTTTTATTATTATTATCTTTGTTTCAGTGATCTGTGATCAGTGGTCTTAGATGTTACTATTGTAACTGTTTTGGGATGCCATGAACCATGCCTACAGAACTTAATCAATAAATGTTGTGTGTGTCCTGACTGACGCCCCCTCTCCCTCTCCTCAGAGCTCCCTAGTCTCCGAGACACAACAATCTTGAAATTAGGCCAGTTAGTAACCCTGCAATGACCTCTAAGTGTTCAAGTGCAAGGCAGATTCGCAGGTCTCTCACTTTAAATCAAAAGGTAGAAATGATGAAGCTTAGTGAGGGAGGCATGTTGAAAGCTGGGATGGGCTGAGAGCTAGGCCTTTTGCACTGAACGGTTAGCCAGGTCGTGAATGCCAAGGACAAGTTCTTGGAGGAAATTAAAAGTGCTGCTCCAGTGAACAGAAAGGAAAATACCCTTGTTGCTGATATGGAGAAAATTCTAGTGGTCTGGACTGAAGATCAAACCAGCCACAACCTTCCCTTAAGCCAAAGCCTAATCCAGAGCAAGGCCTTAACTCTCTTCAGTTCTATGCAGGCCGACAGAGGTGAGGAAGCTGCAGAAGAAAAGTCTGAAGCTAGCAGAGGTTGGTTCATGAGGTTTAAGGAGAGAAACCATCTCCGTAACATAACAGTGCAAGGTGAAGCGTCAGTGCTGATGGAGAAGTTGCAGCAAGTCATCCAGAAGATCTAGCTAAGAGAATTCCTGAAGGGCACTACGCTAAACAACAGATTTTCAACGTGGATGAAACAGCCTCTTCTTGGAACAAGATACCATCTAGGGCTTTCAGAGCTAATGAGAAGACAGTGCCTGGTTCAAAGCTTCAAAGTATAGGTTGACTCTCTTGTTAGGAGCTAATGCAGCTGGTGACTTTCTCTTAAAGCCAGCACTTATTTACTATTCTGAGAATCCTAGGGCCCTTCAGAATGATGTTAAATCTACTCTGCCTGTGCTCCATCAATGAAACAACAAAGTCCGTATAGCAGCATATCTGTTTGCAACACGGTTTACTGAATATTTTAAGCCCACTGTTGAGACCTACCACTCAAAAAAAAAAAAAAAAGGATTCCTCTCAAAATGTTAGTGCTCATTGATACTGCTCCTGCTGACCCAAGAGCTCTGCTGGAGATGGACAACGAGATTCATGTTGTTGTCATGCCTGCTGACACAACATCCATGCTGCAGCCCACGGATCAAGCAGTAATTTAGTAAGACTTGGCTTTCAAGTCTTCTTACTTAAGAAATTTATTTTGAAAGCTGTAGCTGCCATAGATAGGGATTCCTTTGATGGATATGGGCAAAGTAAATTGAAAACCTTCCAGAAAGGACTTACCTTTCTAGATGCCATTGAGAACATTCATGATTCATGGGAAGAAGTCCAAATATCAACATGAACAGGAGTTTGGAAGAAGTTGATTCCAGCATCATGGACGACTTGGGAGGGTTCGAGACTTCGGTGGAGGAAGGGACTGCAGATGTGGTGGAAATAGCCAGAGAACTAGAAGTAGAAGTGGACCCTGAAGATGGGCTGAATTACTACATTCTTGTGATAAAACTTCAATGGATGAGGAGTTGCTTCTTATGGATGAGCAAAGAAGGTGGTTTCTTGAGATGGAATCTACTCCTGGTGAAGGTGCTGTAAAGACTGTTGAAATGAGGGGCACCTGGGCGGCTCAGTCGTTAAGCGTCTGTCTTCAGCTCAGGTCATGATCCCAGGATCCCGGGATCGAGCCCCACACTGGGCTGCCTGCTCGGCAGAAACCTACTTCTCCATCTCCCACTCCCCCTGCCTGTGTTCCTGCTCTCGCTATCTCTCTCTCTGTCCAATAAATAAATAAAATCTTAAAAAAAAAAAAAAAGACTGTTGAAATGACAACCCAGGGTTTATAATATTACACCAACTTAGCTGAATAAGGATCTGTAGATTCTGAGAGGATGGATTCCAATTCTGTAAGAAATTCTCCTGTGGATAAATTCCTATCAAACAGCATCATATGCTACAAATTGTTCATGGAAGGAAGAGTCAATGGTTGCAGCAAACTTCACTGTTGTCTTATTTTAAGAAATTGCCACAGCCACCCAGCCTTCAGCAGCCACAACCCTGAACAGTCAGCAGCCACCAACATTGAGACAAGACCTCCACCAGCAAGGAAATTATGACTCACTGCAAGCTCAGATGATGGTTATCATTTTTTAGCAATAAACTATTTTTAAATTAAGGTTTGTGTGTTTTTTAGACATAATGCTATTATACACTTAATAGGCTACATACAGTATAGAGTAAACATAACTTTTATATGTACTTTTTTAATGCAAAAATTTATTTGACTCGCTTTGTTGTGACATTCACTTTATTGCAGGGGTCTAGTCCAAATCCACAATATCTCAAAGTATTCCTATAATTAGAAGTCAGATCGTCATTACAATGTGCTGATGGCAATCTAGAACATGAGGAAAGGAGTATCCAGGGTGGGAACTTCCTGGTCTGGGGAAAATCTGCTACCCAGGTAGGTATGAAGAGGACAGTTTAATGGTCCAAGAACATTGACTGAGTATAAGAACCTCAGTCCTAATTCTGAATAATGTTGGCCCCAAGGTATCTGATCAGTTGCTTGGAGTATAACAGCAAGGTATTAAGGTGTGGGTCAAATCCTGTAAGTTAAGCTAGATTTTAGTTTCATCCAGGAATCTTTCCAAGGGTAACTGATGTATGCGGTTAAATCCGGGGCTAGAGGGGAAGGATATGAGTCCAGAAAGGAGATAAGTAAGAACTAGGTGGGGTCTTATGCCCTTATTTTAGCGGGTTGGGTTGAGGGTGTGGCTGGTCCTCGACAGGAGTCCTCAGAGGGCGAGCCAACAGAATTAAGGCTTCTTCCTTGAGGTGCCGCTTGGGCAGATGCCTAATCCCAGAATGAAACCAACATACTAGGCAGGTTCAGCTAGAACTTTGGAGCTACTCAAGCATCAGAATCTCCCTCAGCAGATTTGGGACCCACATAATTTTTGGCTGATAAAGATACCTGCAGTGAGACCAGAGATCTGGGTCTGTGTCACAGGACTCAGAGCTTAAGAGTAGGTCAAAAGTTCAAATCCACTGGGCACAGACTATTGCTTCCTGCCATTCAGGGACAGATAGGCTGGAACCTGCATGTGGAGACCATCAATAGATCCAGTTGTGAGGAGCTGGGGATGAAAGATACAGAGGAACCAAGTAGGGGCTGACACTCTTGGTTCATATTCACACTAAAACTCAGTTTTGAGCTACACTCTGTCAACTTTTTATTGAGTATCTGCTATCATCCACATATCAAATTAGGATCTTAATTCCCTTAATCCTCATAATAACTTCATGGGGATAGTTTATGATTTCAATCCTAGAAGACCGAGAGTATAATAATCTCTCCACGATTTGGGGAATAATAATTATTGGAACACAAATCCAAATCTTTATGTTTCCATAGGGGAAGGTATATTTGTTTCCTATTGCTGCTGTAACAAATTATCACAAATTTAGTAGCTTAAAATGCCACACATTTATTCTCTTATGGTTCTGGAGGTCAGAAGTCTAAAGTCAAGGTGTTGGCAGGGTTGGTTCCTTCTGCAGACTTAAGGGCAGAATACGTTGCCTGTTTTTTTTTTTGGCTTCCAGAGGCCACTAGCATCCCTTGGCTTGTGACCTCTCCTTGTATCACTCCAACCTCTTGCTTCTGTCTTCACATCTCCTGCTATTGGTTCTAATCTCCTGCTTCTCTCTTCTAAGGACTTTTGTATTAGACAGGCTCCCCCTCGATAGTCCCCCCCCTCACATCTGCAAATTCCTTTTTACTGTGTAAGATAACATATTTTCAGGTTCTGGGAACTAGGATGTAGACTTTGGGGGTGGGGGACATTATTCTGCTTACCACAGCGGCGGGGCGGGAGGGGGCGCATGGAGGGAGGGGCTTTGAGCTGGGGAGGCAAATGTGGCCAGACAGAAGGGAAACTGTTATATTCCTCTGAGGCTGATGTGGGGCAGGGAAAGGGGCAGAGACGGGAGCCCCTCTGCATGCAGAAACTTAAGTGGAGGATGCCTATAGGAGAGCAGCTCTCAGTAGGGAAGGTCCATTGCTAGAGGGGTCTCAGGGCTGCCCGGAGCTACAGGGTCTAAAGACAGATGGCAGGACCAGTTCTCTGCAGCAGCATCTTGTAGCTAAAGAAGAAGCCATAAAGGTAATGAGCATCATTTAGAAATGCCCGCCTACTCCCCTTGGCTTTCTGGAAACATATCAGCCAGGATTCTTGTGTGACCTCATAGAGGAGGGGAATGGGTCCCCCGACAGACTGAGATTGAATATCGGGTTGAGCTGACCAGTGGGGATTGAGACAAGATGAAATATCATCATGTTTAGAGGTTTTTAAAGGAATATGGCATCGGACCTTAGTATTGTGGTTTTAAAGTCCTACCTCTTGGGGTTGCAAACTTTGGCCAGGGCCATAGAAGGTGGAAGCGGCTGCTGAGGGCAGAGAATAAAGTGTTTGCAGCCAGTGTGTTCCAGGCAACCTCTACTTCTAGAACTAAAGACGAAGAACATCTCACTTCCAAGTGCTCCTTAACTCGGGATCCAAACCTAAATCGAACAACCTGCTAGTTAGTCAGGCTCCTTCAATGGCAGCTAGTGTCTGAATAACAATAACCATATTAATAAGTATATCCAGCAGGGGGGATAAAAAGGTGGTAGGGTATTCCCAAGAGGAAAATTAATTTCTTTTTATAATCCGCTGTAGTTTATTTCACATATTCATGACCCGCCCAGTATGTTTTTTCTTTATGACGAGCCATAAAAATGACAAAATACATTAGCCAAGTTCTTCGTTTCTGCTAAAATGACCATATTCAAAAATAATAACAGAGACTTGTATCAGCGATGCAAAAGATGCATGAAGTAATTGGGGCTTAATTTGTACACAAACTGTCAAGGCAGTTTTCCTCACGGCCTGCATCTTCTGAATTCATTAGTCTCTAATTACGGCCAGTGGGGACCAGCAGTTAGAAGGTTAAAGAGGTTCTGACAGGCCTAATCATTGCTCAGGAAGCTGAAAATGTATGCAAAGTCTCAGCAGATGGGGTGAGAGCGGCTTCTGCCAAGTGATAACTGTTATTCCTTTGCACCTCCAAAGCTGTCATCCTAATAGGCACATTTTAAATTTATTAATGCTCTAGTTACAATGCATACACAGTCTCTAATGGTATGTCATTCTGAGTATATAAACTGAGCAATTAACACATATTACCTGGTAATGGTAAAATTATTTGTTGCCTTGTTTTTTGTTTGTTTGTTTGTTTTTTTTGTTTTTTTTGTTTTGGTTGTCTCCTATTCCAGTAAGAATTGTCCCAGGAAAAGCTTCCCTTTGTTAAAATGGAAGTAAAGCCACCCTGAAGATGGGTTTCTCTTTTTACTCAGATATTACAATCGGTCTGAATGCCTTCGTCCAGCCTTTCTGTACTCTGACCTGTCTCATCTGTCACGGACTTCTGGCCTCCCGCATCAGAATCTAGGAGTTAAAAACAGTGCAGGTGAGCTGCTTCATTGGACTTTTGGGAAGTGGCAGAGAACTCCGAGTTGGGATGAAATGCCCCTTTAAAGTGAGAAGAGACCCAGGGTCGTAGTTCTTGTTTGTGACTTTACCCTAAGTCCTAGAGGGAGAGGTAATGTGTATTTTGCAATTTCCAATTCCAAAGTCCTCAATATCTTCCCCTTCTTTGGTGGCCTCCCTGACTTTAATCCTGATTGCTTGAAAGCTAACTAATCACTAGCAAGAAGGGTGTGTGTGTGTGTGTATGTGTGTGTGTGTCTGTCTTTCCTGTGACTATAGCCATGACATGGGAAGAGCCCTTAATTAAATGCAGCACTTAGTGCAACAATTGTTTGCATGTAGGAGGCCACAGAAATGGAGACAGCTGGAATGGATAGTCCCTAAACTGTAGGCTTTGTCAGGACTACAAGATTCATAAGCGGTCCTAATAGCATGATAAGGTGTTAATCTCAGCAACAGAGCAATTATCTGTCCAATGACTGACCGCCACTCTCTGTACCCACTAGCTCATTTCAGTTAATTGATTTACGCGGTATAGAAGTAATACAACAACAACAAAAAAATGTCGTAGAGACTTTATGTTAATTAAAAACTGTGATTACATTTCCCTACTAGGTGATGTGTGTGAGATTTTCATACCACCCAGAAAGATGGCCAACTATTAGGTAATAAAAGTTTTCTTTGCCTGAGACCAAATAACCCATCCATTGTGGTTCCTTCAGTGGCTGGAAGAATAGTCCTGGTTGATTAACAGACTTGAGTTGTGTGACCTCGGACAAGTGTCCTCATTTCTCTGAGCCTCAGTTGCCTCGTCTCCAAGGTGAGAAGTCTGTTCTAGAGGATCTCTGACCTCAAAGATCTTTCTCGGTTCTGAGAGCCATACTTCTCTGAGTTTGCGGGCTGTGTAGCCACCGAAGGATTACACCATTGAGCCGGAGCAATAGTTCTGAGTGGGTCAGCTTTTTATCTTCTACTTCCCATTTTCAACTTGGAAGTTTAATCTGCTTTCTGACCATCCTGTTTATTTATAACTTTTTTTTTTATATGTGCACAGTGGATTTTTTCCGGCCCCTTTGCTGTATTTTTGTTATACGATATAGCTATTCATTTCCAGAGATTTAAAAAATCGTCTCAGCATCCCTTTAATGGGAAATCCAATGAAGAGAGTCTAGACATGCCCTGCGGTGCCCGCTTACTTGGTGTGATGTGGAACTGTAGGGAGAAGGGACATCCTGGGGGCTCTGTGGATGGCAGATACGGGGTCTGCCCTTGTGGCCTCCCCTATGCACGTGAGGGTGGACCCCAGTTTGGGCCACTGGTTTCTTGGCCTATAGAGCGGATGCACTGGGCTCACTGTTCCCTCACGTCCGTTTTCAGCAGCAACTTTTGATGACTCTCATTCATTCTGAGAAAAAGGAATTTTCTCGAAATTGGAGCCTTAGAAGGTAAATGGGTTTTAGAGAAACCAACGGGTAGAGAGAGAAAGAGAGGCCCAGAAAGCCATTTATAGGAGCAGAGTTTGGCTGAGAAAGCCTAGCATTTTGTGGATGGCAAGTCATGGTGTGGGGCCATGAGTTACTCTTCAGTGAAAAGGTAAATAGTGGTTAAGATTAGTAGCCAGAGAAAGCAAAACTTGGTCTTGGAATCTACCATCCACTTGCCCATCTTGGGGCCACCTTTCCCCTTCAGGGGGACCAGCAGACCTACTTAAACTTTCGTGGAAGTGGCACCATAGCGTGCTCTGCTCTTAAGGTGAAGGGAGTGTGGCCAGGAGGGATTGCTTTTACCTGGAGCCTTAGTTGTCCAGCGTCAGCAAGCTTCCATTGGAGGGTGTCAGGAACACATGGGGGTTCAGGGAAACCATTCCCAGCTCCCTGCACTTACACTTACTTTGCCCACATACCCCCAGTGACACTCATGCCAAAGACCCCGGTCATGGCAGGTCCCTGGAACCATCTTGGAGTCACGCAAGCCCAGTGTTAATCTTAGCAGAGAAGAAAATTAAGACTGCAGAGTGGAAATCTGTTCACATGATTTCCAGACTCAGTTCTGGAGCATGGTTCCTAGGAGCGGAATAGAACCTGGATCCGGCCTGCCTCAGTGCCAGTCCATGAGGCTCTACCTCATGTCCCTTCGTCCATGGGCAGGACCCTTCGCTTTCCCATGCCTCAGTTTCCTTCTTCTAGGGAGAATAATAGCACTTCTCCCGTAAAGCAGTTCTGAGGATTAAAGGAGTTAATGGATGGAAAGTTCTCAGGAAGCACTGGTTAAATGTTTGCTGTGGTTAATTACAGATCATCTATGAGCAGGCTACGTGTGGGTATGTTGTTCAGTAGCCGAAGGCCCCGGGCATGTTGAATACTCTAGTGTTGTTAGCTTGAGAGTCTTAGTAATTTTTGAACAAGGAACCCTCCATTTTCATTTTGTACTGGATTCCACAAATTCTGTAGGTCGTTCTGTCTACAAGGCTGTGGTGCCGAAATCTAAAGTCTGTGTAATGTTGATACCAAAATGGCCAGCCTTCACATTATCTTGTTGAGAAAGGTCAGATTTTCCCTTAAGAGAGTTTGTTTGATACTTGAGCTGAAGTAAATATTTTATGAACATTTGCGTGGAGCCAGTGATTACTTGTCTTTAGTGATATAATTTCATAGTAATATTGTTCATTTCTATTCGTGCTTCAGAGGTAGGATTGGATTTCTATGGTTGCTCAATATTAAAATGAACAGTAGTGAGATCTTAAACTTTAAAAATTAAAGGATGATTCTGGGCCACCTGGGTGGCTCAGTTGGTTAAGCATCCGATTCTTGATTTTGGCTCAGGTCATGATCTCAGGGCTGTGAGATCCAGCCCCGCATCGGGCTCCACGCTCAGTGGGGAGTCTGCTTGGATTCTCTTTCTCTCTGCCCCTCCCCCCAAGCGCGTGCACTCTCCCTCTCTCTCAATCAACCAATCTTTTAAAAAATAAAAGAAAAAATAAAATTAAAATATGATTCTAAGTTTCTTGTATTAATTTCTAGGGGTTTTTTTTATAGATTCATCATTTTTTCTCCTAAAGATGGAGAAAATATAAGTTCTCTGCATTCTCTAAAGTGCCCATCATAGTCCTGGCAACTAGTGATTAGTTAGGAAACAATTTTAAAGTTGCCCAATAAGATAATCATGCACCTCATGAGGGATGGTGAATATATCTGGGTAACAATGAAGTGAATGTACAATCAGCCCCTCCCCCCATCACATATGTTGACTGTGCTCAGTTCATGAACTTTGATTAAAATTTAAAAGCCAGGTTGGGGGTGGGGGGGTGCTGCTGCTTATTTTTGTGGAAATTGTCAGCAACCATTCCATGAAGAATAAAGGCTCTTCCTGATAATATTCCACTATCAGCCCTTATTACATTCCAGCATATGAGAGCTGGAATGTGGAACTTCAGAAATCATTTTCTTGTTGCCTCATTTTGCAGTTGAGGAGACTGATACCCACAAAGGTAGAGCTATCTGAAAGTCACACAGTTCGTTGGTGCTTAGCAAAGGGTTCACAGTGTCCTAGGTCATGGGACGGAGGATGGTCCATGTAGTGGGCAGAATTCCAGGGCAAAGACAAGTTACCTTGGACAATCCAGTGATGATGGGCCGGGTGCAGTACATAGGACTGGCATTAACTACTTCAGAGAACAATGACAAGGACATCTCAGTCCCGACTCAGATTCCATCTCGCACTGGGGAGAGGCTTGAGATTTCTTAAGCTAATGTTTTCTCTCTCCCAACATGTGTCTTCATTTTAGCCACACGTTTTCTGGGAGACATGCACTCTAAGTATGCCTTCAAATCTTTCTGTATTAACATTTAGACCAGCAGCCTTTGCACATGATATTGGAGTATCGGCAGTCTTTGTTTCTGGTACTGTGAAAGGTGAGTCCTGTCTAGCTGTGAGGAGGAGACCTGGGGGTGATCCCTGGAAGCATTTGATGAATCCAAAAGAAGGGTGGCATGGATGTCAAGCATACTATTGATGCTTCAGAGCCTTAACTATAACCCAGGAGTCTTACTTCCCCAGATGCCCTGTAACTCCTTTTGAAATTGGTTCCATTTATCTTTTTACTTGTTCTCTTACTTGGAGAGTCATCCCTCCCCTTCCCGTACTCCTCTGGTCTGGCACTGCCTGGAGGGGGCAGAGGCCTGCTGGGAGCAGGGCCCCAGTGTCTCCTGTCAATTCTCCCCTTGAGAAAGGCAACAGGCCCCCAGGCAGCCTCATTTGTACCATGACCAGCATAGCAGGAGGCAGGCATCAACACACAGGTCTGGGGGCGGGGGGTCCCCATTTCTTGGCAGAGTAGATGCTGTGATTTTTTTTTTTTCCAGAAGGCTACCTGTCAGGTGAGGGGGTTGGTAACCTGGGCCATCTGGATTCTGTTTACCAGATGGAGCTGAGCTAACAATTGAGGTGGCAGCGGGGCGGGGGGGGGGGGGGGGGGGGGGGATAAATCAGTTGCTGCATAGATTTGGTTGTTCACTTGAGGGGGTGAGGCAGACACAGCCCTACAACTGGGCTAGGAGAGAGGGTCCATCATGAGGGAGGCAAAGGGCCCTCGCAGGATCAGTGAGGGAACAGATCCTCATGGTGTGACTTGATGACAGTTTTTGGTGCAATTGTATTCCCTTAGTAGGCACGGGGATCCAGGATCTTTCTCACTGCGATGTTGGATGTCCCTAATGTTTGTCGACCCTGTGCTTATGGTATTCTTCAGAGCTCCGATTGCTCAAAGTTGACATTGGGTATGTAGTAGCTCCCGAGAGTCCTTTTCCAAAACTAAAATCTCAGAGATATTTGGCCTTTTCTCTTACCAGCTGTGTGAACTTTGAAGCTACTTTAGTCCCTTTTGTACCTCAGTTTCCTCATCTGAATGTGATGATGAAATTCATACCTGCTTCACAGAGCTGTTAAGTCATCTAGATATGAGATAATACATGTAATATAGTGCTTGTAGAATATATGTAGAATAGTTTTAGGTGCTTCATAAGATCTTAATGAAAGTCTATGATTATTTTTATCATTATTGTCGAGCGTGCATGTGTGTGTGTGTGTGTGGTTGTAATAGCCAGCACCAAAGATGCCATAGTCCTTGAATGAAAAACAAAGTTTTAATGCTTTGGATAGACAGAATGGAAGGAGAGAAATTAGCCCCTTGCTCTGGAATCCTCCATCCTGATGGGAAAAGGAGGTTGAAGTTATCATATTTAAGGAAAGTGTTCCAAGAATGACAAACTCATACAGAAGCACAATCCTAGTCCCATATCATTTTTAAACTATTGGCCCAGCTGGTCAATCACCAAGTGTCTATTGGGCTCTCACAGGGTATAGAGCTAAGGGCCTTGCACATTCATTCATCAATTCATTCATTCATTTAACAAATATTTATTGAGTGTCTACTATGTGCCAGACACTAAGATAGGGCACTGAGCTAGCCAACAAAAATCCTTGCCCTCAGAGAATTTCGATTCTAGTTGAAAGATAGACAGTAAACACACATGTGATTATATAATATACTATTGTGTGGTAAGCATATGAAAAAAAGCAGGGTGAATGGGATAAGTATTATCAGAGAATGGGATGGTCTGGGAAAGCCTTTCCAGAAGGGGCAATGTCTGACTAGAGATGGGAATGAGCAGAGTGAGGGTGTTAGGACAGAGGAAATGGGACATACGAAGGCACACATCTGAGTACAAGGTACACATCTGAGTGAAGAAGGCACAACAGATGAAGGTGGAGCCAGGCAGGGGCCAGAAAATAGGGCAAGGAGTTGAGAATTTGTTCCGGGTGTGATGGGAAGACACCGGAGCACTTGGAGAAGAGACAGAGGCATGATACGACCAATGGTTTGGAAAGATCATGGTGACTTCTGTCCAGAGAACAGATTATAGGGGGTCCCAGAGGCAGAGCAAGAGCCAGTAGGGATGCCGTCCTGGTAATCTGGGGGAAGCCCCAGGAGGGTCCAAGTGAGGGGTGGTGAGAATGGAGCTAATGGACTGCCTTCTGCAGCATGGGCAAGAGAGAGAGGGAGTGAGGAGTGCGAGGGTTTCGATCCACACAACTGGAAGAGTGAAACGGACCTGAGCAGAGACGGGGAAGACAGGAGAGGAGCCCACGTGTCAGGAAAGCCCAGATCCCTGCTCTGAACTGCTCGGGTTCATTTTGAGATGCTGACGAGACACCAAGGTGGAGGCGTCCAGTAGGCAGCTGGATAAGTGAGTCTGGATCTCGAGGAGGTCAGGCAGTGGAGACACGAATCTGGGGGTTAACACAGACATAGCATTAGGTGCAACCATTGAAATGGCCATTTCATAGGTGAAAAGAGTGAATATCAGAGGTTTCTTATGATTCCACCTGATATTTAAATCTGTAAGCGAGAGAGATGACAAAGAGGTCCAGTAAGAGAGAAGAGGTCCAAAGGACGGAGCTCCGAGTTACTCCATCTGTTAGGAATTAGGAAGAGAAGGAAGACCCAGCAAAGGCATGTCCTGTAGAAAACCAGGAGCTTGTGGCCCCTGGAAACCAAATAAAGCAATGTGCTTCTAGGTTAGTCAAAGTATATATTGTATCAGATGCTCCTGAGGGGTCCGGGAAGGGCACAGAGGGGATGATGAGACACTCACCTCTGGGTCCCCCAGTGAAAGTTCCTGAGTTGGAGGCACTGTCAGACCCACTTCCTGCAACCAGCAGTTCATTGGTGCTTGAATGAAGCTTCGATGCTTCAATTTGGGAGGATGACAATTCATTAGGAGTGATGTGGGAAACAAAGGCAGAAGAAAATGATTAAATTTCCTTACTGCCTACAGCCCACCGACAAGTCCTTGAAACAGGCAGAGTGACCTTCCTCTAGGGACTCAACTGCCTCAATGTTGATACTTTGCTAAGGGCAACAGGTATACTTAGCCAAATCCCCAGGACCCTCTCAGTCTACTTTAACATATAAAAATTCCTTTGGAAATTTCCTTTATCTCTACCCCCCACCCCCAAGATACATGTTGGCAACCATCCCTCAAGCATATGGCCCACCAATATACATCTGAAGGGTCTCATGACTGAATTTTTATGAAACGGTAATAAGTGAACTTTCCTAACAATAGCTAGCCCCCTCAGGATCCTGGAAACTTTGTTTCCAAAATACCTGGGAGACTTCTACTATCCCTAACCCCCTCCCAACTTGAAAGTATATAATCACTGCTCCTCATGACCCCAGTGAGCTCTTTCTACCCACAGGTCCTGTCCCCTGTGCTTTAATAAAACCACCATTTTGCACCAAAGACATTTCAAGAATTCTTTTGGCCATCGGCTTCGAACCCTAACATCTTTCCTACATCAAGGAGCACTACAAACCTATCATGAAGAGGCTCCTCCTTGAGGGACACTGAATGCTCTTGTCTTATTTTTCCCAAATGACAGAGTTAACATGAATGAAATTCTCCATCGAAGGCAACCTCTCCCCAGCAACTTGCTTTGAGTCCAGTGGCTCACCTACATTCCCGCGCACCCCTGTCTCCTGGGAAGCCACTTGTCCCTAGCAGTAGCAGGTATGTATTTCTTGTTCTTGGTCATATCACTTCCTAGGGGATGAATGATAAAGACAATGAGATCTGAGTGGCCCCAGGAACTGAGGGGAAGGAGTGTCTGGGGATGAGGAGGAGCAGGAAG
The DNA here is from genome assembly GCF_011800145.1 of Mirounga leonina. Taxonomy (NCBI): domain Eukaryota; kingdom Metazoa; phylum Chordata; class Mammalia; order Carnivora; family Phocidae; genus Mirounga; species Mirounga leonina. Next base: position 38,449,193 of record NW_023270389.1, on the reverse strand, counting down.
GGCAAGGTGTCTTCACAGGGTCGCAAGGCGCCGGTGGTTGGTTAGGTTATTTGGGTCTGTGGGGGAAGGAGATTTCAGAGATGGACACAAGGAAGAGGGGGAGAAAATAAAGACTGAAACCTAGAGGCAGTCTCGAATGTTTTTACGTATCAGACAGCAGATTTCCAGGCAAGTATGTGATTTTACCACATTGACAGCCAACAGTTAGCACAAACAAGGAAGGTTACTGTGGGGTGGGCTTTGGGTAAAAGATTAATAGTCAGTGTTTTCTCTGCAGTGTCTGTTTCCTTTTGGGCTTCCTTAGGGGGAAGGAGGACAGGAACTGATGTGCCTGCTCCCCCTAACCCTCAGGGGTCCTCCTGTGCTGCCCACTTTGTGTCCTTCATGCATCTGTCAGTCACTCCTCACACACGGATGGAGCCCACTGTGTGCCCAGCACTGAGCCGGATTGCATGGGATTCAGAGAGGGAAAAAGTCCCAGGGAGCAGGTGACAGAGACAATTGAGGGTCACGAAGGACAGCTGACTAAGAAGGGAAAATTAAAGGGGAGCATTCTGGAGGAAAACTTAGACGAGATTGACCTGTGTTCCTTTTTCCCCATTGTGGTACCCCTTCTGTGGGGGATCTAAGGAGCTTGGGCCAGACAGGAAGGCTAGGGATGAAGATGTTGGGCCCAAAGGGGGACACTGGAGACACAAATACTTACCCCAGGGGACAGGGTTTGGGAGGTGGGGTTTTCAAAGTCTGTCAGTTCCCACTATGCAGGTAGCTGATGGCGTGGCTTCAGTACAAGGCTGCTCTCTGGAATAGTTTGCTCTCACCCCAAAATGCATTGAGGGATTCGGGTTTCCCAAGGAAGGGCCAAAGCATGACTCCCCTCCCCTCGGCCTTGAGGGACACCTGTTCCCGTGCTACTGCGTGTGGAAATGCAGAAGTCCCTCTCTCAGAGCACATTCCCCAAGATGCCAGAATGCACCCAAGAATGCCTGTGGGCTTCCTCCAGTCAGACATTTGGTTTCATGGGTCTCATTGGCCACAACCAAGTGTGGGAGGGAGATGGCCTGGGCAAAATGACAGACTTCATGGTGGCTCCCTGACGAAGCCCAGGCCCCCACTTGCAGGCAGGTAAGCTGTGGTGTCCTTGACACAGTCGCTCGTACTTCACTGGGAACCTCTGCCAAATTCTAAAAGGGAGGAGAGAGAGAGAGAGAATGAGAGAGGTCCACCGCAGATCGTCTGTAGGATTTCTACTTCTTGCCATTTTTTTCCTTCTGAGATTTGCTCTCCCTTTTTCCGCAGGGAGACCAGGGAACAGTCCTAAGGCAGCCTCAAGGCAGACTTTTTCCAGGGAGAAGCCAGAGTCCCCCTCCGCTCAGCCAGGAGCCCTGTTGGAGGCCAGCTCAGGTTGGAGGCCACTCTCAGGCACGTGCAGAAGAGCAGGGAGGACAGAAGAGTCAGGAGGACACTGGGCATCACTGGGTGTGGGTTCTACCATCCTTGTCTACATCAGTGCTGTCTGCTGATGGTTTTTTTGCACAGATCACATCAACTCAAAGCCAGTTCTCAAGAAGCCCCCCTTGGCATATCTACGAACAGCCTGCCTTTCCCACTGTTAATCAGCGTCTGCTAATTAGAGAACAAACAGTTGCTTATCTACCAACACCCCACCCCAAGGCAGCTAAATGAATCCCTCTTATTAAAAAATGATTTGTTTAGGGACTCCTGGGTGGCTCAGTCGGTTAAGCGTCTGCCTTCGGCTCAGGTCATGATCCCAGAGTCCTGGGATCAAGGTCCGCATCGGGCTCCCTGCTCCGCGGGGAGCCTGCTTCTCCCTCTGCCTCTGCCTCTCTCTCTCTCTGTCTCTCGTGAATAAATAAATAAAATCTTTAAAAAAATGATTTGGTTATCAAATCCTATTTGTGTCTCTTTTACATCCCAATTTCCTATAGGTTTAATGACTCCAAGTGGTAAGGTATTAGCTATAGGAATTTACCCCTTGAGTAACACAGGGCTCAGCTCTATTTCTCCCTGTTGAGACAATAGCAGCAGTAATGCTAATAATCCCTCACCTCATGGAGCATTTTCTTGTGCCAGGCACCATGCTCAGCACCTCGCGTGCATCATCTCATTGAATTTTCACAAAAATCCCTTGAAGGTAAATATTATCTTCATTTGCATTTAAGGAAACGAACAGGCAGGAAAGTTTAAGTCAATCCACCGAGGTCACACAGGTGGTAGATGAGAGGCCTCTGGTGCCCATCCTACATTCTCTTAGTCCTGCGTTTCTCACGGTGTGGCCTTTGAACCACGGAAATCAGAAGAACCAGGGCACTTTTTAACCTTCAGATCCTGGGACCCTCTCTTAGACCCAGGGAATGGGAATCTCTGGATGTGGTCTTGGAATCTGCATTTTAAAACACATTCCCCAGGAGACTCATATAGACACCAAATTTTGAGAATCACGATCTCTGGCTTTTGAGATGTTTTAAACACCCTCTATGATGTCAGCGGCCAAGGAGTTGGACATTGAGGAGGGAGTGTGTGGCTAGCCCTAGGAACAGAACTGGCCTCCTCCAGTGGTGGGATAAACCAGAGGCGGACCTGTATTTTATTCCTTGATTGAGCTCATGCTCTTTATTTAATCTCTCTTGACTTCTATCTCCTCATTTGTAAGCCAGGTATGATACTTTTCTAGTTGTTGTGAGGATCAAAGGAGATGATGTACAGAAAGTAGAGGAAATGGTAGACATTGAAAGCTCCCTACAAATGCATGGGATATTAATCATGGGCTTGCATGGGACCTGGGGAAGCAACCAGGGTGCTGGGCACAGTGCTGGGTGCTTTGTGTGGAGAGGGGGAAGGGGGAGGGCAGAGAACTCTCAGGAGTTGGATTATCTTGGGGATCTGTCCAACCTTCTTGGGAGGAGCCACCTCCTTCACAACTCAAAAGACATCACTCCTTTTCAGCCAAGGAGGCACACTTTCTATCTGGTGCTGGCCCTCACTTACCAAGCTGTTTCACATGGGATGAAAGTGTGCTTTCTGCCTCAGTTTCCCCATCTGTTCAGGGAAGGCAAAAGCTCCTGCTCCTCCATGGCCATGCTTGCGGTCAGTGTCATTTCCTTAAGCCATAATGATTCCAGGTTCCCTGCGTGCCAGGATTATCCTCATTTGTTTAATGTTCACAGTAGCATTAGGAAGTCTGTACCTCAGACCCATTTTATAGCCGAGGGGACAGACGCAGGGAGCCCAAGCGAGTAAGTGGCAGAACTCCAGGACTGGCGTTCTCACCCTCTACACCCACCACACTCCCGGAAGAGGAAAGTGTTGGGACTGCGAGTTTGTTCAGCTTTGAGCTGTTCTGAGGCCTCTGAAGAAACAGCCGTGTTTGAAGAGAACTCCTTTCCCCTGCCCCTCTACAATGTGGCCTAAGTTATTCAATTAGGGAGTGAAGTAATTGGCAGTGGAGAAGGCCTCTAGCAGTGGTCATTACCTGCAGCACCTTGTTGGAATAGTCAAGCTACATTTCAGTTTCTGCTGTAAAACCTTAATTATAATATAAATAGCTGCCCTTCAGCCCTCTGGGGCAGCCTCCCCCCTCGCACCCCACCCCCCTTCTCTGGCCTCCGAAAGGTGCCTTTCTCGTGAGCAGTCAGGAAGGGCCAGGAGTGGGAAGGGGCTTTCGGGAGGAGGGGAGCTAATACCTACCTGTGGGTGTCATGGGGTTTGAAAGACTAAGCTACAGGGAGTCCCTGTCAGGGCCTCATCTTCAAATGAGGAAGCCAAAGACACATCCTTATCTCTGCATCCCTCACTGAGAGTCTCTTCTGGACATAGGATCCCAGAAGTTTGCAGATAGCATAGCGCCATTTGGCTTGGATGGGGTTCAGCAGGACATGGTGGAGTTTCGAGGTAATATTTCTTTTTGTTTACTCTCCTGTAAGTAAGTTTACTCTCCCTTCTAGCTCCTGGCTCCATGGCCATGGACAGAGCCGTACCAGGTGCCCAGAGCTCTCTAGGTACTGTGCTAGGCATGGTCAAAAGTGATTCCCTATTTAAACTTCACAGGGGGATTAACATCCCTATTTGGCTGTTGAGGAAAATGAGTCTTTGAAAATTTAATCAGAGATAAGGCTTGAAATGCAAATAACCCTGTGAAATACTTAAGTCCTGGTAGGTTGATGGAAATTAGATATTTTTGCTCAGGAAGGGAGAGGCAGAGTGAAGGGCAGGTTACCACAGGGCATCTGAGGGGGCCCAGGAGTAGGGGGCTGCTGAGGGGAGGAGGGCATAGGAGCAAGAGAGGCCGAAGATGCTGCTTTGCTGGGCTCACAGGTTTGCCGATGACTGGTCCTGGTGTCCTGCAAGGGGATGATTGGCTTCAGGGCCTAGCCTGACAGGCCTAGGACAGCCTAACAGGGTAAGGAGTCAATGCAGGGAGGCAGGGTTGTCTGAGCCCAGCGGGCTCTTCAGTTTTTGTGGGCCAGATGGAACCATGTGAGTCCTAAATGGTCCTTAAAGAGGAGTCAACAAGACAATCCCCTGAAGAGCAGGGATAATTATTTGAACTTCTGTTTTCTGTCATTCCTCCTTTGACATTTCTGATTTCCACACATTTTATAATAGGCATAGATACAATAGGACATTTATCCCCATTAGGCACAACTAAATATATATGTATATCTATGAGAGGTATACTCCCAGGCTCAAGAATGTTTTACAACTTGAGATGTATGATCAAAAAGTCTGAAGTTTACTGAGCTGGATACTAATGGTCCCCTGGATTTCTAGCTTTAAGAAAACCCATGTTCGAGGCTGTGTTGATGACTTGAAGTAGCAATAATTATTACTCACAGAGTACCTCTTATTTAATCCTGCAGAAGCAAAGCAATGTGTCTGGAGCATGGATGCTGAAGCCAGACTACCTGGGTTCAAATGCCTGCTCAGTCATCTGCTGTGTGGCTTGGGGTAAGTTACTCAGCCTTTCTGTGCCTCAGTGCCTTCATTTGTAGAATGCAGCTCATGGAGTCGCATCTACATCATAGGGTAGCTGTGAAGATTACATGAGTGAATGCATGTGAAGAGTTTCTGACGGTGCTTGATCCTGAGTTACCATCCAGTAAGAGTTTGTGAGGTGGGGTAAGGAAAGGCAAAGAAATGGAGACTCAGGGAGGTGAGTGCAGGAGCTGCTGTCCTGGCTCTGAGGGGCTGATTCCAAAGCCCATGTATGGGGACCCACGTGGAAACTATTCTAAGATTTTACCAACAACCGATGGAGCTAAGAAGTAATATCTGCTTCTGCTTCTGAGAACCTCTGACTCTGAATATCCTAGCTGCACCTGCCCTATCCATTCCCCCAGCCAGCGCAGAGGAAGGACAATGGCACCTTTGGGTGCTGTCCTCTTGGGGGGAAGGAGCCCCGCAAGTTGGCCCTCACTGCCATCAACCCCAGTGGGTGTGCTGCTTGCTCTCTCTATGCTCCTCCAGAACTCCCCCAAATCCCTCCAGTGTCTTTGCTCCAAGAGGGGGATTCTAGAGCCTTCTGGAACTGCAGACAAGTAGGAGTGTTACAGAAAGGAAGGTGCTGCAAAGGAGTCAGCAAGGAGTGTGCACCCTGGGGAAGATATCTGGGTGGAGGGACTGGTCTGGAACTCACATCGGTGTCTCTTCCTTCCGCTGTTCCTTGATGGTGCTTGAGTATGATGGCCACATGTTCTATTTCTGTATAAAATCCAGGAACACGATATCTTTGCTATAAAAACCTTGAACAATTTGAGGAGGCTTTAGCGATTTAATAGGCATCTCAGGTTGCTCCAACCCTGGCCTCTTGCCCTGACAGCAGCTTTTGGGTGAGTTTGAGGTTCATTCAATCTGTAAATCGCTTCAGATCCAGCGCTTCAAGGAGGGGAGAGGTGTTCACCATGGGCAGAGGAGGAGACTGTGGTGAGCTGGGGCACCCTTTGCTATAGACACCTAGAAACAAGCTTGCTGGTCTCAGGCCAGCTCCGCAACCCCCCGCCCCCAGCACCTTGGGGACTGGCGGTCCTGCTTCTTGCTTCCAGCACCATCTATTGCTTTATCTTCCATAAACACCGGAAAATCAATTCCTTGCCTTCCTCCCCCTGAAAAACATAGCCTGTAGGGGGCTTTCTAAGGGTGTTCAGTGTAAGTAGCCATCAGAAAGTAGCAGTAAGTACAATTTTCAGAAATAAAGGGAAACTTTTAATGTTTCAAGACGCTGAAACGATGCACTTCAAACTAAAGTCTCGCATTAGGATTTAGATTAAACTCCTTGAGTGGCTCTTTGTAGTTTTTTATTTCGTGTTAATCTGACTACAACTTTATCTTCTCCATCCACTCCTAAGAAGTCTTTCGTGCAGAGGAAGGATGCAGCCCATGCTCGCTCGGCGTGGGGCAGGCTCGCCAGCTTCATCTTGTCGGTTATCTCTTGCGGCTGATGGGACGAGGGAAGCCTCTCAAGAGATGATGAAAATGGTGTTTTAAGAAAGCCTCCGCCAATAAGAAGTTACTTACAGACTTATAAAGCCTCTCTGTGTGTCAGTTTTCTTAACATCCTGATCTCAACTGTCCAATTATAGGTTTACAAACCCTCAGGGAATGCTGTATTAAGTAAATAGAAGAAGAATGTTCACATTCGGTGTGAGCTAAAATCCCCAAGGCTAGTAGTAGGAAAAGGAGCTACCTATTAGGTCTTTCATAAAACCAGTCCCTAAAGTACAAAGAATAGTTCCCTCAAGACTTGCCCTATGGACTCCCTTTCACGGGCTGGTTCATATTTATAAACCAATTTGTCTGGAAATAAATCTCTTTAACACACTCAACTAACTCCAAGAGGTGTGTCCCAGGAGGACCAATCTTCCTAAATGAACTGTCTCAGGAAGGTTTATACCAGCTGCATGGTCAATCCTGGAATTTCCAACTTCAGGGAAAAAAAAATTTATATATATACACACACACACACACACATACATGTATACATATAAAATTTATCTATTTGTGTATATATGTATATCTACCAACCATAGCCTGCTTGGAGACAGGGAACCCACAGAGTTTAAGGAACTGCCCAATTGAATCCAGATACCCAAAACAAAAATCTTCATAGACCTGGTTAAGGAGATGGCAAGAAATCGATTTTTGTTACACAAGCCTGAAGCTCAGTAATGGGCCATCTGACCTGAGATTAATTTGGACAGAAGCTGGACTGTTTGCCCACCACAGCGTCTTCCCATACGGCCAGAAAAGAGGGTATGAAATAAGAGGTTTTCTTGCCTTCCTTCTCTCCTTCCCTTCCCTTCTCTTCTCCCCTCCTTCCCTCCTTCTGTGTGTGTGTGTGTCTCTCTCTCTTTCTCTATCTCTTGAGAGTTAAAAAAAGGGCATCTCACCAAAGTTAAAATGAAGCTTCAGGAGAAAACTGTTTTTTGGTTTTGGTTGGTTGTGGGTTTTTTTGAAGCTTGTACAACCTTATCTCAAAACTGGAGGTGTTTTTATTACCTACTTTTTTATGACCTATTTTTATTGAGATATAATTAACATACAATAAAGCTCTACTTTACAGAGTTGTTTTGAGTCATAACTCAAAGAACACATGAAAGTGCTTTGTGCCAGGCTCAACACTGATTGGATTATAAATATGACATAACCACTGAAGCCGCTTTTATATTTAAAAACTCTCAGTAGGGGCGCCTGGGTGGTTCAGCTGGTTAAGCGTCTGCCTTCAGCTCAGGTCATGATCTCAGGGTCCTGGGATCGAGCCCCACATCGGGCTCCCTGCTCCGCCGGGAGCCTGCTTCTCCCTCTCCCTCTGCCTGCCATTCTCCCTGCTTGTGCTCTCTTTCTCTCTGTGTCAAATAAATAAATAAATAAAATCTTAAAAAAAAAAACCTCTCAATAGCTCCTCATTTCCTATAGAACACCCTAAAATCTAAAGCTCAAAAATTTACGCTCCTAATAACTCAGTCCCAGTCTTCTTTCTAGTCTTATCTGCTGCTAACATCTCTGACACACACCAATCGTCAAGTAAAACCGATGACAAAGAACTTCCCTGTCTCTCAAATTTTCTCATGCAGGCCCATTCTGGCCTATCAATGCCCTGCGCATGGTTGGAGGTCAGAAGCCATTTCTTCCACGGAGCCCTCCTGGAGCTCTCCTGCCCACCCCGGCTGGTACTAATCTCCTCTCCTGTGTTCTATCTCCTTATGCTGTGTTGCTTCTAAGGTGGTTGCCACATTCTGTTTTGTATTAACTACTTATGACTCACTCCCTTCTTTCATGTAATTTTGATAAACAGTTATTACTGAGCATCTATAATTTGTGGGCAGTGAGCTAGGCATGGGGAGGAGCTGGGCAGAGATACAGAGATGAGCGACATGGTGTTTGCTCTGGAAGATCTCATGGCCTGGTGGGATCCTTGAGGTTGGAAGCCTCGCTGTGCTCAGTTCTGTGCTGTATCTCCAGCAGGGTCTAAGATGTCCCGTGCACACCAGATACAGTTGCTAGTAGAATCAAAGAGTGTTAAAGGTAAAAAAAGATCAGAGTGTTAAATGTAATTTCCTCATTAGCTAAAGAGAAAGTTAAGACTTGAGCAGGTTAAGCAACATGTCCAAGGTAACCAATGACTCCAGAATCATGAGTAGAGTATATAAATAGGCACAACCAAACAGGGCGAGTCCACATGGGAAGATTAGGCATGTGGACTGGTGGTGGTGTTTTCCCTAAAATGTAGAAGAAATCTCTTGGTCACAAGAAGCCCATTTTTGCCCATGGAAATAAACATCATCTCCTATGAGGTGCCACCATTTGGCCAATACTCTCACGTCCATACTCATAATGCAGCCATATTCTAGACAAGCTAGCAGCTGAAATTTCAAAACTACTTTCACCTCTACTTTTATCAAGGGAGATAGAACAAACAAGGAACTATGCTGGTAATGAGTATTAGTTAAGAAAAATTATTCTCAAGAATGTGTTAGGGTGAAAGGAGATTCAGATCCAGCTTGCTTCCCCTCTCTGTGGACAGCTTTACTGCACCATGGTCTCTGGTGTAGAGATTGCTACCTTATCGTGGAAAGATTGTCCAGGTGCCTCCTGATTCATCAAAACCCACAAAAGATTATATTGCAATGAGTATACTTTTGATATTGAAAATATTGCCCTTGTCTCTGGTTCCTTGAAAAACAGTTATTTGTGAAGACACACGGTAACTTTGGCCGACTAGAATATTCGGTTGACCTGAATACTTGCCTAATTCGAAGCTATAAGAGTTTATTGAGCTCTTCTATTTTATGCCAGCTCTTTTGTCAGACACTCTGAGTAGCAATTCTTAACCTATGTCTGTGGAGTCCTGAGAGGCTTATGAAAAAGCTTTAGAAGCGTGTGAACCCACTGAGCTTGTGTGCAAAATTCGGTATCTGTTCGTTTATGTTCATTTTTCTACTAGAGAGTCCCCGGCCTCCATCAACACTGTGGTGAGTTGTAAGAAGACGTTATGTCAGGACCCTAGATGAATAGAGGTTTTCACCATGGCCGGCTCTTTACTACCAGCTTACCACAGACTTGAAACATGTTACCAAGCATTAGCTAAATTTCTCCCAGAACATTGTTAGCCCAAGGGTGGGTTTCTGGCTCCAACAAAATCCCACCAGAAGTGATCCCGTTCTTTTTGTTGTTGTTTTATTTTGTGTGGGGAGAAAGGTCGCCCAGACCCGGGACCTGCAGAGCATCCACATTCTCTCCCTCCCCCATGATGCAAATTCCTTTTCTCATTTCTTTCCTCCACCACCTTAATTTTTTCCTTCCTACTCTTTGACTCGTATGCTCCAGATTCTCCCTGTCTATTCCCTCCCTTTGCTTCTCTCTTTCCCTCTCAGTTCCTTGCCCCTGCCTTTGGCTGCAAACCTGCCCTGTAATTCACAACAGAGCAGCTGGTGTTGGCTGGGAGAGCCGGGCTCCTTGGTTTTAGACGGTCCCGGAACAAGGCATGGACTTTGGTCTCTGGGCTCCCCAGTAGACTGAACAACAAAGCCGTGGTGAAAGAAGGTGTCTTCTAAGAAGTTCACATTACGGCCTGTAGTAAAAGAGAATGGTGATGTTGTTACAGCCACCAGTTTCTTCCCATTGTCTTCCTTGTCAAAAACATGACCTCTCCAAAGGGATGGGATGCGTTTCAGTACAATTTGAGAATGTTCAGTAACCCAATATTATCTTCATTTCCCTCCTTGTTTCATGTTACTTTCTGATCCTTGAGTTCTCCCAAGTTCACAGCGGTCCATGACATTACGGTGACTCGCTAACTCTCCCATTATACTTACAGTCAATGGGAGAACAATAGATTGTGTTATTCTGTATTTAGCTTCCCTGTCACTCAGTGTTTTATCTCCGTTGATACCCCGGTACCAGACACAGAAACCAAAGTAGGTTGTCTTGTCTTCAGCGAATCTTGAATGCCTTTTGTTCAGAGAGGCGTTTTGTATTCATCAGTCAACTGAGGACTCATCCTGAGGAAGCCCTCAGTCAGCACACGGTCCCAAGTGAAAAAGGGATACTCGGGTTGTAAAATATTCATAGCAAAAGGTACCTCAATCATGTTCACCTTTTGGCCCCCTGAGCCCTGAAGGATCGCCAACTGTAACCTGCAAATCTTGTGGACATGAACATTTCCTGGATGAAAGAACCTGCCATGTCTCATATCCACGTTTGATATTAAACCTATTCACACAGGCCCATTTATCTTCCTACTCGATCTGCCAGCACGGCTGTGTCTCACAGTTTTAATAAAAGTCCAAAGGTGAAATGATAATGATCAAAGTTTAACCCGATTTCTTCCCCCTCACCTTCCAAAGAGGTAATAGATAGCTCTTCTCCCCCTCCAATGCCTGCTTCTTTAACTGCCTCTCTCATGGTACTTAGAGACAGTACTGAGGCTGAATTAAATGGCATGTTGTTTATGTTTCTGAGGAATAAAATCTCACCAAATCAATAAACTCATGTCCAAACAGAAAGTAACTGGAGAATATGATGGCTGTTAATTGGAAGCGATCACTTGATGACTATTAGGTGTTAAATTCAACCAGAAAATAGTCAAAAGAATCTATAGCAATGCACAGAGACAGAAGGAAAAGAGGAGGGAGGGGGACAGACAGGGCGTGGAGGGACTTAAAATACCACTTCCAATAAGATCTACTTTATCAGGGTTCCTGATAAACTAAGAGCTAAAATAGTCAAGATTCCAGGGAAGCTCTGTTTTCATGTAGATCTAGATTTCAATGGTGAGGAGGGCCTAGCCTACCTCCATGGTAAAGAATGTAGATGGGTTACAACAAGGAAAAAAAAGTTATGCAACCCACGCTCATCACAGCTAGTTTAAACCTAATTTACTTAGTATCTGTTGTGTGTCCGATCCTGCACGAGGCATTTCACATGCAAACCCAAGAGGGTTAAAACAAGGTCCAAAACATGTATTCACAGATAGAACTTTAGTGTGCCCTTTATCAACAACTACTCTCCGGAGTATGAATATCTGAAGGAGACTCTGGCCAAGTCCTTCTGCATAGGAAAAGCCTTTAAGAAATAGTTGGTTTCAACTTCCCAGTGCCTTTGGAAATGAGAAGGATTTAGGTGAAGAACGGCAAGGAGAATCCAACTCAAACAGCGTCTGGGACAGACCCCAGCGGCTGCCTTCAGCACCATAATAAGAAGGATTCTGAGACTGTGTCTAGACTCAGAAGGAAAAACAAAACAAAACAAATCTATACTGACATCGCAACCTCTGCCAAGAGCACCGGTAGAAAAGTTGGTAGTCTCTGTCATTCTGAGCTCAGACCTGGGTGTTCTTGGTTTCTGAATCTGTTTAAGCCACAGAATACAAGAAAGCTGCGGATGATTACAAAGTAGTTACCTTCGTTAGGAAATGTTGATGCTAGTCTCATATCAGGCACCTAGAGCTCTCTAGAGAGAAGGCTTCTGCCAATCTAACGAATAAATAAAGTACAAATGAAGCTTCACCTACATCCCAGCCTGTGTGCCCCAGGGAGACAGTCTCTTGGACTGCAGTGATCAAGATGACTGGAACTCCATGCTGGACCCATCGGGGAGAGCAGGCTGCATCAGTGCCCCAACTCCCAGCACCTATCAGCAGCAAATCTGGCTGCAGAGAAGCAAATAATTAAGCAGGTCATTAGGAAGCCTATAAAAGCACGGATGTGCAGCTACGCCCTGCCGTTAACTTCAAAAGGTGACCAAAAGGCAGAGATTCTTTGTAGCAAAGGAAAAAGCAATGGAAAAAGTGAAGTCTCATGACACCCAAGAGCTACCCGGGTAGGGTTTATTCCACGAAAATCTGCGCCAGCCCATCAGGCCAAGTGGCTTCCCTATTTGCTAGGTCTGTGCTCTTGGAATCCACCCTGGCTTCAGCTAGCACTGAGGTCTGCTCTGCCCCCTAACTAGAGCAGGGCCTGGAGGTGGACAGGGTGCCCCCTAGGAGGCCAGCAGACCTGGGCGTCTCAGAGCTTGCCCTTTGGCCTTGGCCGAAGCAAAGCTGTGAAGTGTGCCTCTTTCGTTTCCTTCCTTCGGGGCCCTTCCCACTCACATGCCCAGTGACCGAAAACTGCCTGGTGTCTCGTTTGGGCAGGGAAGGAGAATCAATTAAACTCACTTACACTCAGATGTGGATGACCCAAATAGCCTCTCTAGGTTTATTCGACAGTTCAACAGTTCTCCAGAAAGAGGATAATCTTTAATGTTGGAATTGAAGGCTATGTGGCCCTTATGTGGGGACAATGTTTTAGGCTCTTAGAAAGTCTATTTTTTCTCATCCCCCAAATCATATTTCTCATTCAAATCAAGGTAAAGCTCCTCTTATCTGCCCTAATGTAATGCAGACCCACAGCCCCAGGCCAGTGCCTGATTCTCTGGGCTTCTATGTTCTAGGCCTAAAATAGACTCTCATGGTTAGGCGAGAGCACATTGATCCCAGGACATCCTCTAGGTCCTCCCAATTCTTATCTTGCCCCAAATGGTTTGGAGATGGTAAAAAAAAAAAAAAAAAAAAAGAAGTTTGAAATATCAATAATTCAGAATGAATTTGGCTAGGGTAAGACTACTCTAAGTGTTCATTTGGGAGAGTAGTCAGGATATTTTCATTAATTCTTCCTTCCCTTCTGTCTGCCCTCCTGCCATCAGCTGGAAATAACATTTCATTGGGTACAGTTTTTCATTTTTAGAAGACCTGAGTTCCTTCACTACATTTATTTATCTAGTGGAGCCCTGATGTGATGCAATTTTGAGGAAAGACAACACTGAGTTGCTGTAATTATTTCTTAATATTTAAAAGCTCCCTTGGTTAATGTGTTTTCGGGAACAAGCTGTTAAATCATTAGGGATGGTGTTTTGTGGCCTTTTTCTAAGCAGCAGCTAATGCTGGCTGGATCTGCCAGGCTTCAAGACCACCCCGGCCTGAGCTCCCCATTAGCACGTTGGTAATGGCTTGGTCACCACCTAACAAGTCTGATTACTACGACTGTACTTGATGGATGTGATCATACTGGAAAATTTTTATTAAAAAAAAAAAAAAAAACTAAGGGAAGTTTCCCCGTCAGATTTTATGGTGTATTCTAGGAGCTGAGGGAAAGAGAGGAAACTTCTAGAAGCCGGAATCCATAGATGACCTAGGGCTCTTTCAGATGTGCTCATTTGTTGCAAAGAAATAAATGGTGGCATGAGAGCAGTTTGAAAAGGAAGAACAGGATAAAAATCATTCTATTGTGGTTCCAGAGAAAAGAAGCAGGAGTAAGTTCCGATAGACATGGTGAGAGGACCTTCCACTTCATTTAAGGATATCTTTTCTTTCTTTCTTTTTTTTTTTTTTTAGAGAGAGAGAGAGAGAGAGAGCACATGTGCACATGAGCAGGGGGTAGGGGCAGAGGGAAAGAGAGAGAATCTTAAGCAGTCTCCCCTTCCAGTGCAGAGCCTGAAACGGAACTCGATCTCATAACCCTGAGATCATGACCTAAGCTGAAATCGAAAGTGGGATGCTTAGCTGTATGAGCCACCCAGACACCCCTAAGGATACATTTTCTAATACACAGGACTACCAAAGGACAGAAGGAGGGGTCCTACAATACGGAATTCCACATCTTCAGTCGTGTTCAAGAAGAGTCAGGAAGAGCATAGCTCTGGTGAGAGAAATTCCCATATCGAGTAGGAAGTGGGAGTGATTTAAGTGCAAGTTTTCCTCACCTAATGGCCCCTTGAGTATTCTGTGATTCAATATGGTACTGGGAAAAGTAGGAGCCGAGGACTCAGGTTGAGTTATTAGTGGGGGGAGGGCTCACTATCATGGATGATGGACAAGTCGGTCGATGGGAAAGGGAATCACAGTCTCACTGTGCTGTCCATATGGGGGTCATCTGGGTTCTGTGAGCAAAGAGCAGGTCTCCTGGTGGGCTAGTGTGGCTGGAGAAGACGGGAACCACCAGCCTGGAAGGAACACTAGCCTGATCATAAGTGTCACCAGTCTTTCTTAACAGACACTAAAGCATTTCATAGTCTTCGTTCTTTTTTCTTTTAATCTGGGAGCAGCAATTCTCCTTCAGATATTTGGCCCCTGTGATGGTGGGAGGTGACTTCAACCTTTAGTAAAGTTTTACTTGTTAACTATCTCGTTTTGTAGAATTGAGCTAATGTCTTTCCAGACCAACGACAGTGGACCTCAGCTGATGGGACATGGTGGTCTCATGAAACTCACAGTGAATCTCAGCCTGGCTATTGTTGCCCAAGGCTCTTCTCCCTCCCGGGTCTGGTATTCTGGCAACCTCAGTCTCCACTCCCTTGATCTGAGGAGCTAATGTGGAGTGCAGGGACTTCTGCTGAGCTGGATCTCTCTTCATCACCTGGTTTCTCTCTTGCAATGGCTGTCATTTTGTCATCTTAGTGACATCTTAATGTAGCCCTATCTGCATGGTCTGGTGACAATGATGTGCTTATGATATGCTTCCAACAGGTCAAATCATATCCAAGGGACAAAGAAGGCAGTCTGAGTTTTAGAGAAATGTACACATACTCGGCATAAGAAGCAAGTTTTTAAAATTTCAGTTTATTTTCCTTTTACCTCTTTTCCAAGACATGATTACGATTCTGCCTCCTTTTCCATGTAATGTTTTAAATGAAGTCTTGATTATATTTATGACTATATATATATATTATAGTACATACACATTACAAATTAAACATATGTAAAGATATAGGAAGAAAGAAAAAAGCAAGGGTGAAACTCACCAGAAATAACGTGCTTTGTTAAGAAGCAGCAAATGGAACAGGCATGCTGGTTAATGCTATGTGCTTAGGATTTTTGGACCCCATCCTTGTATGGGACAGCCTTCTCTGAGCTGGGCCTGGAGGAAGACAATGGAACAAATTGGAGAGGGGAAAGGGCTTTTGGTTAAAGGCCACATGGTTAAGGTGCCATGTGTAAAGAAGTGTGTTCTGAAGACAACTGCCCGGTAGGTTACTTATCCCAAAATCAGTTTTCAGACAAGATATGTGACGTGAATGAGAATGCTGCTGCATGTGTTCAATGTCCTTTTTTTTTTTTTTTAAGATTTCATTTATTTATTTGAGAGAGAGATAGAGACAGCGAGAGAGGGAATACAAGCAGGGGGAGTGAGAGAGGGAGAGGCAGGCTCCTGGCTGAGCAGGGAGCCCGATGCAGGTATCGATCCCAGGACCCTGGGATCATGACCTGAGCAGAACGCAGACGCTTAACGACGGAGCCACCCAGGTGCCCCGAAACTTTCATCTTTTTATGGCTTCTTTTACACTGCTGTCTCTCTCTCTTTTTTTTAAAATATTTTATTTATTTGACAGAGAGAGACACAGCGAGAGAAGGAACACAAGCAGGGGGAGTGGGAGAGGGAGAAGAGTAGGCTTCCTGCCGAGCAGGGAGCCCGATGCGGGGCTCGATCCCAGGACCCCGGGATCATGACCTGAGCGGAAGGCAGACACTTAACGACTGAGCCACCCAGGCGCCCCTGTGTTCAATGTCTTTTGTGATATTGGCTGTCACGGGTATTTTGTCAGATGGCACCAAGCCTCAAACTGAGAATTTGAAAACAGAATAAATAGAGGTGCCGCTTTCCCCTACAATCATTCTTAACCTATAAAGCAGGACCCGTTGTACCCACCCCCCCGCAGAAATTATCTAAGAAACACAAAGAAGCAAATGAGTGGTGCACCGACTATAGTGGGAAAGGCCCTGATGGAACTGAGCACCCCGGGCACAAGGCAAGGAAACACCAAATGAATTTAACTCCATTGAACTGCTGCCACTCTTTACATATTTTTAAATCATCTCCTACTGGAAAAAGTAAACCCCATGCGCTTAGAAAAGGAGGGCTAAGAAATCCAATCTGCTGTTGCTGCATTGTGAAGCGAAACACAAATGATTTTTAAACCACTTACTGCTAGAGATGCCCCGTGCCTGGAAGCCCTGCAATGGTACTGGTAATACAAAGGGGACTTGACCTCCTGCGTAGAGATACGCCTTTCCTTATTGGGGAAAATGTGAGCACTCACCTCTCTGGCTGGCAGATCTGTGTCTCCTTTTTATGGCATAGATTTTTGTGCTTAGAGAGCATTCTTTGACATTCATTAGGTGCAAATCTTTATCATGATGATTTAGGAAAAGAAGGCATGTCCACAGTTTTCATAACAATGTGATACTTTCCCTCAAAAGATCTCAAAGACCGGGCGCCTGGGTGGCTCAGTTGGTTAAGCGTCTGCCTTCGGCTCAGGTCATGATCCCAGGGTCTTGGGATCGAGCCCCACATCGGGCTCCCTGCTTAGTGGGGAGCCTGCTTCTCCCTCCCCCTCTGTCTGTTGCTCCCCCTACTTGTGCTCACTCTCTCTCTGTCAGATAAATAAATAAAATCTTAAAGGAAAAAAAAACACCCGGATTTAGCCTCAGAAACATAGAATGTTGAGAGAGCATGTTGGCAACCTCCCCAACCCCCAGATCTGTTTCCTGTGATGCTTGGGGTGTTGGTGGGGTGACCGAACCTCTGGTCTGACGTTCACAACCACTATCTATGTCAGAAAGGGCTGGAGCTGTTTAGTTTGGAGAAGAGAGGACTCCAGACAGACATGGTGACCATCTCCACGCATGAGAGGAATTATGGAGGAGGGCAGGCAAGGGAGTTCACTTTTTCTGAGTAACTGCATGTGACAGGCACTCCATCAGGCATTTTGCCACATCTTCTAGAGTCCTCACAATAACCTTCAGAGGCAGATCATTTAGATAAAGAAACTAAAAATCAGACTTGGTAATTGCCTAGCTAGTAGCTAAGTGGCAAAGCCAGACTTAATTCTATAGGACTAAAACTCCTGAAGTCCTTCCATGACCCATGGTTATTCTGTACTGTGTAATGGATAAAACTCGGGTCGGTGGATGGAAACTGCAAGGCAGTGGATTTTATCCCATTCAGTAAAGAGAGGCAATTCTGAATTTCAGAGTGTTCCAGAAATGGTAGTGGTCCGGGTGGTTGGGTAGAGGGCTGTCTTTCCAGAAGCTGTGCTGGATACCAACTCATTGTGGGTCATCATTCCCCAGTGTGTGTTCTACAGAATACTCTGAGGAATGCCAAGGGCATAGAGAAAGAATGGGCATGGAAAGAAGCAAGGGCCTGTGTGGTTGAATAAATGCTAAGTTAAAACATGCCATTTCCTGGAGAATTTCTCTGAGGATTTCACATGTTAATTGTGATTTTTGAAATCCACCAAATGAGATGTAAAAATATAGAACTTGTTTCCCCTGGAAAATCTTCAGGGACTAATGTTCCAAAGAGTGCAATCAGAAAATGCCCTTGTGGAGTGTGCCAGAACACTGCATGAGAGTGGGGTCAGAGGACCTTCCAGCTTTTGCTGTTTCTTTCACTTATTCATTCATTCATTCATTCATTCATTCATTCATTCATTCATTCATTCTCAGACCAGGAGTATTTACTGGATGCTAGCCTCTAAGCCAGGCCCTGGGGATACCAAGGTAAGATCTCATCTTTGGTCTCTTCTATCTCCCAACCCTGGTGACCTCCCTCCGCTCCCCCAAGCCATCACTTCACCCCAGTCACCCAGGCCCCCTTCCTATTTATATATATAATATAGATATAAATTTCTAATTTTTAAACATTATTTTGAAATTCAATATATGTATCTAGGTATATATATGTATGTATATATGAATCTATTACTTGGATTACTTGGAACATTATCTAAATTTTTGAAATTGCTTTGATACGTATATACATACATATATTGACTTGGATATCAAAATAATTTCAAAAATTTAGATAATGTTCCAAGTAATCCAAGTAATAGATTCAAAAAATTTAAAAAATAGGTACTAAGGACCACTTGTGTGCTGTAAGGGGATCCCTGAACTTTAAATGTGATGCCCCTCGATGCCTAAACCTTGCTGACATCGTCACCAGAGTCTGGAAGACCCAAGTCTTTCTAGAAGTGCATTTATCACCTATTTATAGTTTAATATTTGGGAGGCCAAAATCAGGTGACAGTGAGTTGAGTCCTAAGAATTTCAGGATGCTACTTACTCAAAGCTTTCAATTAAATATGTTAAAGGTCGCTATGACTTGACCACCATTTATATGCCTTTATATATGGACATGGACACTTTAGAGGCTTCTAGATCCACTCTCCCCGGGACAAAACAATCACATGCCACCTTCGAGGTGCTGAAAGGCCCCTAAAAGGGTGCCATTAGGCGCAAATTAGACTTTACCCTGCCTTTTTGCCCGACAGAGCCATCTGCTTATGCATTTCAGAAATCCACCATTGTCATCAGACAAGTAAAAAAGGAGGCATTTTAAAATGGAATTTTTCTTTAGATGAGTCTGGGTTTTGATACAGTAAAATTTCATTTTCCTTTTCTTCTAAGGTGGAGTAAAGCTGTGACTTGAGTTGCAAAATTGCTATCACACCTTGAACCAGTACCTGCTGAATGCCGACCGCCACCCAAACCCCTTCTGCTTGGGCTTCCTGATTCCTGTCCTCTTAATTATTGTTCCCAGCTTCTGAGAAGAGAAAGGGCAGAGAGGTGAAGGTTTCATTCCAGCTTTGGGGGAAAGTCATGCATTGTGAGAAACAACACTCCCATTATTATTTTTACCTTTATATTTATGGAATGCTTATATTTTGTTTTGTGTATACATGGCAATTAAAAAAAAAATGTTAAGGAACAGGCGTTAAGCGAATTAGAATACTTAATATGGGTTTTGAACTTCTGCCAGGAGTAGACTCCAAAGCCAGTTCTTCCTATTTGCATTGTTGCATTTATCCATTTCCAAACATTAGAAGATCCATCTATCAGATTCTGTGTAAATCCAGCACACAGATAATTTGTAAAAAAGCTTTCTTTCAAAATGTTCTGCGGTTTTTCTAATCTCGTCGCTTTTCTAATTTTCTGATCACATAACCTTGAAGTCGAAAGACACAGCCTGTGATAATCTGAGTATACTGTCTTCATTATTATCACAGACATTTCTGGGAAAAAAAAAAAAGAAAACACACACACACACAAAACACACACACATACAAAAAACCCCTCTCCGCCCCCCACACATTCAAAGCTGCCTTTAAAGTCCCACTTTGGTCACAGTTCAATCAGATCCACATTAGTCCTACTCATCAGACAGAAAAGTGTTCATGAGCATAAGGGGGATATTGACTTTAAAAATTTACTGGCGAGGCGTTCAGAGCCTGCAGGAATGTCAAAACTCCAACCTGCATTTTGATGTTTTTGCCTCCGGTTAGTCTTGACTGACATGCTTGGAGCGCTTTGGTCTGTGCTCTGGCATCCATTAACTGTCCTTGACTCAATGTTACACAGGCCGTTATGGGCAGCTCGGTGCCTAATGGTTTCAGTGGATTAGACGCCCCAAGGTGTAAGGAAAACTCACGCCCCATTTTAAGGGATCACATTGGCTATTCTTGGCTTCATTAGGGGGGCATTGTTTGATCCTAAATAATGAGAGCCTGTTAATTATTATTCTGATAATTGGGCCTCATGTGGGAGCATGGCAGAGCGCGAGGTGTTTTACAAGGAAGCAAGTTTGGAAAAGGGAGAAAGAAATGTCAAGGTTGAGGTGTCTTTGAGAGGAGTTTGTTTATATGCAAAGTGTTTTCACCTAGGTGGGGACACGGTGCTGGATGGAGGAGAGAGAAGGAGGCTGGAGTGAGCTCAGGTCTATACTTACTTCAGCTACGGCAGATTACAAAATTACTACCTTGGGCGAGCCATTCAAAAAGGCTCACCAATCCCACGACCGAACCTGTAATTCTGCACAAAGAGACTGGGAATTGGTTTCTCTTGGAGGAGAGAGATATCATAGGGAGAAAAGGAGTTAGTCCTAGTTGAATCCCATCTGCTCTCTGGGGAAAACTGTGAGCTTGGTTTCTTTATGTGCTGCTGGTTTTGCTTTTTTTCCTCATCTATGAAATGACAACCAAGTCCATTAAGGGTATCACGATAAGACTGTTGCCCGGTCAGACAGAAGGGGTGGCTGTCTGTCCAGGATGCACAAATATCAGGAGTGCCCGGGGTGGTGGGGAGCAGATGACCTCTGTGCGGAAGGAGGTGGTGGTGATGGCGGGCAGGCCGGGCCGGGGGCAGGGGGGATTTCCCAGAGTAAGTTAGTCTCAAATGAACCTCTGAGATGCTGTAAACATTTTGCTTTTTTCAGATGACCCATAAGTCCAAAGGAGTGTTTTACAGTATTAAATCTGGACTTGGTCTCTCTTTCCTCGGTGCGTGCTTTGTTATAGTAGTCACATTCATTTTTAATTGTATTTATGCCACTCATGTGGTTGTGGGAGAGAAAAATCCAGAATCTATGAATCCACAGAATATTGTCTCTTTCCTGGAATCCAAATAAGAGCCCCCATTGTTTCTATTCACTTGGAGGAAGGGTGGGGTTTCAACCAGCGTCTCAATTTAAAAGGAGGCGGGAGGGTTTGGGGGAAGGTAAACTTGCATTTGAAGTTTTAACCTGGGTTTTTGTCGGACTTACACATACTTCAGGTAGAGCCAGCCAGCTGAGATGAGAGCTGGCCTGCCTGTCGACCAGGTGACAGTGACCGACAGGAAGAGAAGAAATAGAGAGAAGGACCATACTCATTTTGAGTTCCAGTGCTATGTTCGCATGACTTTGCTTGGTTCTAAATCCCACTCTTCCAATTAAACTGGAGAGACTATCAGAAGTACGCGTTCAAAACAGTTACATAGCCTGGAGCTTTGGACTTGCTGGAGCCTTCTTCATACGGCTCTGTGATTCTCTTTTGTATGTGTGAATGTTCTTTGAGATGCACCATGGGAGTTAGAGCAGGAGGAAAGGGTGGGAGGGCCAGGGCCAGTGTTGGGGAATTGAAGAGTTAGTGGCCAAAACAGGTGATCCTGTCTGTGATCTCTCAGCTGTTCCTAACAGCTTCAATGCACCTCATAGGCTCATCAAAATGACACTGCACTTCACTAGAACATGGCCTCCTAAGTGCACAGTTATTAGAAAGCAGAGCCATCTTGGATCCTGTACACAGGGAAGTATTAAAGTCAGACATGGCCCGTAGAGGTAGGCAGGTCGCACCAACAGGCAAGTGGAGAACTAGACCTCACTTGACCGCTCGATCATTAGGTGACCTTGAACTTAACTAATATTCTTGGTCTGATTCCTCATCTGTGAAATGAGGATATTATATATGTCAGCCTTTGAAACTGATAGGGATGTTATGAAGCCAGAGTAAAGTTGTAATCACAAAGCAATTTGTAAAAGTGAAATACTATGTACACATAAGGTATAACTTCCAGATAAGTTAGGACAGTAGGAACCCCTAACACTATCCCTTCCTTCCCCCCTACCTCTCATCTTACTGCTTTTTTTGTTTTGTTTTTTAAAGTAAGCTCTATGCCCAACATGGGGCTCGAACTCAAGACCTCAAGATCAAGAGTCACATGCTCTGCCCACTGAGCCAGCCAGGCACCCGCCATCTTGCCACTTTGCAGTCTCATCTTTCACTGCTGAGAGGATCAGGCCCCTATTGAAATGCCCATAAGAAGGTCAGAGATCCCTTCCACTGGAACAGACTAATGACACTTTAGAAATAGTACCTATTACAGTGGCCTACATACACATATCTGTTAGAATTAATGTAAATCATTGCAGCTAATGTTTTGTTGGTGTCTAAACACAGTGAATTTGGCAGCAAAGAATACGTCACTTTTCTGCCCAAGATTTACACTTCCAGGTGAAGAACAGAAGACTGACTATGCCAACTTTCCTTTAAACAAGGTTCTATGAGCATTATTGAAGCTCTTTTTCTATCTTTTTAGATTTTCATCCCGTATCATTTCTTAGAATTTCAAATTCTGGTTTTTATTTAGCCATTTTCTGTTTTTAAATATTTAATTTATTTATCTGAGAGACAGAGAGAGCGTGTGCACAAGCAGGGGGAACAGCAGAGGCAGAGGGAGAAGCAGGCTCCCCGCCGAGCAGGGAGTCCAACGCAGGGTTCAATCCCAGGACCCTGAGATCATGACCTGAGCCGAAGGCAGACGCTTAACCGACTGAGCCACCCAGGGGCCCCTAGCCACTTTCTTTTTATCTGTCCTGGAAAAATTGCTTCGTGTTTCCATGAGGGACTATGAACCATCTCTTCCTGAGATTGTTGAATAGATGTGACATTATCCTATCCAAATCTTTACATTTTATAGACTTACTACCAGGTTGTGCGAGGGCTTGCCTTTCACATCTGAGGGCTCCTAATCTTTTTGGCTTGTTTTCCTGTAGAAGTTTCTCTCTCTCCTTTGCCTGAAGTTCCAATTGCCAATTTTATGAGACGTTTTACTACCTTACAATAATTACAGAAACCTCAGTGTCTCTCCGGAGAGCTCACAGTTTGCTAAATTAGATGAATGATATATCATCAAGGGCCATGGGTCAGAGACACTCCTGGATGAAAACGCTATTTTTAAAAAGGAAGAAAGCTTGGTTTCTCCCCAGAACTCTTCTATTCCAAATAGGAAATCTTCCTCGGGTTTACCAGTTTACAGTGATGTCACCTTCTGTCTTGACATTCACTAGGGCAGATGATTGCCAAGGTCTTTGGTGCCTTTGAACTTGTACAAAGAGTTCCACTTCAGTGACTGTGACTCAGAAGGCAATCTCATAGCTGCTGCTCTGTCCTCTGGATGGCAGGGCATTTGTGTTTCATGGATGAACCCTGGATTGTGGATGTTATGGCAAAACATATATTCATATTCTCTCTTGCTCGCTCGTTTTCAAATTAGTTATAGCATGCTTCCTCTACTTTTTAGCTGAGGTTACATTGGCAACTCTTCTAAACTTAGCATTTCCTGTTGCACAGAAAATATCTGTAGTGCAAAATGGCATGCTCTTTTCTGGCAGTGTGTGCCCTAAGAAAAGGACTTTGTCTTGTCTGTCAAGCCTCTCCTCCAGCTCCCTATGTCTTGCTCACCAATGATGATGGAGAGAAGTCATAAATACGATAGATCACATGTTCTGTCAAGGTAAAGATCCCTCAGCTGATCAAGTGACCATGGGGTGGATTAAAACTGAAGGAAATATTTAGAATTAGGCATTTGAACTGAATAGGAATCCGGGGTAAGCCAATGTGGAACGTGGTTTGGAACCACACCCAGCCCACTTCTCCCATCAGCCATTTATGGGTGCCCTATTATGTAAATTATCTGTGGTGATTTGGGAATGCTGGGCCAGCTCATCCTTCCTAGAAACCTCCTCCTCTCCTCTGCTTTGTATCCTGAGGAGAAGTGATTGCAGAACGAAGATCGTAGGTTATTGTGCTTTGGGTTATTTATCGCATCAAGTTAATTGAAAGTTGTTAATTTAAGAGAAAGTCATTTTTTTTTTTTCTGACAAGGAACAAAGACACTTTCATTTGATAGTCACAAATAACAAAAGCCTATCTAGCTCAATTTGTTCAAAAACTTCCAGTAGGGAATGGCACGGGAGGCTAATGCAGATGGCATCAGGCAAATTTGTGAAGACATTATCACAAATTCATTTCTCATTTTTCTTGTCACTGTTTTCTTGTCATTGTTCTCGTAGATACAAGAATTCAAGCAACTGGTCCCACCACACTATGAAATATACTTGACAGGACACCTTATTGTTTCAAGGAAAGTATTTTTATTCCATCATCTGGGTCAAGATAGTTTTCTAGAGCCCCTGTGACTTGTGAACAAATTTGCCACGATTGGGAAGGCTAAAGAGGCACAGCAGGCTCTATGTGCACCCGGTGACATAGACTAGTCAAGACAAATCACCTGAGTTATGGCTGTTAAACCCAGGTATAGGGCCTTTGGTTCAATTTGAGTTATGCGGTTTATGGAATAGCACAGGCGTCCTTCTCCAGAATTCTCTAATCCTAAACTCTTTCAGAGGCTGTGCCTACAAGCACAAACATTTTCTCCATTCAACTAATACTTCACATCACATTAGAGTACGCCAGGCACTATCCTAGATGCTGGAGATGGCTAGCTGAACAATATGGACATAATCCTTGTTCTTTTTGGCTTTTATAGTCTAGAAGGGAAGAAAGACATAATTAATAATGTACAACAGAAGGAAAAAATATGTAATTGCTATTGACTAAACTCAAACCTTGTTTTCTCAAGTAAACTAGTTCAACGGAATACTACTTTTTTCTCTCTGTCATTCTTTACCTCCCCTCCCCATGGCTTCTTTTTCACTGGGTAAAGGCCAAGTGACTATCCCAAAGGAGACTGGTCAAGTCTCAGGCTTTCAGACTTCTATAGAGATGTGCTGTCAACTCCTGCTACTTTCTTCCTCTCTACCTTCAAAAAGTTTTTTGAGACAGAAAAGGTTTTATTATCTGTCCCCTAAAAAGGAAATTTCTATGTGTGTCTATATATCTATACAAGGAGAACGGAAATCTTAGAGATTATCAATATGACTCTGTTTTCCAAATTCATGCGTTTCAATGGTCCAGCAGAGACCAAGTTACCTACATCCCCAAACTGAGAAACTTCCTTAGCAGGTTGGTTAGGGAGTCAGAACCAGGAATGGAAGAGAGAATCTGTAGCTTGGGCCATCCGTATGGTATCAGATGAGTGACCAGAATGGACCTCTTTTGAAAACTTGTTGCCATTTGGCACGTTTAATTCTAAGTGTCCTGTAGTTCTCATTTCCAGCCCAATTGCCTTGCGGCTCTGTAAGTGTGTGCACAGGGGTGTGGGAAGGGAATCGGGGGAGGAATGGAATTTTTGTGGCTTTAGTTTTGGTTTGCTTCGCGATTTTCAAACTCATGAGAAGTGTACAATAAGAAATAGGTCAAGTTTAGGGGTGCCTTGTTGGCTCAGTTGGTTAAGCGTCCGACTCTTGGTTTCAGCTTAGGTCATGATCTCAGGGTCATCAGACTGAGCCCTGCGTTGGGCTCCATGCTGTGTGTGGAGCCTGTTTGAGATTCTTCCTCTCTCTCTCCCTCAGCCCCTCACCACCACCCCCCCCACACACAAAGAAATGTGTCAAGTTTAGCAGAACTTTGTAGTAGATATAGAAGACTTGGATATACATCTAAGTGGATGGTAAACAATATCTTCTAACGTTGTTAGTTTGACATACCTAGTTGGTAAATAAAATCTTTGACATAGATTTACTGCACTGCAGAAGAACAGAAACCATTTTGTCTTTTGGTAAGATGCATTTGCCCGGATTTAGAACAAGCATGTTCCCTAGCCTGCATCTGCAGCATCATCTAGTGAAGGAAAGTTGGGTGGTCACTACACATCATTTTTATATCCTGAGCCAAACCAATGTCTTTGTGATTTATAAAGTGCTAAGTCATTCAATTCAAGAAGAAAATAAAGACAATGTTTTTACAGGATGGATCATTAGATCTGGTAGCCCTCTATAAATGGCCCCTCTGTTTTCCACCATGCCACATAAGGCAGATTGAATGCAGAATGGTGAAGCATTTAAACCATGTCTTCAGTCTCCTCTTGCTTCTCCCTCCTAAACTCGATTCCCTTCTACCTGTGTCCTGGCCTCCACTCTGTCATCATTGTCTAGTTCCTTGACTGTAGAAGGACCTCCTTGTCCCACAACTTGATTTGATGTTTCTGTTCATTGTTCCATACAAGTACAATTTAGTGAACACTTGCTTCACATTGGATTCTCTATTAGGCCATTTGAGTAATTATTTCAAACACCAATAGGTAGGTACTGTTATGATCTCCACTTGTCAGATTTTCTAAATATTGTAAAAATTTTATATAGGTATTATGTCTAAAGAACTCTTGCCACCCCCCCCACCCCAGACTAAATCCCATCTTCCTCATTCACCTTGTTTTCAAACCAACCCCCCAGAGTCATTTTTGACTCCTCTCTTTTCCTCATCCCCACATCTAGTCCAACAAGAAGTATTGTCAACTCCACTTTTAATATTGATCTCAAATGTGACCATTTCTTAGAAGCTTTATTGTTATTTCCCAAATTTAAAGGAGACTTTGCATTGATATTTCCTCTCCCTTGAATGTTCCTTCCTCAGACTTTCCCTCTGGCTCACACTATCTTTTCATTAAGATTTAAGTAAAATGTCACCTCCCCAAAGAGCTTTCCTTGCCTATCCTTTGCCCCCTTCTCACATTCTCTTTATTTGATTTAGTTATTTTTAAGGTAGCTTTCACTACTTCTTCTTAGTGCTTACTCTACTATGTGTCTCTGTTTATATTCTGTCTTCCCTGATAAAATGTAAGCTTCATAAGGGTAAAAAATTTGTCTCTCTAACTACCTATAACAAGGCCTGACACAGAATAGACACTCAATAATACTTATGAGTGAGTAACAGACAAGGAAACACAAGCCAACAGAAATTGAATAAACTTGCCCAAGGTTACACAGCTGATAAGTGTGTAAGCCTTTGTCAGTCTGTCTCTTAATTGTTATGCTAAGTTACATCCTCTTTTCCTCCCCATCAAATCACCCCTGCATCCCAGCCTCTTCATTCTGGTTTCCTAAAAGATCTAACGTCTAGCCTAATTCTTGCCAAGTGAGCATTTTCCTTCTCACAGAAAAGTAGACTTCTTTAAAAAGATGCCTCAGGGGGCGCCTGGGTGGCTCAGTCGTTAAGCGTCTGCCTTCGGCTCAGGTCATGATCCCAGGACCCTGGGATCGAGCCCCGCATTGGGCTCCCTGCTCCGTGGGAGGCCTGCTTCTCCCTCTCCCACTCTCCCTGCTTGTGTTCCCTCTCTCGCCGTGTCTCTCTCTGTCAAACAAATAAAATCTTTTTATTTTATTTTATTTGTTTGACAGAGAGAGAGAGCACAAGCAGGGGGAGTGGCAGGCAGAGGGAGAGAGAGAAGCAGGCTCCCTGCTGAGCAAGGAGCCTGACGTGGGGCTTGACTCCAGGACCCTGGGATCACGACCTGAGCCGAAGGCAGACGCCTTACCGACTGAGCCACTCAGGTGCCCCAAATAAATAAAATCTTAAAAAAATAAAAAACATAAAAAGATGCCTCAGTATGGTAATTTGGTTATGCAAAAGAATGAATCTCTGCTTCCACTTAGAATTCCAATCACTAAGGAAGAAGAATTAGGAGACATTTTAGAAGGCTGTGTGTTTTTTTTGGGGGGGGGGGACTTTGAGACAAGGAAGAATGTCCTTTCTTCAAACCACACCAAGAAGGTGTATGCAAAGATTATGTTAGTATCATCATCCCTTCACACACGCAACAAATATGCATCAAATACAGCTAGAAAAGGTGTGTCATGCATATTATCTTCTTGCCATCCTCAAAATAACCTTTTAAGTAAGCAAGTGAGGTTCCTTATTCTCACTTTACAAGGGAGGAAGCGGAGTCTCAGATGGCTAGCTGACTCTGTCCAAGGTTACCTGGCCAGTAGAGCAGAGCAGGAGATGATGTGTGTATCTTCTGTGTCCTCTCAGAAGGTCTCTGCTCACTGTCCCATAACATGATTTCCTTTCCATGTTGTCCCTCTAACAGCGTGAAGCATGGAGATAAGAAACTATATATTAACAGAGGGGAACAGCTATGAAGTGTGGTTTATTGGGGGTGGGCTCATCTTCTTATCCAAAATAGAACAATTTTATTATAAACTTGAATGCTGATGCTATGAGTCAAAAAAGTGTGTGTGTGTGTGTATGTGTGTGTTTTGGGGGGACTTTTTGTGCTTCAGAATTTCTGATACTTTGTCCCAGTCCTAGTCTCCCCACCAACTCCCTGCTCTCCTTGCCCATCTTCGATTCCATTGTTGAATCTTTCTTTCCTCCCTGCCTCCTTCCCTCCTCATCTCCTTCCCTCCTTCTCCCACTCCTTCCTTCCTTCCCTCATTTCTTCCTTCCTTTCTCATTTAATTGTTGGACAGAGTGGAGTAAAGGGTAGAAATACTTCCTTTGGCTCAAAGTTCTTTGTCTCATCCCTTATAGAATGATCCCAATAACTTGTATTTATCCGTAGAGACTCAAACTCAGGCTAGTAGGTTTTTCCCTCCATCATTGTCATTATCATCACCACCACCATCATCATCATCATCATCGCTTCAATTTTATTAAGCATCTACTATATGGCATGCAGTATGACGATGTCATCACATTTATTGTGTCATTTAAATGTCAAAACATAGAATGAGGTATTACACCCATTTTACAGATAAAGAAAACTAAATCAGAGTCATTCATCCAAGTGAACATAGCTAATAGGTGTAGAAGTAGGTTCTAAAATCATGGATGATTTCAAAACTTGTTTTAACCACTCTATCAGGTCTTGACATTACATCCATATATATGTATCCCCATCCCTGGCAGATATTGCTAATCACTCATGATCGATTTACTACTAAGCCCAGAGTCTTTCTTAATCCAGCTCTTCAGGCTACCGCACTTGTTCAGAGTTGGCATGGAGATAAACTATTCTCATCACTGGTTTTATCTCAACAAAATAGTTCTGATCTGCAGAGCTAGAGATCTCATGATTTTATTTTGGGTTTATTTTCTTGTTTTATAAAGTTGTCATAGTCCCGGTATTTCCAGAGCAGACCTCCTGACAGCTCCAAACATGCTCTCCCTCGTTTTCAGACATAACCAGCCTCCTTTCTATTTTAAAAGCCTGTGAGGCTTCCAGGAGCCATCCCCTGTCTTCAGTTGTAAGCAGACCACTTAGGATCCATGGGTGAAAACCCCATGCTCCTTGGTAATCATCCACAGCCACGTTGACATAACTACCTTTGTAAAAAGAGGTACAAGGCATAGGGTGTTTGATGCTGCCCCTGGCAATGCTACGCAAAGAAGGAGCAGGCTTGGGCTACTAGATCATTAAAGAGAAACAGATGGTCAAATATATCTGTCTGGTTTCATGGAGATGGCATGACACATCATGCACAAGTGAAATGTTTTGCACTGGACCATATCTAAATGAACAGCTTCACCTTTTTCATATTGTTGACTTCCATGAAGTATGTCAGGGATTAGCAATTATTTCCTCCACGCTAGTATCTCAAGGCCCTGAGGGGATAGGGGAGAGGGAGGATGAGAGAAACCCGTCACTACATGCCATCAGGAACTTTCTGTAGGAAGTGCGGTGCTGACTCGGACAGGAGAGCGGCCGGGAAGAAGACCGGTGAGGCCAGCAGCAGACATTTGCTGGACGGTGACTTGCATCTTTGGAAGCTAGCCGTCGCACCCCACCCCACCCCCTGCCGCTGAGAAGCCCTATCCACTTTTCACTCTCCAGCTTTTCCATCTGCGGGTCTGCCTCAGAGGGCTGAGCCCTGTCCAGGGCTCCCATCGCAGGGTCTCAGTCCAGCTGTGACACACACTTGCTGTGCCACCTTTGACAAGTGACTGACAAGTCCTCCAGTGCTCAGAAGGCTCATTACTGGAAGGGCTGATTCTCAACCCTCTTCGGAAATCAGAATCATCCAGAGAACCTTTAAAAAATACAGGTGCCTGTAGCCCAGCCTCTGCATACTGGCTTCAGATGATGTGGGAAGGAACTCGGGGAAGCATCGAGATCTTTACAAAGGTCCTCGGGAGAGTCAAAACCACCAGACTGCGTGATGTTAAGGTCCCTTGTGGCTCTGACCAAGTTCATGTCTCTGAGGTTCCAAGCAGATAGCAGGGTTAATCAGTTGAGCTTGCTCTGGTGGACCCAGCTTTAACCCACCCACTTAGGGGCCCGTTACGTCCCGAGGGTTTGGTTGGAAAGCTCAGAGCTGCCAGTGCTTGGGAAAGAGCAGAACATGGAACGACCTCATCCTTGGTAAGAGTTGGCGATGTTTATCTGGCTATCAGCATCAAGTGGGTGCTCAAAGTATGAGAAAGTCAGGGAAAGTGAGCTGGTAATTAGCTGAGCGGCCGCGCTGGGAGAGGTCATTTCAGCCCCTCCATGATAGCGGGGCTTCACTTCTCCGCAGAGGAGCGAAGCCTGGTAAGCTGCCTGAGCTTGGTTCCTCCCCACTAGCCCCCACAACAAAAAGGAACTTCTCAAGGAAACTCTCCAGCGAATTCCAAAGGAACAATAGACTCGGATTTGATTTGTTTAATTCTGAAATCAAGGTCACCAGAAAGTACGACAGCTCTTATTTGTGTGGTTTGGGTGGGCTTTGTGTTTTGTTGTGTTTCTGGGTTTTTGTCGTTTTTTTTTGGTTTTGGTTTTTGTTTTTTTGTTTTTTTACAACATCTTTCTTTTCATTTGCTGGTCCTGTCATCTCCAGGGCTGTGTATGGTACTGATCCTGCCTGTATTCAAAGCTGTTATTAAGTGGAGTCTTTTAGATTTTAGAGAAATGATAATGGTTCCAAAGATGACAGAAAGTGGCAGCTGGTGACAAAAAAACCCCTTGATAAGACGACAACAGTAAATCAAACTACCGCCACTTTTTCGTTTCATGTTTGTTAATACCACCTCGCCTTTTGAAGTTTAAAGCAAGGTTCAAAAAAGCCAGGTGCTGAATCATAATATTAAAGCAAGGAAGGAGCTCCATGAAAGCGCGGAGATCTGAGGGGGGGAAGCAACAAACACAGCTTTCAACTGCCTTTTGTCGGCCTTTCTGCAGATGTCACCAGTGGTTATCCCAGCAGAGGGTTCGGCTTGTAGCAGCGCCTCTGGCTGATTCCCGCTCTGCGTTTCAAGTGTCAATCAAAAAGGAAGGACGCAGCTTAGGTCCTGGTCATTGTCCTGTGAAAAGAGCCAAGCATTTAACATTGATTTAGCTCCCTCAATATACAAAGATAGAGCCAGCTTTGTGCATCGAAAAGGGCCTTTGGCAAGGTTGCTTGTAGAGCAATTCCGCTGCATCCGATGCGCCTTGGTTTAGCTGTCACACTGCGGTGTCTGGAGCCCTCTGAAAAGTTATTCAGGACCGAGTGAGCAAATTAAAAAGAAATAACACATTCCCCGCAAGAGCGGCGCCGGTTGGGGAAAAGGCCTGTTAGTGTCTCCTGGTCTTGAGAACATTTTAAATGGTAACAATACGCATCGAGCGCTTCTGAAATGGGGAGTCGGAACAAGCAAGGAAGGAAGCCAGACGAGACCCGAGAACGCAGGTGGGCCCTCAGAGCGGGCGGCTTGGTTCACAGCATTCGTTCCTCCAGCCTCATTCTAGTTGGTTCTTCCGAGCTGAAAGTTCAGACGGGCTCCTGTTGCGCCTTACCTTTATTTATGTAACCATTTCCTGGGAGCAGACTCCAGTTTGGCCACACGGACGGGGCATGGGCGGGGCATGGGGAGGTTTGTGGGGGCGGGGACGAGATTACAACAGCTGAGTTTTACCAAATGACCTTGTGGATGCTGTTGCTCTTTTTCTTCTTTTTTCTTTCTTTTTTAAAATTAATTAGTTGAGCAATTATTTTCTGGAGTAGAGTGGACACACGCTGCTACATTGGTTTCAGGGGCAGGACACAGGGACTGGACCAGGCTCTGCAGGATGCTGCCTGCGCTCACCGCAGGTGCAGCTCCCACCTGTCACCGCGCTGCACCATTACAGTACCTTTGACCACGTTGCCTCTAATCTCTATATTCGTTTTTCACCTCCCCTTCTTCATTTTTCTTTTCGCCTTTGTTTTCCCACACGATGTGCGATTACAGGGTTACAGTTCGGCTTGGGTTTTTACTCTTTGACTGCTTGGTCTGGCGCCACGTGGACCCAGTCAGTCCCACGTATTGTTGCACTTCTCATCTTGCACGTCTTTTCCTCCTGATCATGTAGGAGCCAAGCTCCCTGAAACTTACTAAGGGCAGGACTTGGGATACTTGGTGGTTGAGCCAGTTTAACACCTGTGATTGATGCTTCCTGAACATCCAGGTGCTCTCCTGCATTTCCCAGCTTTCTTTGCAGTCAGGTTGGAGCACTGGGATGAGTTTGAGCTCATGGGAATGTGATCGAAGTGTTGTATCACTTCTGCTTTGAGATACTAATCATCAGTTTGCCTCTTCTGTCCTTTTTTTTTTTTTTTAAAGATTTATTTATTTTAGAGAAAGAGAGAGAGAGAGGAGCAAGCCGGGGGTGGGGTTGGGCAGAGGGAGAGAGATTATCCTAAGCAGACTCTCCACTGAGCGCAGAGCCTGATGGGGGGCTCAGTCTCACAACCCTGAAATCATGACCTGAGCCGAAATCCAGAGTCAGATGCTTAACCGACTGAGCCACCCAGGCGCCCCTCATCTATTCTTTCTGCCCCTTTAAAGGAGGTATCAAGATGGCAGAGCCCTGAAATAGAAGCAACTGTTATCCCTGATTAAAGGCAAACTACCCCAGAGAGTTACCCACCCGCAGTGGATTTCGAGTGAGCAAGAAGAAATAAACCCTTTTTGGGTTAAACCACTGAAGTGGAGTCTCCCCTGCCATGTCTGATATGCCCAGTTTAGCTAGAAATATCTTGATTAGGCACTCATCGAAAAGGGGTGGTTCTGAAATTTTGGCTAGATGTGGAGCTTTTCCCAGCAGCTGATCTAACCTGTGTGAATATAGCAAGATGATAAATGGAAACACAACAACACAAAGATGGTTCATTTTCCATTTAGCCAAAGTTCTGAGTCTTCAATGATGAATAGTCTGTCATACTGAGGGATCACCTCTTCATTTATGCCCACCCATACCCTCAATTCCTTTGCCAAATTGTCCTTTAGCTGCATCTGCCTGTCAACATCTTGACGAAGAATAAACCAAACCATCTGCCTTTTTCACTCTTGAACCCAGTGTGACTTGTAGGAAACAAATCAACCCTGCTGATGAATGTCACCACTGATTTTTGGTCTCCAGTCTCAGCTGCCCCTCAATGCCAATTGGCAGTTCCATCACATGCCCTTAGTTTCATCCTCTTAGCAGATTTTATTACTTGCAATTTCACAGCAAAACAACAAGGGTCATGGACATGGCCCTAAAATTTCTGTCCACACCTCACAAGATTTTCTGTTCTTCCCTCCACTGTCTCAAATGATCCCTCTTTTCATCCAAGGATGAACCACACACCTCTTTTCATCCAAGGATGAACCACACACCTGTCTTCTGGAACTCATCTCCTAGGACTTTGCTCTATGAATTACCTCTTTTATTACTGGAATTTCCAATTCCAATGGCCCCATCTTCCCAGAATAGAAACCAAGCCCTCTCAGTAAGTTTTTGGATTGAATGACCTTTACCGGTAGTCTCCTGTTTCTCATTCCCCAGCTATTCCCAGACCCACAACAATCTGCTTTCTTTCTTCTCCGTTTAAACCAATGACCTCCACGTTACTTCCCAGGAACATTTAGATGGTTGTCTTCCTTACACCTGTCCCTTCCATGTAGACCTTTTGCCCACTGCCTTCTCACCACTTTCTCCAACCTTTGCTTCCATCATGTTATTTCCTCCCAGCTTTCCATCTTCTTCTCTTTACCACTTCTGTTGCTAAATTCCTGTCCCTTTGAACACCAGCCCTCCCTAAATGACATCTTTCGACTCTGACTGTGGCCCTTTTTCTTTTCTAATTCATGGTTTTTGAGATGGCCTTCATGGGGCTGGCTGGAATCTGGGAAAGGACTGAGTTAAAAAAAAAACTCAGAATAATCTATTTATTAACAGAGGAATCTTCTTGGCCCAGATTATGGCTCTGTAATAGACTACTAATACCCCCAAAACAACTGGGTTGTAGTTTTGTAAATAGCTATGACTGGATCTCACCAATGACTGGATCTCCACCTATTTGTATGGTGCTAGACTTCTGCGCAGAGCTTCTGTAGGTGAAGATACTTAGGTTTGGGACATCCCTTGTGCTATCTAGGGGTGATAGGGGACAGTTTGTCAACTAGTTACTGCTTCTCGCACCAATGCTTCAGAAAATACACTTGTTCACCTGTGAACTTCTGAACTCAAGTACTTACTTGAGAATCAAACTCAAGGCAATTCTATGAGAAATAAAATGATATACTTTTTTTTTTTTTTTGCTCTGTTCTAGAGATGTATCTCTAAAGACTATCTTGCTTGACTCTTCTTTCTGCTTTACATCTTTCCAGTGGAGAAATTCTTTATTGTTATCTATTTATCTTTCTATCTCAAGTAGGCTCCACACCCAATGTGGGGCTTGAACTCATGACCCTGGGATCGAAAGTCTCATGTTCTACTGACTGAGCCAGCTAGGCACCCCCAAAATTCTTTACTGTTTTTTAATGTTTACTAACATTAGTCAGTAATTTTACATGTGAAGTTCTGCTTCAATTTGACTTTAAACTCCAAGTCAGAGAGCATGTTCTCTGGTCCTTATAGCCTTACACCCCTTTCCTAGACACCCTGATGGACATATACCCACACTTACACTGACTAAGACCTTATACTAAGGACATAGGGACAGTCTCCTCCTCCTGCTTAACAATAGACACAAAATGCTTCTTTACTATAAGGATAATGTGATGTCTATTTTTCTTTCTTTCTTCTTTCTCTTTCTTTTTCTTTCTTTTTAGAGAGAGAGAGCATGCATGAGCTGGGGTTGGGAGGGTTAGAGGCAGAGGGAGAGGGAGAGAGAGAATCTTAAGCAGACTACATGCCCAGTGTGGAGCCTGACGTGTGGCTTGATCCCACGATCCTGAGATCATGACCTGAGCTGAAATCAAGAGGCAGACGCTTAACCAACTGAGCCACCCTGGTGCCCTTGATGCCTTTATTCTTGAAAAAAATAAGCATGTTGGTTCTTTCAGAAGCTGAACTTCTCTGGGCATCCCCACATAGCAACTAGTACAACCCTTTTGACTGAAACTGTTAGTCTGGTATAGCAAGTCATCAACTTGAAGTGATTTGTTCTCCTGGGTTACACACCAATACACACTGATTTTGTGACTTCCTCCCAGCTTCCTAGCCATGATGACAACTCAGCTTTGAGTCTTATGCTGTGATTCATTTTCAAGCTTTTACTAAGTTGTTAAACCACTACAGACAGCAAAGGCAGTAAGTCTGTAGTCTGAAAAAAGTGAAGTCACAGGACCTTAAAAGGCAAAGAAGGAAAAATAGTATGATTCCACAGACAAGCCAAGGCAAATGTCATATAACATGCGACTTTGTTTACCCTGCCTGGGTGTGTCAGCTCTAAGCACTGGGGGCCAGGTAGACAGAAGGGTGCGGGAGACTTGAGACAGGAATCATCTACACATTGAATTTATTAAAGATTTAAGGGGCCCCTTGGGACTTTCCATCTGAAGACTATTGTCTCCCTCCAGCCGCTCAGTTGCTGTGCCTCCTTAGGGTACTCAGGGCCACAGTGTAATGAGAATCTGATTTCACCACACCTCTGACCTTTGGTTACAACTTCTCACCCTTCACTGTGCTCCTGGAAGGGGGAATATTTCTTGCAATTTTTAGCAGCAATTGAGACATATCCCTTCTCGTTCTCCTCCACACTTTTTTAGGTGTCCAGGATGAGTCCTCTGAGTTTCCAAGGAATCGTAGATCAAGAAGAGAATGGAGATCCCCACTCTCTTGACCCCTCTGAACACCCAAACCAAACACTAGGATGCTAGGGAAAGTGCCTGGAGCCTCCAGAACCCTCAATAGGGTGTTGAAACTCATGTGGAATGAGTAGGGGCAGTCCCACATGGATGTTCTCGCTATAGGCCTCTCAGCGACTGGAAACCGAATCTGACCCTGGCGTCCTTCCCTCAGGACAATGATCCCTTTGCTCAGAAGACACCAAAGCCACAGCAAAGGGATCACGGACACTATTCACCCTTCTCATCCTTCACCCTCCTCTCGGTCTGTCTGTCTGAGCCACACTTCGTCGCTCTCTGCTGGTGGGAGAGCTCACCTCACTCTGCGTCTCCAAGTGGGTCAGTGGCTCCTTTGACTCATGGACAGCCAGGAAGTTTGTGTTTACCTCCTGCCACCCAAAGAGCCAAAGGAAAGTGCAAAAAAAGAGAGAGAGAAAGAGAAAGGGTGAAGAAAACAGACAAACCAAAAAAAGAACAAGATCACATAGTTGGAGACATGTAAATGAAAAAAAAATCTTCCTCTAGCATTCTGACTGAACCTCATCTTTGGTGTCCTCTGAAAGGCAATTTGACGTGAGGGTGGAGAAGCAGGGTATGGAGAGGAGGGGAAAAAGCTGCATTTCAGTAGAAGCCCACGCGGGCTGTGTCCACACGTACCTAGTCCTGGCCTTACTGCTATTTGATTTATTGCAATTCATCAGAGTAGTCAAAACTGGTATGAAATTCTGCGTTCCACCCGGTCTGGAATAAACAAACTAGCCACCAGGGAAGTGGGCAGATCAAATACTTCCATTCTGCTTCCATTCGGCCTTTGCTGTATTGATAAGCAGATACGTCACTGGAGATTTGGCTTCATAATTCATGGGTGGCTTCTTCTACACCCCACCTCTAAGAACTAATTAAAATGAAGACTCTGGGGGCGCCTGGGTGGCTCAGTTGATTAAGCGACTGCCTTCGGCTCGGGTCATGGTCCCGGAGTCCCGGGATCGAGTCCCGCATCGGGCTCCCTGCTCGGCAGGGAGTCTGCTTCTCCCTCTGACCCTCCTCCCTCTCATGCTCTCTGTCTCATTCTCTCTCAAATAAATAAAAATAAAATCTTTAAAATGAAGACTCTGGGGCCGCCAGCCTGGCCTTTCCAGGGGGGCGGGTTGCGGGGGGGTTGCAGTGGCACGAGGTTCCGGATGGGACTGTGGGTCCGGGCGGCCCGGGAACCGCTCTGGCTCCATGACCCACTAGCCGAGTGGTCTAGGGCAATCTCAGCAACCTCAGCTGTGGAAGGACGACGGCGGGCATGACGGCACCTGCCGCACGTGCTGTTGTGCGGATGAAGGTAGATGCTGCGCAGAAAGCACTCAGCACCTGGCGCATGCCGCGTGGTCCTTTGATACAGCCATTACCATTAGTTTACAGCGGCTTATAGTAAAAATCCTCCATTCTCAGGAGACAACTATTTCATTTGGGAGATTAAGAAGGCAATTAGTGTACGATTTTAAAAAATGTCAAGCAGATTTGTTATATAAAAGAGGGGAGATGGAGATCAGAGAAGAAAATTCAATGATTAAGTTCACCTATAATCTCATTGCTCAGAGATAACTCATGTGAATAGTTGGGTACTATTATATATATGTATATATCAAAGTTATATTTATATAGACATATATATATGTAAATATCTACATTTATATTCATAAATACTTTTATTGTGTACACACACACAAACACACATACATATGTATTTTATCTCACAGGGTCTATACAATATGTATTATTTATTAAGACCTGCCCTTGTCATTTAAGGAAAGAGGGTGCGCTGGGAACACTGCTAGGGGCCCCAATTTTCTCAACTCCCTTCTCTCAGGTCTCTGCTTAGATGGTCCCTGTGACTAGGTCCTCTCTGGTTGCCCTAAATAAAACAGTACCCCCCAGAACCTTCTACCCCCTGGCCCTGCTTTATTTTATAAGAGGCACTTCTGTAGTTTGTCATCTTTCTTCCCCACAAGAGTGTGAGCTTCAGCCACCATGGCCCGTCCCGCTCCTCCTATAGCACTGGGTCGTGGTCCTGGCTCCCTGGGTGTTGTGGAAGGAATGCATATTTAGCTCCAACTGCTTCCTCCACTGCTCACACTTGCCCAGCAACTTTGTGACCGGTTTCTTTAGTCATCAACTAATGTACTCTGAGGAGATGCAAACTAAAGTTCATCCTTTCCCAAAGTGTAAAAGAGAAGGTAACCCTGCTAACGAATGCACACACGGCATAGTTCACAGTGAAATACAAATGATTGTTTAGTGGCTGCAATTTTGGAGTTCATCGTACAAGGCGTATGAACTCCGTCACCCGGGGAAAAGGTAAACACTTGGGTTATATGTCTGTTTCACCTCTTGTTTGTATCTCCCTTCGTGTCTGGTGTTCTGTTTACCTGCCCGGTCTACCATTGGAATGCCAGTCCTTAGGGGCTGGCCCCAGAGCTCTTTCTGGGCCTTTCCCCAGCATCTAGTAGACAGCCTTGTTTTGGGAAAGAGCTGAGCAGAAGAGTGCATGGATGAAGGAAACATGTCAGTTCTTCCCTATTTATTCTGAAAGCATGCCGAATCAGTCCTCAGATTGCACCAAGGAGGACTGGAAATGGATGGAAAGTTGACATTTGGGAGTCAGGATTGATTGGTTCATTCATTGATTTTTAAAGATTTTATTTATTTGAGCGAGAGAGCGAGCAGGAGCTTGGGGGAGGGGCAGAGGCAGAGGGAAAAGCAGGCTCCATGCTGATCCAAAGAGCCGATGCGGGGCTTGATCCCAGGACCCTGAGATCATGACCTGAGCCAAAGGCAGACACTTAACCAACTGAGCCACCCAGGCATCCCTGGAGTCAGGATTTAATTCCCTGACAAGTGACATCTGTCTTACCTCTAACCCCAAACCCTCTTGTCTCCAAGCAGAAAAAGAGCTACCCAGTAACCGATTTACCATGGCCAAGGTGATGAAATATTAATTATGGTTTTTACTCTGATAACTTGCTGAAAGGACAATGAATTGTTTCTGGGAGATGAGATCTTGATGTCACCTCTACGGGGCACAGTGAAGGGGGGTGCCGTTCCAAAGCCAAGATGCGTGCATCTGGAGGAAGAGCATGCAAGTAGAGAAAATACAGAGTGGAGAAAAGACAGAGAAAAGGAGTGAGCAGCTGCTCAGGAAGTTTTACTCAAGAAATGTGCTCAGGGAGTCATCCATGGAAGGGCAGTGTGATGGTTAAGCTTTATGTCAACTTGGCTAAGCTGTAGTCCCCAGTTATTTAATCAAATGTTAATACAGGTGTTGCTGTGAAGGTATTTTTAAAACGTGGTTAACATCTACAATCAGCTGCCTCTAAGTGAAAGAAATTACCTTCAATCATGTGGGTGGGCCCTACATAATCAGTTGAAGGCTTTAAGAGCAATAACTGAGGTTTTCCTTTTTTTTTTTTTTTTAAGATTTTATTTATTTATTTGACAGAAAGAGACACAGTGAGAGAGGGAACATAAGCAGGGGGAGTGGGAGAGGGAGAAGCAGGCTTCCTGCCGAGCAGGGAGCCGGACACGGGGCTTCATCCCAGGATACTTCATCCCAGGCAGACGCTTAATGACTGAGCCTCCCAGGTGCCCCTGAGATTTTTCTAGGAAGAAATTCTACCTCCAGACTGCAGCATCAACTCTTGCCTGAGTCACCAGGCTTCCAGCCTGCCTTACAGATTTTGGACTTGCCAACCCCCTCAATCACGTGAGCCAATTCCCTAAAATAAATCCTTGATTCTGTTTCTCTGGAGAACCATGACTGATACAGTCGGGAGGCAGGGGCTACTCAGAAGGGGGAGAGTTAGATGGGGACTGCCAAGGAAAAAGGGGAAGGAACTCAAAGACATTCCTGTCGCTACCCTCAGAAAGGAAGCATGTGCCAAGTGAAAGAGTATTTGAGGCATGACAGAGGCCTGGGACACAATGTGAATAAAGAACTGTGCATTCGCTTCAGGACCAAGGTGGCTGTCAGAAATCACTTGGACACCTTGTCAGGACGGGCATCATGGTCACTAGCATGTGCTTTACACTTTCCCAAAGCCGTCCCCATGCTTCCTCATTTGGTTCCCATACCAACCCTGCAAGTTGGCAAGGGCAAGGATTCATATGCCCATTTCACAGATCAGAAAATAAAGAGCCACTCGGTATCCCAAGGCTGGGGACTCATGGACCCAAGAGAGAAGTTTTACCTTGAGGAGACAGAATGGTGCTTTAAGCCTGAGGTGTGTCAGGAGGCTGGGGTCAACCCCTTCCGCATCCACCTTGGACCGAGATGGCTCCCCACCCAGAGAAAAGGACATGTCAAATGTTAGAAATTATCTACTTGAGAATGATCTTGAAGGCCGTCCCTGTTGATGAGGAGACATTTCACAGGAGAACTGAAGCGGAAAGGCTTTGGAGGACGGTGTCTTTTCAAGGGGATGTTGAGTGGTGGCAACAAAAGTTACCCATTGGCAAAAACAGCTGGGGAGCCATCTGTCTGGGAGAAGCCTCCAGCCCGTTTCATTACCCCCTTTCCTGCATTTGTGAGAGGCCTGGCCGCCGTCGGGAGGCGGTTTATAACAGAGGGAACAGAAGGAAACCAGTTGGCCCTTGTATAACCTTGGCCTCATTAGCATCAAACCAAAGCCCACTGCGCTATTGACTTCTAGTAAATCTCCACCCATCAAGAAGATTTCCCCGAGCCCTGCCTCAGGGGTGTTCAGACACCAGACAGGGCCTTCTTGCTCCTCCATCCCCAGCTTTGTGATTCAGGAGTGGCTCGTCCCCACCCGCCACAAGCCAGTGCTCAGAAACCACTCCATCTTCCTGGAGGGGAAAGTAAGCCGGGGAGGGGGGAAGGAAACCTCCACGGTCCCCTCTCTGAAAGTCTCCCTTCTCTCACTCCAAAGGGCCAAACAAACAAACCCTGGAAAGGTGGTTCAGTGAATGAAGTGTACACAATTATATTTCCAACTGCTTTGCAAACTTTTATTTCTGTACAGCAAATGACACATTATCTTTCCGGAGGTCAGGGAATAATGCAGTCAGATTTCTTGCAACATTGTGAGAGTTAATGTTTCTATTTGCCATTGTGTCCTCTGCAAAGAAAGGCAGCCAGTCACCTAGGGTTACCACAACACAGCACGGAGATGGTCGAATCCACCAGAAGTGCTTTGATAATGTTGGACACTATTGTGCAGACAGGCTCCTTCCTGGCCCACGCTGCATAATGGACCCCCGAGCGCTAAGGAGATAAACGATCCTATCCTTGGAGTGTCAGAGGTAGAGCTCTCCAGAAGCTGCATTCATAATTTCCTCGAACTTAAGGACTTCGATTTTTTAATAGTAATTGAAACATATAATTCAATAGAAGTGTCACTCTAATGTAATAATTGCCAAGGAAATTGAACCACAAAGAAGTACCATAAATTGCAATTTACCTTTATTAGAGTACTTGTAGCTGGTAATGTTTTCTCATCAAGAAACGCCCCCCCGCCCAGATGTCTTCCCTTTCCATCTTTCGAATGTTCATCCTCATTCACGCTGCCCTCTTCAGCAATACCTTCGCTTCTTCTGAGATTTCCAATCGGTGGATGTGGCCCCTCTTAAAATGCTTATCATTGCAGAGTGTTTATATTAATTGCTCTGGTGAAAGCTTTATAATACAAACCTCAGCGAAACTCTATTGTCAAATGTCAGCTTCTTCACATTCTACCCAGAACATTTTCTTTGCTTTTGTGGATATAAGTGACATAATGGTGCTTTGTATATTTAAAGGACCGTGCGAGGGTCGGTTGGTGGTATTGTGATTCTGCACATCTTTTTAAAAATGAAGCCATCTTCTCTTAGGTTGTATTCGAACCCTACTAAACTAAATCCAGGACTTAGCGTAGAACAAAACAAGAAGACTACTTTCCCTCCTCAGGAGGCGTTGCTTGAAGCCTTCTGAATTATTATCATCATTATTCTTCCGGATTGTTGATAGGCAGTGAAGCACTTCATCTCCTAGCTCCGTGGGAATGCGCAACCTGCTCACTTCCTATCCCACCCCCACAATCCCTGAGCCCTGCGCATGCCGGATTGGGACCCCCTGTTATAACCCCGCTCTCCCCTCCTTCCTCTCACTTACCCCGATTTACTTCTAGGAAACGTCTGGCCTGAGACCGACTCAAGACAGGAGGCTATTTGGAACTAGATGGCTGCTCTCCTGGAAAAGAAAGCAGGCATCAGAACTCAGAACCCAGTCAGGACTCAGAAATGTCTTCCTTCCCATGATCCCAGGAAGCTATGGCAAGCCTTAGGTTGGATGAAAGGAGAAAAACATAGAGGGGAGAGAGACTAAGTGACAAAGAAAGAACGGGGTGAGGGAGTTGAATAAAAGAAAGGAAGGGAAGAGAAGAATTAGGGAGGAAAACAGGCTAAGCACACATCTCCTGGAGAAAGTCTGCGACAGAGAGTTAAGTGGTGGTGGGGGGGAGGGTGAGATATAAAGTACGTGCCATTATGACCATAACTATTAAAACCTATATTTATGAAAATAGAGAATGGGAATAGAATTTGCCAAAATGGATATATATATATATATATATATAAATGGTCAGGATCATAAGTGTTACTTCTCCATTTTCTGGACTTTCAAATATGCACCATCTTTATAATAGGAAAGCAGAGGCAAATGTGGTGTTAGGGAGCAGAGTGTAGGGGCCCCGCCACAGCCACCCTTCCAGGCCCCTCTGACCCCAGCCACTGACCTGTGTTGTGTTGAAGTCCATGGGCCTGGAGAGGGAAGGGAAGTCTGAGGCTCTACCCACAGTTGGGTGTCTCCTGCTATCTTCACTCGGGGTCCACCAGGCTTGAAGGATGAGCTGACTGAAAGTGAAAGTCAGTGCTTTATGGAGGGATGTGCTCATCCCGAAGGAACTGTTTAGAACTCTTTCTAAGGCAGGAGCAGTGCATGGCCATTAAGCGACTCTTTCTAGATGTTTGAATTCAACTTTTCTTTAATTGAAATGTTTTCTCATTATTTTCTCCTTTTTCTCTTTCCTTCCTTCCTTCCTTTCCTTCTTTCCTTCCTTCCTTCCTTCCTTCCTTCCTTCCTTCCTTCCTTCCTCCCTCCCTCCCTCCCTCCCTCCCTTCCTTCATTCCTTCCTTCTTCCTTTCTTCCTTCCTTCCTTCCTTCCTTCCTTCCTTCCTTCCTTCCTTCCTTCCTTCCTTCCTTCCTTCC
>NW_023270389.1:38399593-38405886 GCF_011800145.1 Mirounga leonina | reverse complement strand
TCCTTCCTTCCTTCCTTCCTTCCTTCCTTCCTTCCTTCCTTCCTTCCCTCCTTCCTTCCTATGTACAGCCATCCCCCATGGCAACGCATATACTGGAACTGGTAACACAGGAAATGAGTCTTCCTGCAAAAGGATGGCATGAAAAGCCAGAAGTGTCCTGTTGTAAATAAGTACAAAAACCTTGGGTTCTGAAGTCACCTAGACTTGAGCTGTCATCCTCATTTGGCAATCTATTAACCATGCTGGGCTTCAGTCATCTCCATGGCTAAATGAGGGTCATTTATCCTGCATCACTGGGTTGCTGTAAGAAGGTCTAGAGAGTGTAGCATGTGTAACCTACTTGGAGCATGGAAGTAGTCAGCTTGCGAGTTCCCACTTCCTTCAGACCCAAGGATTCCTGTCCATTCCTCTGCACTTCACCAGATCTCTTCTACTTCAAAGGAACTTGAATAACACTCTGGGAGGACCTTACTCATTATCAAGTGCATTTAGACATGCTACTGATTAAATCATGACCCCTAAAATGTTCCAACCAGTTAGAACAACACACTTGTAAAACACACTTGCTTGGCAAGTCCCAGTGTCTAAAGGGTGTGGCTAGGTGCTCTGGAGAAATGCTCACTGGACTAGGAACAATGAGTTCCAGGCTTAGGTCCAAATCACCACAAACATGTGGAGTGACTTTGGGCAAGACACTACTTCTCAGACCCTCGGTTTCCTCATCTGTAAAATGAGGGGAAATGGCCCAAATCAGGAATTTTAGTATTTATTTATCTTTAAAGATTTATTTATTTACTTTGGAAAGAGAGAGAGTGTGAGTGGGGGGGACAGAGGAAGAGGGAGAGAGAGAATCCTCAAGCCGACTCCTCACTGAGCACAGAGCCATGGGGCTCCATCTCACAACCCTGAGACATGACCTGAGCTGAAGTCAAGAGTTGGATGCTCAACCGACTGAGCCACCCAGGAGCCCCCCAAATCAGGAATTTTAAAACCCTCTTTAGCAGTACTTTTCTGCTCAAGTTCAATCTTAGCCAAAACAGAAATACTCTGGTTGTGGCAAGGGACAATGCCTGGTGCCCCACACCCACCCCGGCCCCACCAAGTTGGTGGC
Organism: Mirounga leonina; assembly: GCF_011800145.1. Classification (NCBI taxonomy): domain Eukaryota; kingdom Metazoa; phylum Chordata; class Mammalia; order Carnivora; family Phocidae; genus Mirounga; species Mirounga leonina. The sequence goes on along the minus strand of NW_023270389.1, from coordinate 38,404,775 downwards.
TCTCACTCCCTGGTGGTTGACCTTGAGGCCAATCTTCAAGGCCACAGAGCAGAGGTGCAGATTTTTACATTCTCCTGAACCACTTAGCAATCTGCCCTATCCACAATTTCACATATTTCTATTCCACTTCATCAATACCTAGTCACAAGACATGACTACTTATTTTTTTAAAATGCTGTCAATATACGCCAACATCTATTATCACATTGCTTTGTTCACTTCCATTTCCGGACACTGAGAGAGTATTCAGCTGGTGATTTTGCTTTTCTGTGTGCCTCTCATTTTCTTTTTCTTCCTCTTCCTATTCTGTCTTTCCCCCCACCTCATTGTTTTACTTTTTTTTTCCTTCCTGCCCTTTTCCAGAAGGAATTGTCCTTCTTGCTGATACTCTCCTGAATCCGTCAGCCGACTCCCTTCCTGGGATTGCCTTGTGTACTTGAGAGTGAGGAGAGAGGGACGGGAAAGTTAGCTGCCAGACACCTGTCATCTGGGAATACTTTTCTCTTCCTCTTTCCCAGGTGGTGTTGCTCTTTCAGATTTCTGTTCCAAGCCTTTCCCGTCTTCCTCCAGACATCCCCTGAACTGGCCCAAAGACCATCGGCGGCGGCGGTGGAATTATCTTGAAGGCTTTTTAAAATCCCAGATTCACAGGTCTCACCCTGTATCTCCGAGGCATGAGTGGAGGAAAGTAGATGATAAACTTGGCTTTCAAAGTGATTTTTTCATATCCCTACAATTTGAAAACAAACTACCTTTCACATCGCTTTCCCCGTGTCTCCCCATCTCCCCATCTCTTGCTTCTCGGCTTCTTTCCCCTCCGTTTTCATCCTAATTACCAGCTAACTGGTGGATGTCACTGCTACTTCAGTGCACTCCCACTCTGGATCCCTAATCATGCCCATTGTGCTCCTCAAAGCTAAGTCAAGAATTGCTGCCTTTTTATTTCACTCTCTCTATATATTGTAGAAGGAAGCAGGTCCCTGCCGCTTTTGTTGTCCCTACTTCTGGGCTGAGCTCCATTTGCTGGTGAGCGGGGCTTATCTTCACTCCCCCCCTCTAAATACTGTAACATTCAGCATCCTTTCATGTCTGTGCTTTTAAAGTAAATCTTTGGACAATTAAAGATATGAAATGGCTAAAGAGAGTTTCTGCACACGTTGTTCTCTGCTTTTTAAAGGTTTAATCACACTTAATGGCTCTCTTCAAAACTTGAATTTTCCATTTTGGTGTTTTGACTCCATTGAAAGAGTTTACTAATATTCTTTCAAAAGTATTCTCTGCTCAAATGAGCTATTCAATAAAGTTTTATGCCATGCTATAGGATTTACACTAAATGGAAAATAATTTAAAGGGAAATCAGAGTTGGGAGGTGCCATTCCTCTCTACAGGTTTTGTTAGTTAAACTGTAATCATCAATATAGATTCCATTAAAAGTTGGTGTGAAGGAACTAGAATGATCATTTAGGTATAAGGGAGACTATTTCAAGGGCTATCTAATACCCCCTTTCCTTGAAGATAGTGTATTGCTCAGCCTTGTGATTCTATAAATAGGAACTTGTGATAAATTCGTCTTCTTCCTCTTCCCTCCCTCCCTTTTCCTCCTCTCTCTATTTCTTCCTGAGGTGTAGTGAACAAAGGATTAGGGGAAAGTAAAAGGAATCCATTTTATGACAAATCTTCTATTATAGATTGCTTTAAACAAATCGTCTTAACTTTTCCCAGTCTTGGTCCTGCTAGGTTATAGTTTGTTCTTGCTTGTCACCATCAGGAGTAGGAAGCTGCCTGGACATGGAGTCCCCCCTGGGTCATACTCACAGTTCAAGTGATAGAGTTTGCCACTTGCAAGGGAAATGTAGTGGAAAATAAAAGCCAGTACTCCCTGACAGCATCTTTATTAACCCTGAGACTCTCTGGTGGGCTAAAGAATATGGATATGCATATGACACTAATGAGGTGCATCGACTCAGAGAAGGAAAATGAATGTTACGGGTCCGTGACCTATAGGGACGACACCACTTCTCCCTGATGCCTTCCTGCGTGCCCGCTTTCTGCTTTCCTTAATTCTTTCTTCCTACAGGTAAGCATTGAGCACTTGTAAAATGCCCAGTAGCATGATAAGTACTAGGACAAGTTTGAGAAAATTGTGACCTGACCTCGAGATGCTTAACAGTGGGCTAAAGAAACAAGTAATGTAGGTAATGGAAAGAAAAATCGAAGTCATGATCTACGATCCAGGCATTGTCATTCGCCAACTGCAGGATCTCTGAGAAGGCCTTTAACGTCTCTGTGATTCGGTGTTTCTTTTTCTTGAAGGGGGTTCTGAAGTCAAGTAATATTCATTGCTATCTGAAAGTATCTCATTATTTATTTGTTGTTTTATGTCTCCTCTCCCTCGCCAGTGTAAGCTCCATGAAAACAGGGACTGGTGCTGGTGATTCCTCTCTGTATCCCAGTGCCTAGAACAGAGGCTGGGATTGAGCAAATGCTCAATACACGCGCACCCCAGAGATGTCAAGGGTTCGGTTCCAGACCTCTGCCACACAGCAAACAGAGCAATATAGTGAGTCCCATGAATGTTTTGGTTTCCTAGTGCATACAAAGTTATGCTTACACTATACTGTAGTTTATTAAGTGTATAATAACATTGTCTATTAAATGTACATATCTTAATTTTAAAACACTTCATCGCTAAAAAATGCTAACCGTCATATGAGTTTAAGTCAGTTGTAATCTTCTTGCTGGTGGAGGGTCTTGTCTCGCTGTTGGTGGCTGCTGAGTGATTGGGTTGACGGTTGCTGAAGGCTGGGGTGGCTGTGGCAATTTCTTAAAATAAGACAACAGTGAAGTTTGTTGCATCCATTGACTCTTGCTTTCATGAATGGTTTCTCTGCAGCATTTTTATTCTTCATCTTTTCAAGTTTTATCACGAGATTGCAGCCATTCACTCAAAATCTTTAGGCTCCACTTCTGATTCCAGTTCTCTTGCTATTTCCACCCCATCTGCTGTGATTTCCTCCTCTAAAGTCTTGAACCTCTCAAAGTCATTCATAAGGGTTGGAATCACTTCTTCCAAACTCCTGCTAATGTTGATATTTGGACCTCTTCCCATGAATCACAAATGCTCTTAATGGCCTCCAAAGTGGTGAATCCTTTCCAGAAGGTTTTCACTTTACTTTACCCACATCCATCAGAGGAATCACTATCTGTGACAGCTCAAGCCTTACAAAATGTATTTCTTCAATAATAAGACTTGAAAGTCCAAATGACTCCTTGATCCATGGGCTGCAGGGTAAATGTTGTGTTAACAGGCATGAAAACATTCATCTCGTTGTCCATCCCCATTGGAGCTTCTGGGTGACCAGGTGCATGGCCAATAAGCAATAATCTTTTGAAAGATTTTTTTTTTTTTTTCTGAGCACTAGGTCTCAACAGTGGGCTTAAAATATTCAGTAAATGATGTTGTCAACAGAAGTGCTGTCATCCAGGCTTTGTTGTTCCATTTCTAGAGCACAGATTTAGTATCATTCTGAAGGGCCCTAGGATCCTCAGAATGGTGAATGAGCATTGGCTTTAAGAGAAAGTCACCAGCTGCATTAGCCCCTAAGAAGAGTGTCAGCCTGTCCTTTGAAGCTTTGAAGCCAGGCATTGACTTCTCTCTCCAGCTATGAAAATTCTAGATGGCATCTTTTCCCCCCAAAAAGTTATTTTATTTACATTGAAAATCTATTGTTGAGAATAGCCACTTTTTTTAAAAAAGATTTTATTTATTTATTTGACAGAGAAAGAGAGAGCACAAGCAGGGGGAGCAGCAGAGGGAAAGGGAGAAGCAGGCTCCCCGCTGAGAAGGGAACCTGATGCGGGGCTCGATCCCAGGACCCTGAGATCATGACCTGAGCCGAAGGCAGATGCTTAATCAACTGAGCCACCCAGGCGCCCTAAGTGTAGCCACTTTCGTTAATTCTCTTAGCTAGATCTTTTGGATAATTTGGTGCAGCTTCTCCATCAGCACTTGCTGCTTCACCTTACACTTATATGTCATGGAGATGGCTTCTTTCCTTAAACGTTGTGAACCAACTAAACTTTCCTAACCAGCATGAACCTCTGCTAGCTTCAGACTTTTCTTCCACTGCGTCCTCACCTCTCTCAACCTGCATAGAACTTAAGACAGTTAGGGCCTTGCTCTGGATTGGACTTTGGCTTCAGGGAATGTTGTGGTTGGTTAGATCTTCTATCCAGACCCCTCAAACTTTCTCCATATCAGCAATAAGGCCATTTCCCTTTCTTATCATTTGTGTGTTCACTGGAGTAGCACTTTTAATTTCCTCCAAGAACTTGTGCTTTGCATTCACAACTTGGCTAACTGGCACAAGAGGCCTCGCTTTCAGCCTATCTTGGCTTCTGACATGCCTTCCTCACTAAGGTTAATCATTTCTAGCTTTTCATTTAAAGTGAGAGACATGTGACTCTTCCTTTTACTTGAACTCTTAGAGGCCATTGTAGGGTTACTAACTGGCCTATTTTCAGTTTTGTGTCTTAGGGAATAGGGAGGCTCAAGGAGAAGGAGAGAGATGGAGAACAGTCAGTTAGTGGGGCAGTCAGAACACATACATTTATCTGTTAAGTTTGCTGTCCTATATGGGCACTGTTCATGGTGCCCCAAAACAATTACAAAAGTAATATCAAAGATCACTGATCACAGATATTATAACAAATATAATAATATTGAAATACAATAATAATGAAAAATCCTGAAATATTATGAGAATTTCCAAAATAGGATACAGAGACATGAAGTGAGCAAATGCTATTGGAAAAATGGCTTTTTGAGGATCAAACTACTAAACTCCAAGCAGTAGACTTGGTAAGATTTGCATCAGACAGAATACAGAAGGAATATTTTTAAAAGATAGTAACAGAAGGAGCAAAATGATGTAAAGCAAGTTCTATTTCAAAGATACTGAAGAGGGGTGCCTAGGTGACTCAGTCCGTTAGGCGTCAGACTCTTGATTTCAGCTCAGATCATGATCTCAGGGTCAAGGGATCAAACCCCAAGAGTGCCACACTGGGAGTGGAGCCTGCTTAAGATTCCCTCTCCCTTTCCTCCCCACTGCTTCTGTTCTCTCTCTCTCTCTAAAAAGAAGAAGAAGAAGAAGAAGAAGAAGAAGAAGAAGAAGAAGAAGAA
>NW_023270389.1:38162128-38399583 GCF_011800145.1 Mirounga leonina | reverse complement strand
AGAAGAAGAAGAAGAAGAAGAAACAACTGAAGAGACCAGTTTGCACTAAGGAGTAATAGATTTGATCTGGGAAAAGTAGATTTGTGCCAGCTTTTGGAAAGTCTTAAATGCCAGGGTTAGCCAGTGAGGAGATCGGGAAGGGTTTTGATCAGGAGTGTTACTTCCAGAAAGCAATGTTTTAGGGAGATTAATCAGGCAGCAATGTACTGAAGACTGAAGGTGGCGGAGAGATAAGTTAAGAGGACAGTAGACTAACTGAAGTATTAGGTGACAAGGCCTGAGTTAGAATCATGAGAGGGGGAATCTAAAGGAAAGGAGAATTAGGAGCCCTGACAAAGTAAGAACCTGTGGAACTGGGTCGCTGAGGAGCTATGAAGAGATGAAGGAGAAGAAAGCATGTAAGAAGAAAGCATCTAATCTATGAAGATTAGAGTTCTGGTAGTATCAATAGGAGTGGGGAAATGGGCAGGGAGGCCATTTTTGAGAGAAATATAATGAACTTGTTTTCAGTTATTTTAAGGTATTGGTGGAATACCCAGATGGAAATGTCCAGCAGGCAGTGGAAAACGTGGGGCTAGAAAAAGGAACGTGGGTGAGAGCCAAAGATAACATGTGTGAAAGTCATCCCCTTAGCGGTAACAGAAAATCACGGAAGGAGACGGCTAGAAAATCACGGGAGGAGACGACTTCTTTGAAGAAGAGAAGAGCAGAGGCCCAAAGGCAAGGCCTGAGGGAATGAGTCCATTGGTGGTGAGAAGAGGAAGATGAGGGGTAGGAACAGGAGTACTCAGGAAGCGGCAGGACCTAGAACCAAGACAAGGGAAGGAAGACTCCAGTCATTGCAGGCAAATGAGGTAGGATGTTTGAAATGCCTAGCACCACGGCGAGGGAAAGCTATATAATGAGCATAGGGATCATGACAACGAAAATCCTTATTAAGTATGAGGGAATGGTCACCCATATCAGGTGCTACAGAGGAGATGTCAAGGAAAATGAAAAATTGGACAGGGGAGGCCACTGAGGAGAACAGGGAGACTGAAAGTTTGTCCTCCATCAGAACTTATTTCCCAAGGTAATTTTATACATTTTCAGCCTTTCTGTAAGAGTACATGCTGGAAAATCCTATGTTCCCTTATCATCTCCAATCCACACAGAATGTCACATGGGGAAGTCTTTATAAGCCATGTGACGGCAGCCCAGTTTGCGTTCTTGATTATGAGCAGGTCAACAGTTACTGATTAATTTTACCCAGTAGAAGAAGAGTGACTGATTTCCTGTCCCTGACACCTGACATCAGCATTTCTTTGTCTTGCCATCTTCTGCAAAGAGCACGTGTTCAAGACTCAGGGGGGGAATAAAAAGTAATAAAACGTTAAACAAGGCTGATCAAGTCTCGGGCTTCTACAAATTTGGTTCCATTCCAGAAAGACACATTGGGAGACTGGATTTCATTAGCTGCGGAGCTGATCTGACACTTAAATGTGTGAGGTTGCTGGCTGACCACTTGCTAACACTTTGGGTTTTGCATTTTAAAATAGCCCCATCTCCGAGATACTTTTCCCAATCTGTCCATTTAGACTTAGGATTCCTTTAAAGGGGACAAAACCAGGAATCTGCAAGGAGAGGTCAAGCTTCAAATACGGAAACGTTACTGTATCCCCACTCCTATCAGCTCTTGGTCTCAATTAGCCCTAAAGAACAACTGACTTACAACAAAAAATTTTAAAAGCACAATTTCACTTTTTAAGATTCATCATAGTGGGGCGCCTGGGTGGCTCAGTTGGTTAAGCGACTGCCTTCGGCTCAGGTCATGATCCTGGAGTCCCTGGATCGAGTCCCGCATCGGGCTCCCTGCTCGGCAGGGAGTCTGCTTCTCCCTCCGACCCTCCCCCCTTTCATGCTCTCTCTCTCTCAGTCTCTCTCTCTCAAATAAATAAATAAAATCTTAAAAAAAAAAAAAGATTCATCATAGTGTCCCTAAAAGCTGGTGATAGGGAATGGTTTCAAGTTTCTTAGGGCAACTGACTTAGATTACCTGTTCTGATAAAGGTCAAGGCTGGGGTTGGGGGAGGCGGTGGGTCACAGGTGCCTGAGGTTCGTTCACTTGTTTAGTTAAGAAAGTTTCTTCAGTTCAACAAACAGCAAGAGTCTAGGACAGGCTGTACTGGGGGCTGGGGATACAGTGGTGAAAGCAGTAGCTTTGTCCTTAAAAGACTCTAATCCATGGTCTGGACAGACTGGGGCAGATCATTACAAATCAGAGGGAAGTGCGGGGGCAGAGAATATTAGCAGTCGCAGTACCCTCACATCAGAGGAATTCCTAGCCCTGACCTCACAAAGTCTTTATGAGGCGAGTTAAAGGGACCTTAGAAATGCAATTTCTCTTTTATCCCGGAGAGGGATTTGAGCAGAGATGCCTTGTCGGGGTCACTGCAGGAATGTTCTATCTTGGTCTCTCATGCTCCCATTCTCTGCGCTCTCAGGGAAGTGGAGAAAATCCAGTCATTACCAGAGAAGCCTAACGAAGGTTCACGGTGCTTGTCAATACTTTGAGGCCAGCTCCCCCATCTAGACCAAACAGAAGAAAGATTAAGACCCTCCAGGGGTTGGAATCCACCCAACTCCCTGGTAGGAACCTGGTGCATTGGAATGGCGACTCCAACAGGGTGGCAGTGGAGGAGGGTGTCCAGGGGCTGGTGGCTTTGTGCCTGCCTAGGAGGCCTGGGGGCTTGCTGGAACGGACCAGAGGAAAGCAATGGAGAGCAGGGGCAAGAGGGACCCACTCCGGAGAGAACTTTCATGGAAGGAAATGGCCTACTTCTGATTGATTTCTTGAGGAAAGCAAGAAAGTGGTGGGGTGTGACAGACCCGACTTGACCAAGACTGGCAGGAACACACTCACCCTGCCCCCCCATCCCCCCCGGCCCATGATTTTCCACAGCCTTATTGGAGAGGCAAGCTTTTCAGCTTCAGGCTTGACTTGGGTCCCTTCCACTCTCCTGCTCCAGCATGTGACCTTGGGAGGCATCTGGGGTTGCAGTTCGCAAGCCTTCAGCACTGACTTCCCCATTCCCTGTCCTCCAAGAGTATTCACTGCAGCCCTGCCAGAGGGACTGATGCCAGGGTCCAGAAGAGCTTCCACAATATTGAACCAGAACTTGTGCGTTTGCTGGGGCTCAGGAGACACCTGGAAAAGACAGCGTTGGTCATTGGGCTCTTTTTGACAGGATCACCCTTTCACTTTTTCTGATAGCAGAAACTTGCTAATAAGAGGGTTTGACAGGACAGCAAGCAGGCTGATTCTGGACCCTTGCATTTTAGCCGAGGAGGCACCCCAGAACGGGAAGGAGCCAGACAGGCAAGGGAGGAGTGCTAGAAATAAACTTCACAAGGGTGCCTGGGTGGCTCAGTCATTAAGCGTCTGCCTTTGGCTCAGGTCATAATCTCAGGGTCCTGGGATTGAGCCCCTCATTGGGCTCCCTGCTCAGCGGAAAGCCTGCTTCTCCCTCTCCCACTCCCCCTGCTTGTGTTCCCTCTCGTCAAATAAATAAAATCTTAAAAAAAAAAAAAAAATAGAAAGAAACCTTGCTGGCCACACTACAGTTTTTCCAGGTTAGCCCTTCCTGGCTCTGGGAGATTTTGGAGTCAAAGAGAGACTCCCCCCACCCCCACCCCCCAAAGTTTTCATTTTCAGGAGAAATAGCTTCTCTCTCTGCACGTTTCCCTCAACTCTCAGCAAGACCTGAAACAAGCACATGAAGGTTGTAAACCTACTACTTCACTGGGGCTGTTTATTTCCAGTCGACAAATATTGTGCCAATGTTCACTTCAATTAGGAGACACATTTGACAATTTGACTACTCCATCTGATGCCTCAAGGGCAAATTTCAGCTCTTTCAGGAAGGGATGGGCCAATAACAGATCCATATGAATAAAATATACAGACAAGGAACATTTGCAGCAGTTTGGGGAAACCACCTTCTGCAGCAAGGAGAGTAAAATGTCTACATGAAAAAAGATTCCCATAAATAAAGCATGGGGCTTCTACTGGAGGGAAGCAAAGAATTCAGAGTGAAGGCTATGGGGCCTGCTTGCCCATCACTTGCCCGGAGTTGGGAATTATGTGAGAATCAGGACTAAGAAGGGTAAGACATCTGTAATTCTGTGGGAGAAATCACTACAGCCGAGTTAAACTCACTGAGACTCCTCCTAGTTTTTTCCAGCTTTTACAATCATCCTAGCAATGGGAAGTTCTTCTTGGTGTCTAATGTCAATCCTGTTTAATCCTTTTTCTTCTTTATAACCGTGAAAGCAAGCAGAAAAAAGCCACTTAGCATCCTCCTTTCTACAGTTTTCCAAGTCCTGGGTGATGGAAGTCAAGGACCTGGTCCCACGACAAGTGCCCTGAGCCCCCTGGGCTGCTGTGTCCCCAGCAGGGAAGGGGGAAGTCAGTTTCTTCCCCATCTTACAAGGATCTCCTGGGAATAAAGTCAGGAGATAAGAGTGGCAGGAAGTGAAAGTTCGATCGAAACGGAGGGACCCTTGTTACTTTGTTCCTGTTTTCTGAGCGGACCTGATCTCAGGTGCAATGAACTCACAGGGAGCCTCGGTCACTGAGGTGGGAAACCAAAACTGCTTTTAAGTCCACGTGTCTCAGACTTCACATTCGTGTAGCTCCCTTGATGGCTAAATCTGGTTATCTTAACTACTTTTCTGTATATTTGTTTAAAAAAGGACATCACTCTGCTCCTAAGTAAGCTTAGTAGTAAAATTTGATCCATTTTACATTTTGATATTAATGACGGGTATGTTCTAATTTTAAAAGTGCATTATAAAGAGTTATTATTAGAATAGAAAGAAATCTCTTGAGAGTGATCATCAAAACCACTCTTTCACTTAATCTTTAAGACCTCTCTGTTTCTCTTGTTATTAGCAAATGGTTATAATAGCATCTCATTGAAATGAAATGTTTTTTATCATAGGAGAGTTCTTGGATTTACACTAGTATTGGGTAAATCTCTAGTGAGTCCTCAATTCTCTCATTTTCATTCATTCCTTCCTTCATTCTTTCATTCATTCAGCAAACATTTATGGAAAGCTAGGATCACCAGGATTCGTGGGAAGCTGTGCAGTAGAGATGTTTCCTTCCTCTAGAAGATAAAAAGGCAGAGACAGCCTCGTGCATGAAGGGGATGAAGCCGAGGGGAAAGAAGGCACTCAGCTGTGCACTGAGGAGCAAGATGGCTTGATCTAGACCCAGAACGTGGTCGTGAGTCAGAGCTTGCGGAGGACAGGAGGGTGAAAGGACATCAGGTGGAGGGCACAGAGACCAGCGAGACAGCACAGCTCTGGGTTTGAGAGTTGACCTTGGTTTTCCTCTCCTTCCCCCGCTCTCCTCTTCCCCCCCGCCCCGACCCTGCTCTCCTCCCCTTCTCCTCTCCCTTTCTCCCTGCCACTACTTTCCTCTTCATTTCCTTCCTCTCTTTTGTCCTCGTTACTTTAACAATAATTTTGGTCTCATCTCCAATCCAGATACATCTGAATAGAAATCAAGAAAACAACCAGCTATCTAAACTTCAGGCAACTCCCCAAACTTCAGACATGTTTCATTCCCTCTATAACCATCATGCTGAGAGGTGAGGACACACACTGGCCACCTCACCACTGAGATCGGCTCCGGGACACCCCTTCCTCCCACTTGGTCGCCCTGGGCAGACCCATCATTCTTGCCTTCATTCCTGCCCCCTGGCTGCATTTTTTTCTACACGCTTGAAAAACTCATTTGAAGGACCCGAGGACCTGGGCGGACGTGGAGAGGATGCCTGAGTGAGCAAAGGGGCCACCGAGCCGTTGGAAGTTCATCAAGGACCCAAAGGCAGAGGTGTGTGGACAGAAGTCATTTACATGTTCATCATTCCTAGCGTTAACCAGAACACGTGTGGACAGTCCAGCCATCTTGGGAGCCTTTACACAGATACGATGTCGACAGGAAAATTACCATGAAAGTCTTCTTAGAACAAGGTCCCATTTAAATTATTTGGATTCTTTCCTTCTGATCCATTCCACCCATACAGCTCCAGATAATGGAAAATATTAAAATTATACCCTCCTGGTCTGATTGTTAAAAGTTTGTGAAAGAGAAACTGATCTGATATTGGCCATGCTGGCCATGCAGCCCTCCCTCTCACCCAAATTCATCTGGCTGTGCTTGTGAGCTAAACAATACGCATCCTCAGACTTCATAAATTGTCATTCCTCTGCCCATCCAGAGAGCAGAAATTCATGACTTGATCTCAATCGAACAGTATAAAAACCCAAACAAAAATACATCTGGACAGACAAACGGGATGCCAGGTTTTTGCTTGATGAGAAGGGAAATAGCTCAACCCTGGCCCCTTGAAATGAAGGCTTTATCTCAAAAAATGCTCATGGAACCTTAACAGAGTCGCCGAGACCAGCTTTCCTTTTAACATACAACATAAACTAGATATGGAGCTCATTTTGCTCAGTGCTTTGTGACCTGGAAAACATTTTGTTGGAGGCTTAAAAAAAATTAGCCCATGTTCATTCTTTTCCCCCCCAAATGCGGTGATCATCATTTTCTGTTCCTGTAGCCCAGGTGAACAGCAGACAGTGAGCTGGGGCAAAAAAAAAAAAGAAAAGAAAAAAAAAAAAGTGGACTCGCAATTTCCTGACACAGTTAACAGGCCGTTAAAATTCTGTCTTGCTCAAACTTAACGTCAGTGTTCAGGGACTCGGAAGGCTAGAACTACAAAAGAAAAATAGATGCTGGTATCTGTGCATGAAGTAGGCTGAAGAGCAAACAACAAGAAAGCACTGCTTACTGGCCAGTTAAATAACCCATTCCCCACAAAATGGTTATGAATGCAAAATTTGTCTGGATAGACATTTTCCTCAAGAAAAAAATGATCTTGTGTTTTGTGGTTAGAAGTGTGGTGTATTTTCTAATAGAGGGAGATCCATCTGGAATCTCCCCATTGAAAGCAAAAGCAGAAGCAAATGTTATTTGAGCTGAAGTCCTCCCGGACCAAGACGAAAACCTAAAGTTGTTTCTCCCTGTTACTCCCAGCTTATGCTCCCCCGGTTCCTTTCTCCAGGCTGACCTGGGAGATGGTGTCTCTGGACAAGGACAGCAGCAGGCTATACGCAAATATTTTCTTAATTGTGTCCTAGCCATTACCCCATTGTGGAGGCTTTTAAGATAATTTATTAATATTCTCTTTAACCACCATGGATGAAGCAGTGGGCTGCTGTGGGTTTTTATGATGTGTGTGTATGTGTGTGTGATTTTTTTCCCTGAGTTATTTATTTGATAATGATATTAAATATTAGAAACTCTAACAGCTGGTGTGTTTATCCTGACTTGAGTGTATTAACCTCTTTAGCCTTTTTTTCCCGAAGAAGGATTCGGCATCACAGATTTGACTGTCAGCTGCGGTGCCTGGCGGCCCAGCCGATTGGCATTCTGACAGAATCTAAAGTCCAGAGCAGCAAGTAAACATGGATGACATTGCAGTGAGAGAGGGGGGAAAGAGAGCAGATGATGACTCGAGGCACCTGCAGCTGCTTGCACCCAAATCAAAGTAAAGACTGAGCTCACTGGAATGGAAAAACACTGAATTTACCAGGAGTGAGTTGGCTCTGTGCTAGGTGAGGGAGGAGGGGGCTGGAGGGAGGGCAGGGGAGGGAAGATGGAGCCCTGAGCACTGGCATTTCGCCCACTGACAATACTCAGCTAAAGTACCTTGGGGGAAATCCCTGGGTCCTAAGGCCCCTGTCTCCCATATGGCGGGTGAGGATTGGCAGCCACCAATGCTGGGCTGCAGGGTCAGGGGCTTGGAGGACAGGCCTGGGTAGGCTGAACCTCTGGGTAGAACAAAGGTGACTTTCACTTCCAAAACGTGGCTCGAGCCCTAGAAATACTTTTACTGGCTCTGTGACCTGCAGCAAGTTATTTACTCCCTCAGCCTCAGTTTCCACATCTGTAACATGGACATAATTATACGTGGTCATGGTCACAGTGAACCATAGCCAAATGACATTATGGATGGATGAAACACAAATATACAAAACTAGTAATTTCTTGCCTGTAACCTACAAGAATTTACTTTAGACACTTTTCCACTGACAGGCCCCAAATTTTAAGACACTGAGGCATTCCAGGCTTCTGTAGCTTACTCTCCTCCTGGTGTCTAAGTTAACAGTGCAAGATCCCATTCTGGAATGCCGAAGCTCCTCACCCCATGCCCTGGGCCTGAGTGTTTACAGAATGATGACTTGCGAAAGTGGATAAGTAGCAGTGTTCAGGTTTACAGGAAAGATTTTTTTCCTTGGAAGAGACACATTCTCTTCTCGGGCCACCTGCCACCTAGGACCTTGCAGCATGAGTTTTGTGGGCAGCTCAACACTTCTGAGTAAAACTCATGGATGATTGGTCCCAGCAAGTGGGGTGCGGCATCAGGAGGGGTTAGCTAGGGAGACAGGCTGACGTTGCTTTAAAATGGTAGATAAGGTGCTTTCATTGCTCCAGAAAGACAGAGCTGTTCCTATTTATCACAGTGCGTGGCATACGGGGGGTGCCTGAATTGGTTAATGAAGGAAGGAAGAAATGAGTTGTTGAATAAAAATAAAGTCCATCTCTGCAAGAGAGCCCATGTAGAAAGTACATTTCAGGTAGTCCACCACTCAAGGCAGGGAGTTTCAGTATGTTGGACAACTCTTATGCCTCATCTTAGATCCTCTTCTGCTCACCAGTACCCAAGGCCTCGGACCCCTTGTTGCGCTCTAGCTGCCACGCAGGGACCAACGACAGCCCAGCCTGACCATGCCCCCTGGACATGCACTGCGCTCTCTCACCTTTTCACTGGGATCCCGGTTGCCACAGTGTGACTCACCGTGGGAACTTCTTGGTGCCATGCATGTGCAGCTGTGAAGTATGGAGCAGTTAATGCCCCACTGGGTCACGATCTGGTGGATACCTTCCTCTCCCTTCCTTCTGAGGTGGAGTCTCCTGAGACAGCAGTTCATGAGGTCTCTGGGAAATGAGTCCTGAGACACTGAATGTTCACTTGTACATGGCTCCGAGCAGTAAAGTGTGTGTTAATGCCCTTCATTTAGGCTCTCCCTTCTTCCCTGCCTCACCCCACTTTTCCCCTCACTCCTTATTCCCGGTGATCGTATTCCTTCAGGAAAAAAGTACTCCATAATAAAGACTTTTGCCTTAAATGTAATGGAAGGCTCCTAGGATCTTTTTCCACCCCTTAACTTGGGTACAGGAGGATTGATGTACTCTTAGCACACATTTGCACCATGGATTATAAAGCTGGGCTAAGCAAAAGACAGTTAAAGTAGGTTTGTTGAGTCATCTCCATTTCTATTCAAACCAAGTTCAAATGCCAGAAGGGTTTCTAAGCTATGTTGGCTAGAGGTAGCCTGAGTGGAAAAGAAAAGGTATGCAGAAGGATTTGGGCTCCCAGGAGGCTAGATGGGTGTTCCTTTTCCCAGCGATCACCACCCTCACGGGGCGCAGGGGTGGGGTGGGGCAAGGAGACATTAGTGGTCTGTATAGTCTTCTCCCCCTTTATTAACACCAGACAAGGTGGTCATTCATGTGATGTGAGCATTAAGGTTGTCAACTGTGAATTAATTCTCACAAACATTAATTGAGCACCTATGAATGCTTTGATGTTGGGTGTTATTCTGGGGAGGCTGGTGGTTGTGGTGAGGACAGATTCATGGAGGTATATGTGGAGGGAGGCAGGGGACCAGGGCTGGCAGGGCTCAAAGGAGCAAGGCCAGTGATCCCAGAAAGGGGAGTATAGAACAGGTGAAATAAATGGCAAGGGCAAAATAAAAATGTTTACTTCAACTATAGTTAAAAATAACTAAATATTCCAGTTAAAAGATGACAATATCTTAAGATGCAAACCTGGAAACTGAGGACCTCAGACTTTAGGAATCATTGAAAGCAGCCATCCACTGTCTCAGAAAGAGGCAATGAAGAAGCCACTCTTTGGTTTGCTCTTTGTGATGAAGAAATCTTAGCTGGAAGTAGGGAATGGAATGCAGAAGGGGAAGGAGTCTAAGAGGAGGGGTTTGATTTGGAAGACCTTGAGAGCTTGTTTGGAGGTTCTAGAGGGGAGTGCAGCTACTCGCGTACCCTCAGAGAAAGTCCTAGTCAAATCTACTCCCTTTTCCCTTCCTTCTACCCTTTTTTAATTCTCCTCCATCCAGGTGCTTGGTGACTCCCTGCAAAGTCAAGTCCAGTCAATTGAAGAGTTACACAATATTACAATTCACACTAAAGCTTAATCTTTACTTATTATTCTCTTTATTTCCATTTCAACAGGCACCTCTCCTTTCTCTATGGATCGATGCTTACTTCAAAGGAATGTCTTTCTAATGGTGGAATTTCTAGTATTTGGCATGTCATGGGGGATGGTAGTGGGAGCATGACGCTCTTTTCTGCTTTTCTCTTCACCATGCCTCATCAGCAGGCACCTCCATGTGAGGTGCTCTATGTATACGTCTAAGTCAGCAGTCAGCAAACTATGTCCATGGGCTAAATTGGGCCAACTGCCTGTTTTTGTAAATCAAGTTTCATTGGACCACAACCACATTCATTTGTTTACATTTTTGTTTATGGCTGCTTTCAGCCCTACAATGGTAGGGTTGAGAATTTGGGACAGAGACTGTATGGCCCACAAAGTCTAAAATATTTACACTCTCTCTGGCCCTTTACAGAGAAGATTGGCCAATCTCAGTTTAAGTTAACACGTAGCTTAGATTCACTGTAGTGTAGAGACCTGGGTATGGTCCAGGCGGAACCTGCTTTTGACCCTGTTGAGGGGTATTTTTCTCTAGAAATGTGAAGCATGAAAAGAGCCCTATGATCAGATATTTCCAAAAATAGTACTAATGCTACCTCAAATTAAAGCCTTTTACTTACTTCAGCTGATCTTAAGACTCACAATAGCCTCAGTCGGTAGATACTTTTGACCCAGTTTTAGAGATAGTGAAACTGGTGGCTCTGGGGGGTTGCTAACATGCCCTGTGTCTCAGAACTGGTCTGGGGTAGAGCTGAGATTCAAATCTTGGTCTGAAGTGTATACTCCTCAAATGATAAGTATTTGCCATATGTTAAGTATCTATTAAATACTAGGTACTATGTATTATGACTTCCCCATATTTTCTTATTTTTTTTTAAAGATTTTATTTATTTATTTAACAGAGAGAGAGAGAGAGAGCACAAGCAAGGAGAGTGGGAGAAGCAGGCTCCCCACTGAGCAGGGAGCCCGTTGCAGAGCTGGATCCCAGGACCCTGGGATCATGACCTGAGCCGAAGGCAGACGATCAACCGACTGAGCCACACAGGTGCCCCCCACATTTTCTTATTTAGCCTCCAAACCACCTTCATCAGAGTTGGGAATCTGAAGCACTATTGCATTATATAAAGTCCTCATAGCTTTTATAAAGGGTTCCTCAAACTCATCACCGCCACCACAGCTGTGACCAGTGATGAGCCTTCAACAACCCTTTGGCTCTCTGAGGAGAAGAAGTGAATTCTGCTTACTTCTGGGGGACTCATTGCTCTTTTACTTTCTTCCAGGCTAGAGAGCTCAGCCTTCATCCTCCTTCTCCCAAACCAGGTCAGCTGGGTTTGTCTTGCGGAGTGGCAGGTGGTAGAGGGACTCCGGGTGTCTAACTGGGAGGCAGGAGTGACAGAACAGACCAAAGCATGGTTTGGCTGAAAAGACCAGAAAAGTATGGTTTCTCAGCTGCTGGCGTGCTCTGGCTCAGGAAAGGAATCCACACTGGCGTTTCCAGCTTTCCAGCTTCCTGATACATTGGAGCCACTGGGTCACAGAGAAGCACCACTCTGGGCAACTACACAACCAGCGCAGCGTGCTCTGTGCTTTGCCCTCTCGCCGCTCCAACCCATCCCAACTGCCAGGAGGATTTCATCATTGTCAGACGACTCTGGTGGTAACTCATTATGCCACCACAGGCACTTTGGGCCAGATGTACTATGATGATCTATTGTCTGTGTAGAAAATTCATGCTCCTGTGGTAGATAAGTTGCTAAAACTGCTTTCTGCTTCTTCCAAGAACTTCAAGATACCCAGTTCTGCCAGAGGGTCAACCAGAAAAGCAAAGAGCCGTGCTGAGTGACTATGGTAGTCAGCAGTTCGGATTTATTCTTACTTGCTTTCTCCACGCGCTTTGGTTCTTCCAGTTCCACATTATTTCTCAGTCTGTCTCTGGCAGAAAAGATGAAAGGAGGGATTTGAGAAATGGATATCAAAATAAACATGTTTCCACGGTGGGGATTGCAAACTCTTGTGTGACCTTGCAAACATTTTATTTTTGAGAGGGTGGAGGAGTTGGTTGGAACTCTATCACATATGGGTATAAGTGCAGATGGAATCACTTCTTTGGCCCTATCTGTCTCTCTCACTCTTGAATTCTAGACCTGCCTAAGCAGCTGGCTGTTAAATCTTCACCTGCACGTCTTGCACATACCTTCAACCAAACAGATGCAAAAGAGCTGCTAGTTTCTCCTGTGTTGGTTTTGAGCCTTCCCTGCCACCGAGTCCCCCAAGCTAGCAAACTTGGGGGGCACCCTGGGTGTTCCCTTTTCCAGCCCACATATCCACCCCCACTCGGTGTCCTGGCTTGGGCCCTCACCAGCTCTCCTAGATTGTTACCATAACCTCCCAACATCCCTTCCAGCTTGTGTTAAACTGTAGACTCCTTGCCAAGCAAGAACACACACACATAAAGATGTCAGTCGAGAAAATGAGTAAATAGGGAGAAGTTTAGTGCCAACGAAGAACTGAAAACGAAGATTCGCCTTCTGCCTACTGGTAAAACAAACGTTTGAAAACCAGCATATGAAGCGGAAGATTCAGAAGACGTGGAAGTGTAAGACATTGCCCTTTTGGGGCTAGAAAGCACACCAAGTATCAGCTGTGCAGTGCTTCCTTAGAGTCAAGACTGGTGTTTGCTGCAAAAGAGTCATTGCTAAGTTTTCGCAAATCCCCAAAACAAAGTAAGCCCCAAACAAGAAATAGGCTCTTGAATTTAACAGAGTCTGTTGTCAAACTTCAAAAAAATATTGACTGTGACGAAAAAGGCTATTTTCATTTGACATGTGTCTTTACCTAGCCTTTCATGTTTGGAAAGATAAAGCAGGCTTTGTCTATGCAGCTCCCAGAAAGAATTTTGAAGTTAGGTAAACAAATAAATA
The DNA here is from genome assembly GCF_011800145.1 of Mirounga leonina. Classification (NCBI taxonomy): domain Eukaryota; kingdom Metazoa; phylum Chordata; class Mammalia; order Carnivora; family Phocidae; genus Mirounga; species Mirounga leonina. The sequence continues at coordinate 38,386,313 of NW_023270389.1, read as the reverse complement.
GTGACCGTGGGGGATGTCCCCCCTCGTTGTCACCCCCATGATTCAGTCTTCCAACATCAGATGCCATCACCCATCTCTCTGGTTGATTGCATTCGCTGTCCTCATAACACCATTCCGATTCCAACGGCAAGTCTGGGATGCCCACAGAGTCCTGTCCTGAAGTTGCCCCTGAATAAAGATGGCGACCGTGAGAGCAGTGGGGGGGGGGGGGCGGCTCAGACCCAACCCCAGTTTGCCTCTGTCATAGCCTCTAATCCACAGAAAACCTGGCAAGTGGGTAAAGATCTGAAAGGCAAACCCCTGCCTGAGCAGGGGCACCCGCCTGGTGGTCGTAGCCCCCTGTCTTTGGCTACCTTTCCCTCGACCTAGAATTCCTGCTCCCCTCCATCACCAAGCCTTCCTTCCCATAACTCAGGACCCAGAAGTCTCCTGTTCACCGTCCATGTTGTCTCAGTTCTAGGGCCTCTTCCCTGTTCTAACGGAGGGAGAATTGACCATAGGCTCCTTGGCTTTCCTGCCTCATCCATGCATCTGGCCGCTCTGCTGCCTCAAACGCTCTCTTATGGATGTTCATTTCTGAGCCTGAGCACCTGCCTAGACCACCAGCCTCTGCAGGGTTTGTGCTTCTATCCCAAACACCTGGCGTAGTGCTCAGCATCTAGTAGACTTTCCTCTGATATAAATGGATTCTATGGAATATCCCAGGAGCAGGGCACTGTGATATTTGTATTTTTCTAGGGAAGAAAGCAAATCTTGAAATTCTGCAGGTTGTCCAACCTGGTGGATATTTTCCAGCCCGTACTGTGGAAGTTCATGTTTCTTCTCTGGACAATAACTAAAGCCGCTGCCTCCGTGAGCTGTTCAAAGAGATTCTGTCAGGAGATCCAAAACCCAGCATGTTGTCAGTAAACGTGTTAGTCAGAAGGAAAAGGGGACACAATTCCACTCAGGCTGGTGTAAAGCCTCAGTCAGAAAGCTGAAATATCTCTCCTGCCTAGAACAGACAGTGGAGCATTGTGATAATGTTGTTAGGAAAATGGACATTTCTCCAGGACTTCCTGAGCTGACCTCTATACCACAGCATCATTATCTGGTTTGCTCTGTCTTATGATTCTAGAATAGCAAATAAACTAGCTTTTTATCAGAAACCCTGAGATACATTCCAAGGTCCAGTAGAAATAACTGACATCCACATTTGGGACTATTTGTACTTCTCTCCATCAGGAGCATTCATCAAGAATTTTCCCTTACAATGGAGACATCAGAAGGCTGAAGAGAGTTGTAATTAATTCACCAGTTACAGAACTACTCTGGCTATCGTGGCTTATGGTGCAGTCATTCCAAGTATACTGGATAACGTCTAATAGACCCCATGACAGTCCAACTCCTCATAAGCCCTCAAAAATATGTTCCTTCGTATCTACTTCTTCATGAAATTGAGTTGTGTCTAGACGCAGGCTCAAAAGGGAAAAGAGACCCTAGAAACACCCTGGTACTTTGGGGGATGCTTTTCTTAGGTTAACTCAGGAGAGACAGTGGCAAGAAAGGTCTGACTGTGAGCTGAGATGAGGAGGGAGGGCGTGGGAGGCCAGTTCCTCCTGTCCTGGGTCCCCTAGCTCTGTGAGTTCCCCTCTGTGAGCACTTCCAGCATCCCTGACTCCCTTTGCCTTGACTTTCCTTCTAGGTCATAAAAGGAAGACATGGATTTAGGCATCTTTGTAACCCACATGGCTCCTCACACACAGTACATGCTCAATTAATGGATCAGAATTCATCAATATCTTATCACCTGGACAATCAACATGCATTCGGAACCATAAAAGCTCTCCAGTGAGGTTGCAGCATTATCCATAATGTAACTAAGTGTTCCCCATATACCAAACCCTGGGTCTGGGATATGTAAATATATCCCAGGGAGTACAAAAATAAAGAAGATTCAGTGTATGCCTTCTAGGAGCTCAGAGACCAGCAAGGCAGTCAGGCAGGTAAATGGATCATTTCAATATGATATTGTCAATTTCAAAAAAAAAGTAGTTAATAGACAAATGCTTATTATGTTCTTAGCACTTGCCTTATCTCCTACAATTATTATGTCCATCTTAGAGTTCACACAAGTTGGGTAGACTGAAACAGGCTCAAATGTGGCAGAACTGGTGAGGCAGTCTGATGCCGACGAGAGCCCCTCACACGCTCCTACGATAGAGGTACAGATGACAAATAGTGATTTCCTTTCCCTCCTACATGACCTAGAGAACTAGGCACACTGTTAGACACTTCGATAAACATTTTCCACTGAATTTTACCAAGCACTGTCTCCATTCTCCCTTTGTCCTGAGCTCCCACGTCAGTCACCAGAGTCTATACACCACCTACTTTGACTCCCATCTATGGACCTTTCTGCTGGGTATGTCAACAGCTCCCTGATTTTCTTTTCTAAATGTTTTACACCCCTAACTTGGCTGTAAAGTCCTTGAAGACAAGGACCTAGCTTCTATTTCTATTTCTCCTTCAGCACCTGAAACAGATGGCAAATATTCCAAATATTGGCTAGTTGACTGATTATTGCTCTGTTTTCCCATGGCAAAGCTAAGCCAAACCCACTCAAGTTCTTTGAAGCACTATTCACAATAGACAAGATGTGAAAAAAACCTAGATATCAAGCGATATCTAGATTTAAGATTTAAAAAATGTGATAGATACATAGAATGGAATATTATTCAGCCCTAAAAAAAGAAGGAAATCATGCAATATGTGACAACAAGGAGGAGAGCTGAGGGCATGGTGCTAACTGAAATAAGCCAGGCACAGAAGGACAAACACTGCAGGATGCCACTTACATGTGTGGTATCAATGTTCATAGTACAGTCAAGTTCATAAGCACATAAGTGGGGAGTTGCTGGTCAGGGGTTGTAACAATTTAGTTATGCAAGATGAGTAAGTTCTAGAGGTCTGTTATACAACATTGTATCTGCAGACAACAAGACCCTATTGTTACGCCTACAAAGCTAAAGAGATAGATTTCATGTTAAGTGTTCTTACCCCACACACAGACACACACACACAGACACACACACACACACTCAATCTCTTTCTCTCTCTCCTCTCTCACTCATATAACCTCTAATGCCTTTAAATAAAAAATGAACGATAAACTAAATTAAACCAAACCAAACAAAAACTTACCTTGGCCCTATTTCTGCTACTCTTTGCTGTTCCATTTCTTTGTCCCCTCTGCAGGAAACCCTTTAAAGGAGCTTTTTTCTCCCAGTTTTATTGAGATATAATTGACATACAATATTGTATTAGATTAAGATGTACAACATAATGATTTGATATATGTGTATATTATGAAAGGATCACCACAATAAGTTAACATCCATCACCTCAAATAGTTACATTTTTCCCTTGTGATAAGAACTTTTAAGATCTACTCTCAGCAACTTTCAGATATACAGTAGGGTATTATTAACTATAGCCACCATTCTGTACATTACATCCCCAGAACTTATCTATCTTGTAACTGGAAGTTTATACTTTTTTAACACCTCCACTTCTGACAAACACTAATCTGTTATGTTTCTGAGTTTAGCTTTTTGAGATTCCACATATAAGTGAAATCATATGATACTCATCTTACTCTGATTTATTTCACTTACCATAATGCTCTCAAGGTCCACCCATATTGTCACAAATGGCAAGATTTCCTCATGTTTTATGGCTGAGTAATATTGTATGTGCATGCTACAACTTCTTTATCCATTTATCCATCAATGGGCACTTAGGTTGTTTCCATGGCTTAGCTATTGTAAGTAATGCTGCAATGAACATGGGGATGCAGATATCTCTTTGATATCTGATATCCTTCAGATATTTGCCCAGAAGTGGGATTGTGGGATCATATAGGAGTTCCATTTTTAATTTCTTGAGGAATCCTCATACTGTTTTCCAGAGTGGTTGTGCCGGTTTACATTCCCACATACGCAAGGGATCCCTTTTCTCCCTATCTTTACCAACACTTACCTCTTGTCTCTTAGATGATAGCCATTCTAACAGGTGTGAGGTATATCTCCTTGTGGTTTTGATTTGCATTTCCCCGATGATTAGTGAGGTCAAGCACCTTTTCATGTGCCTGTTGGCCATTTGTATGTCTTCTTTGGAAAAATGTCTATTCAGTTCCTCTGACCATTTTTTAAATTGAACTGTTTGGTCTTTTTTACTATTGAGTTGTATGAGTTCTTTATATATTTTAAATATTAACCCCTTATCAGACATAACATTTGCAAATATTTTCTCCCATTCCATAGGGTGCCTTTTCATTTTGTTGATGGTTTCCTTTGCTTCCAGTGGAGAAGCTTTTTAGTTCTATGTAGTCCCACTTATTTATTTTGCTTTTGTTGTCAAATCCTAAAAATCATTGGCAAGACAGATGTCAAGGAGCTTATCCTCCCTGTTTTCTTCTAGGATTTTTACCACTTTAGGTCTCATGTTCAAGTCAAATCAAGTTTATTTTGGTGCAAAGGAATGTATTGTTAACAATTCCTCTCTTCTCCTTTTCTCTTAGATCTGATCCAGGTGAGGGATTGCCTCCATTACTTTTCCAAAACTGCTATTGTCCCGGTCACCAGTGACCTCCACGTTGCAAAAAGAATGACCACATCTCAGTCTTCATCCTTCTTGACCTCCCTACAGCACTTGAATCAATTGATTCTGATACGTTCCTCTCCCTGGCTCCAAGAACCCCACATACTCCTACTTCTCGAGTTGTTCTCTCTCAAACCTTTTGCTGGTCTTCTCCGCGACCCAATCTCCTAATATTGGAGTGTCCCAAGGTCCTGTTCCCAAGAGTGCCCTTGGTCAGTTTCCTTCTTCCTTGATGATCACATCCGGTCTCATGGCATTTAAACATCAGACGTATGCAAATAACCTCCAGATTTATATTTAAAGCTTAGATATCTCCCACCAGGATAACTTCAGACTTATACTCAGCATTTCCACTTGGATACCTGTTAACAGATATCTCAGTCTCAACATGCATTAACACAAAATTCATATTCTCCCCTGCAAAATCTCCCTTCCATCTGAGTTGTGAGGAACTCAATTCTTTCAGTGCTCAAGCCCAAAACCTCAGGCTACCACCAAATCTATCAGGAAATCTCCAAACTTATATTTGGAAACAGAACACCTCTTACTACCTCCACCTCTGCTCCTTCTATTCTCTCTCTCCTCCTATCCATCTCTCTGATCTACCCTTGCCTTCTATTCTCAATACAGCAACCAGAGTGATCTTTAGAAAATCTAATTCAGATCATGCCACTCCTCTGCTTAAAATTCTCAAGTGGCTTTCCATTTATCTTAAAATAAAAGGCAGAGATCTTACAATGGCCAATAATACCCTATAGGATTTTGGACCCCTCTGACCTTATCCATCACCCAGTATTGGCCACCCACGTGCAGTACACCCTGAGCTAGTCACACCAGCCTCTTGCTGTTCCTCAGACACCCAGGTAGTCCACCCCCTGGGGCCATTGCACTTAGCAATTCCTCTGCCTACCAGCTCTAGATCTGGATATCTGCACAGCTGAGTCCTTCCCCTCCCTGTAGTCTTTACTCAAGTGTCACCTTCTCATAGGTCTCACTCTGACCAGCTGAGAGCACCTCCTACTCTGTTCTCCCAATTTCTTCTACTCAACTTGTACTTTGCCTGTTCCATAGCATTTATCACCTTAGAACATATGATAATTTGCTATTTTTAATTTTTCTTACTGTTTCTTTCTTCTTCCTTATTGTTTATCATCCATCTTCCTCCACCGGCATAGAAGCTTCATGAGGGCAAAGATCTGTGTCTATTTTGTTCACTGAGTCATCCCAAGCTCTTGGCATATAGTAGACACTCAATGAATATTGAATGCTAATAATTCATCAGCCTATCACTTGGGAACCAGGTAGGCAGAGTGAGTGCCTAGAGTGGGTCTTCATAGACCAAGACACCTAGTGGGTACAGGGTTCTGGGTATAGGAGGGAAGGAGGATTAATCATTTATCCACATGCCCCTCTCCTGGTGGTGGTGTAAATAGAGATTTAACCTGAGTGTCCTTCAAAGCACTGAGCCTTCCCAGGAGAAAAGTGTTGACAAAGCACAGGGGGGTGGGAGTTGCTGAGGGTGAGACTTTGATTTGCAGAATTTTAGTTTATTGGGACAGCATGTTGGGGTCCTTCCCTCCTCGTGGGACTGGTCCCCTTTGTCCTTCCTCTTCCATCCAGGCTTCATAGCTACATCTTGTGATCAATCCCCTTCCCCTGGGGGACAAGGAGGGGCTTGGAGCTCAGACACCATCAGCAACACAACCCCAATCAATGCTGAGATCAATGCTGGTGTTTGAAATCCAAATCCGTGGCATTCACTTCATCCAGCAGCATTTTCCTCAGCTGAGTGGGGACTCCAGGAGCTGTAGCCTTTTTCCCTCTAAATTGAAAGTGGGTTTTTTTTAGTCACAGTAGTGGTTTTCAGAACTGCAAACCAGAGAGGCGTTTTGATTCCACAAACAGCCCCCAGAGGAAACCATTTCAAGCCTGACATTTTTCTTCTTTAGCCAAGGGACCCAATAGCATCATCTCAAAACTCTCCTTCCCCCGGGCCTCCCCCATCTCTTGCACGTACAAACACACACACACACACACACACAGAGAGAAAAATTTACCTCCCATTGAACTAACTTAAATGGGAAATAAAATCACTTCCTTCAGCCTATTTTTACTCCATCAGAATGTAGAGGGAAAAAATGTATTATAAAGAAGGGTTCTAATGACCTTACCTGCTTAGAGCTACAGACACCAGAGGATCTTATTAGCTGAAAAGTCTCTTTTGTGTTCGCATCTGTCTGGGTAGGGACACTACTGCCTTCGTGTTTGTGTTTGGACAGGGCCGCCCAGCCTCCCGATGTCTTGTGGAGAGGGACACCTTGAAGTGCCTCATGCCGACATCACAGAGCCCCGGGTCTGCTTATCTGGGTCAGCAGAGAGCCTGCTCCCCACAGGCAGCCAAGCACTTCTGGGGAAATAGAGGATTTGTTAAGAACTGTATGTTTGTTCCTGTGCTTTTGTGAAGCCTCCACATTGACGAGCAGCTCTCACCTTCCCTTCCCTAGAAAGTCATAGAAATCTATCCGGAAAGGAGAAGGGGGACCTCCTAGAAAGCCTGAAGCTTCAGGAATATGAAGACATGAAGACATGCCTCTCACCTTGTCCTTGCCTGGTTTTCAGCTGTTTTGCCTGATGAAAACTGGGGATGTCTCAAAACATTCCTCTCCTTTGGAAAGCATACAACCCTGGAATGTCAGAGCTGGAAGGGATACTGGGGGTCAATCGACTCATGCTCTTCCCCAGTCCCATTTCACAGATGAGTGAACTAAGGAACAAAGAGAAAAGCCTATACAGCAAATGGGAAGCAAAGCTAGGCCTAACTAGAGTGGTAATTTGTTTCAGAGTTTTCACGTAGGGAAGGCTCATGGTGGGGGGCAATATTCTGGAGGGGCAACTGGGAGACATATTTTGAAGCTGCTTTTGCATTCAAGGTATTTTTTTTGATTTAAGATGCATGTTTGTTTTGGAGGCCTTGCTAGAAGCTGATATACCAGAGACACCAAAGACCCTCTCTCCCCAAGAACACTGTGGTCCCCAGAGAATCCAGAAAGTCTGATTCCTAATCTAGAGCTGTGTCCACCACTCTTCACCGCCTTTCCAGGGACATTGTCATAGAAGATAGTCATCAGAATCTCTGTCAGAACATCCCCGGGAGCCATGGTCATGGTCTCCACCTTGGCATAGGCTGGGTGATGCCTCTCCTATCATAACGTGCTTGGTTTGGGGTGCCTCACGGACCTTCAGGCTGCTAGGCTTCAAGGAAATAAATGGCATCAGATTTGTCTTGCCTAGAAATTTCAAAACTCTTGCCTCAGAGAGTTCTCATTTCTCTGCTCACTCTGACTCGACCCATCTTGGCATTTTCCAGGCCTACGGTGCTTCCGATGTCCTGTTACCACAGGGTCCTTTGCATGAGTGTCACCCCATAGAGCTCACTTCATAAGCAAGAGCCTACATGGGCCTGGTAGTTTGGCCCAAACCTCTACCACCTACCCCTACACACATTGTTAGTGATACGATCCATCAAGGGCATGACCACGAGCTAGTATTACCCATCCCTTCTCCTGAGAAAAGAGCTATAAATTCTTGCCTCTGTGGAGGTCAAGAATCTTGATCATCAAACCAAAGGTATTCATTATCGAGGATGCTGTACATTTGCAAATTCTAGACCAGAGCGGTAATACTTAATCTCCAAAGAAAAGCAAAACTATCTGTGGGTCTTTTTCCAAATACAGTCTTGGCCCCACCAGAATCAGAATTTCTCAATGCTCATTGAATTGTAGGGATGAGATAAGAGAAGTTTTTTTTAGAGTTCATTGCTTTTTATTTCTATCATATTAACATATGCATTTGGTTCAAATAAAAAAATTAAATAATCGAGAAAGGCATATGAAGAAAAGCAACAGTAACCTAATTGCCTCCCTGCCCTCTTAGCCATTCTTTTATGCTTTTATCCCAAAACCAACTTCCAGTTCTTTTGATGGTTACCATCATGTGTCCTATAACACATTTCTATTATTTTTATGGGTACTATCTATAATCGATGAGCATTTGGCTCATTTATACCACTTCCTCCCCTCCATCCCTCCCAGACTGAGCAGATTGCTCTTCTCAGTCACCCCAGCTCTGCATCAGGGAGCAGCATGCTCAAACCTCCACTTCCTGCCCATCCCCCAGACGCTATCTGCAGACTCTGCAGTCTTCAGATGAAGGTGGTGCTGGCTGGAAGGGTGGGGGGCACCATGCTTGTCAATAGGCTGATTTTAAAAGTTGCAGACCAATAAACAGTACTTATACTATTATGCTCACGTCACTGTTGTTCTCTGCAGAGCCAGGCACAGTTTGTTCTGGTGCGTGTGCAACTGGTAAATAGGGGACCATGTCAGGACACAGAAATTGTATTGGTTCATGGACAGTTTTTGTTTCTCGGGCATGTTAATGTTTGAAGCAATCAAGTACAAATTTTGTCACAATTAGGGAGAAACCCTCGACATTATATAAAGATCCAAAGGAAACACACACTGTGGAGTGGAGCCTTTCATCCATTCAAGAAGTGGTTTTAGCAGTTTCTGTATTAAGTAATCAAGGGAGAAGCTACAAATGTCTTGCTGCAAAGATAAAAAAGAAGAAGAAAGCAAACAGGTTAATGAAGAAGGCTGTCCCTAGGTTGTAGGTTTTAGTTTTGATGACCCTGACCTCTGTTACATGCAAATGTCTTTAAGGACCAGCAATATCCAAAGAGAAACAGAACCCTAACGTTTAAAGAGAAACTAAATGTGATTCTAGCTGCAGATGCCAGCAAATAGTTAACTGTGCTAATATTTTTCTTAGGATTGTTAGTGTTTTTGTTAGTGCTTTAGTTACAAAGTTCCACAAATTTTGAGTCATCAGCCAAACCCTATTTTTCCCGTAAGCCCTATTATTTTTATTGTGCAATTTTGTAGATCATGAAATAGTTCAGGGATGCCTATATGATGTTATAGCAGAAATGCCTGACTGTGTTGGGTTTATGTTTCCTTCTCGGTGAGAGTGAGAACTTATCAAAGCTTTGATATGACTACTGTGATAGAAATATATGTATATACATTCCTATAGAGATAACTTGGAATGAATTATTCCTTTCTATGTTTCACTGTTAGAATTTCCTCAATTTTTTCAAGCTCTTAATCATCATCTCTGGTCTATTAATTACCCTTATTTCTAGAAACTTATTTCATTTCCTCATTTTGCCCCAGTCTAGACTGGTTGTTCTTTCATGGGCTTGTTTGTAGCTGTTTACCCTCAGATACAATCCATTTTGGGGTTCCACATTTTCCTTTTCCTTGGTTTAACCACTTTTATTTACTGGCATATATTCTTTAAAAACATCCTATAGAAAGATGAAAGAGGCATACTTTTGAACACTTGCATATCTGAAAAGGCTCTATTTCTAGCACTTAACTGAAGATATGCCTGGGTATAGAAATCTACATTCAAAATATTTTGCCTCTGAATTTTAAAGGCATTGACCCATTGTCTTCTAGCATCCAGTGTTTCTGATAAGAAGTGTGATGCCAATATAATTCTTATTTCTGTTTTGTTTTTTTCCTGAAAGGTTTAAGGATCTTTTCTTTATTCTCACTGTTCTGAACTTTTACGTATGTGTCTAGTTGAGACTCTTCTTACTCATTATGTTTGGTTCTTGATGTCTTTGTATTTAAAGAATCTAAGGAAATTCTCTTGTTTAATTCTTTAATAAGCTCTCACTTCTATTTTTACTGTTCCCTATTTTGATAACTCTTATTAATTGGATGTTGGACCTCCTGAATTAATACTTGATATCTCTTATATTTTATCATATTTTATCTTATTTCTTTGATTATAAAATCTTTTCTGAGATAATTTCTCCAACTTTATCTCTTGAGGCTTCTATAGAGATTTTTTTTTAATTCTAACAATCATATTTTTAAGTTCCAAGAGCTTTTTCTTGTTCTCTGGTCATTTCTTTTATGTATCACCTTTTTCTCATGTATAGAGGCAATATATTCTCTAATTTCTCTGATTGTGTTTGCACATATTTAAGTTTCTCTTCTGCTCCCTGAAATACATGTTGCCTTCTGGGGAGATACAAGGCTCCCTCTGCCTTCCCCAGCTGCTCTGGACTTTAACGGGCTCATTGCCTCTTTCTTCATGGCACATCTATTCAGGGGCTTCCTAAATTCTGCTTCATCAATTGTCCCTGCTACATCCACTTTTCCCTTCCAGTAAACCAATTTGTGGAAAACCCTTTTGTATTTCTACTTCTCCTTTGCGTTTTCTTTGTCAGTGTGGATTTATATCTGGGTTGTGTTGTTTATTTTCTTTTTCATTTTTTTTTAAAGATTTTATTTATTTGACAGACGCAGCAAGAGAGGGAACACAAGCAAGGGGAGTGGGAGAGGGAGAAGCAGGTTTCTTATAGAAAATGTGCATCAGTGATCAGTTCAGTGTCTTGTGAGAGAAGTTGGCACCTAGAGTTTTTTAAAGATCTGCAGAATACCATATGACCCAGCAATTATACTTCTGGGCACTTATCCTAGAAAAATAAAATTTTTTGTTCATATAACAATATGTACATGCATTTCATATGAACTTTATTTGTGATAGCCAAAAAACTGGAGACAACCAAATATCCTTCAACTGATAACTGGATAAATAAATTGTGGTATATCTATACAATGGAAAACTACTGAGCAATAAAAAGGAATAAATTATTGATAAACAACAACTTCGATGGATCTCGAGATCATAGTCCTAAGTGAAAAAAGCCAATCTGGAAAGATTATCTATTGCATGATTTCATTTATAGAACATTCTCAAGGTGACAGAATTCTACAGATGTAGAAGAGATCTATGGTTGCCAGAGATTAGGATTGGTGGAATAGTGAAGCTATTAAGGAGTGAGGTGAGGGAGTCTCTTTGTGGCGATGGAACAGTTCTATAACATGATTGTGGTGTTTAGTTACTCAAATATACACATGTGATAAAATTCTGTAGAACTATACACACATACCAAAAAAAGAAGTGTACATAAAAACTCATGAAATCAAATAAAGTGTCTAACTGAGTTGTTAGTATTGTTTATAATCACATCAATTTCTTTGTTTTGACAATGTACAATGTTTGTGTAGAATATTTTCATTGGGGGAAGCTGGGTGAAGAGTAAATGGAATTCTGTACTATTTAATGTGAGTTTATACCTATTGTTTACTTTTAAAACTCACCGTACTAGTGAGTCTTTTTTTTTTTAAAGATTTTATTTACTTATTTGAGAGAGAATGAGAGAGAGCACATGAGAGGGGGGAGGGTCAGAGGGAGAAGCAGACTCCCTGCCAAGCAGGGAGCCCGATGCGGGACTCGATCCCGGGACTCCAGGATCATGACCTGAGCCGAAGGCAGTCGCTTAACCAACTGAGCCACCCAGGCGCCCATGAGTCTTAATAATTACAAATAAAAAGCTATTAAAAAAAAATTTCCCATTAAACAACCAAAAAAAAAAAAAACCCCTCTGTAGGTGATTCCAATTATGAGTCAGTATTGAGTTTTGCTACATTAAATTAGGCGCTGAAAAGTTCTACAGTAAATTCATCCCACTGAGTTCTGTTTAATCCAGCATTTACCAAATTCACTTGGCTGAGGAACCTCTTTGTCACATATTTGGAAACACGTTATGGAAAACTCAGTGGAGAATGGTGACAAAAGAAATGCCAATATTTTTGCAAAGCATTTCCTTGAAATTTTATGAAAGAGAATGCAGAGTCCTCCATCCTTACCTGCCAGTCTATACAGCTAGTTTCCTGGTGTCTTTTTTACTTGAACAAAATTTTTTAACCAAGGTCCCAGAGCTGTTCTGACTAGTGTGGCTACTCTTAGGACCCACAAACAGGTCAAGAACTTTGAGTACATGAGGCCCTACCGCAAAGCTCTTTGGCTGAACAACGTTGGACAAATAGCTTCACACCCCTGGAGGTGTTATGTCTGTCACCCTATTTAGAACACCCCTGGTTCAGTTTGGAGTTAATGAGGAAATCATGGTAGAGCAAATCAAACTGCTCTAAGATTATCATTTCAAGATATAAGACCCATTCATCAGCCAACCTAGACTGTGGTTTCAGTTGAAGAAATCTGCCTGGTTGGGCAGGTGGGAAAATAGACTGGACCTTCGTCTCGTCTGCAGATATAGAGTTACTGCTTGATTTTATCAGTTTATACGACAGGGGCTGGCTGCAGTGGGCAGAGTCGTGCTGAGTAGTAAATTGACCACCTTCCTTAATGCAGTCTGAAGCCATCACTCTACTTGCCCACCTTAACCTTGCCTTAAACTTTTCAGGACTTCCATAATCTTGCCTCCCCTCAACTTTTATGAACTCTGTTTGCGGCAGGTCAATTTGCACTGGCTTGTGTTTTACACCGAAAAGACCAGAAAGTCCTTGTCACGGGCACAAGCTGTGTGTTCAACCTTGGGGACTGACACTTAAGCTGTGTTGTTTTGAAACAACATGTAATTCCAGGGTAAATCTGCCTGTTTCCAGGTAGCTGAAACCACCATTTTGACTTCTTAGTGACTACTCAAGTCAGATAAAACTGTCAAGCTGAGGATGTCCTAGCCCCAATCTAGGTCTCCACTAATGTGATTGGAAACTCCCTATGGGTAGGATTTAGTCTTTTCTTAAGAAAACAAAACAAACAAACAAAAGCAGAACCAAAACTCTTCTCCCCAGCCTGGCACACAATAGATGGCCAAGAAATGCTTTGCTCACCAGCATGTTGCTGTGGAACTCTGGCTTACAAGTCAAAGGCTAGATCTCAGGATGCCTCTACCCACCCTGGAGACCTGGACTGCTCATATGTGAGATCAGAGTATCAAGGCATCAATATTTGGCCATGGAAACCACACTTTACCCAGCAAGTCACACAGAATCCGACGTGTGTGAGCAAGTGGGGTACTGGTGTACTTGGTGGTAGAATGCTGGGAAAGGGCCAAAAATTCTACCCAATCACATCACCTTGCCACCTCCTTCAATGCAGTGGACCTCCAAGGGCTGCTTGGAGAACAGTTTGACCACTTGTGGATGAAACCTTTTTGGTTTCACTTTCGCCCTTGATCCTGGTCAAAAAGAAATTAAAGAGGGTCCATTATCTGCTTAAGGTGACCAGATGTCCTGCTTTCCTGAGCCTGAGAGGTTGCCCAGAATGCAGGACTTTCAGTGCTGAAATTAGGACAGTCCTGAGCAAACTGGGATGGTTGGTCACCCTACTGAAGAACATTCAAGGACATAGGAGAGAATGCCAATCAGGTCAGAGTGATGATCAAGGTGGGAAGAGGCTCCAGGCATGTGGCAGGTAAACCCTAAAAGGATCCCCAATGATCCCCACCTCCTGGTGTGCGTGCTTTTATGTAACCCTCCCATATAGCGTGAGTGGGATCTGTGACTTCCTTCTAACCAATAGAATATGGCAAAGGCGATGGGTATCACCCCTGTGACTATGGCATGTTATAAAAGACCTGGTCTAAGCACACTGGAGCTAGAACTCTCCTTCCAGGCTTGATGAAGTAAGTAATGGCAGAGAAGCCCACGCACGAGGAACTGTGGGTGGCCTCAGGCCAAGAGCCAGCAAAAAATCTGAGCTCTCAGTCATCCTGAGCTTGGAAACAGATTCTTCACCAGGGGAGCTTCCAGATGAGGCCACAGCCTGGCTGAAACCTTAATTGCAGCCTTGTAAGACCCCAACCAGAGCACCCAGTTAAGTTGAGCCTGGACTCCTGACCCATGGAAACAGAGATAATTAATGTGCATTTGTCAAGCTGCTAGGTTCGTCCTAATTTGTTCCATAGCCATAGAAAATGAATACAAGATGTTTTCAAACATGTCCCTATGCTTGTGAGAATTCGCTCACACGGGAAAGAGTTAATGTCCCCACCATTCTGTGATGCAGTCTGCTCTTGGCACTCCTTCCAGAAGATGGAGCACCCAGGTGGGCGGTAAGGTCTCCCTCTGGCCCTGAGTCTCTGTGCCTGGACTTACTGCCTTCTTGAGCCATGTTCAGTGCTCCGTGGAGTAATGACATAGAACCTGTGAGTGCCTTCCTTGTTCACACACTTAGAGTCGCAAAATCAGAGAACCAAGATTTTAAAAATAGGTCACTTCTGACTAGACTCACCCTCCTGTACAGCAGTGACCAGCTCTCTTTATGATGGCATATTTACTTTTAACAAATTGTCAAGTTACAAGTTAAAAATCAACCTTCAAAATGATTCTGTTCCCTCCCTCCTTTCTGTCTCTTTTGTCCTCTCCCACCTCCCTGTCCTCCTCCCCCTTCATTTGCACTCATTTCTCTTGTTCAGATAAGACGGTAAAAGGATTAGAACATATAGCATTGCACCAAAGTGGTCTCGTAGAAATGAGGATCCTGCTACTAGAAATGTAGGTAGGACATAAAATAGAATAATTGACAGTTTTCGCATTGCAGGCCAACCTCCGAGTTCCTTTGTCTGACGCCCCCACCCCCACCCCGCCGGTGTGATTATCCTTTTGACAACTTAGTGGAAGAAACAGAAGAAGGGCAGTACTTAAGGCTCACGTGCCACCTCCCAAGCAGCAGCACGTGGGAGTTGGCCAAGCCCCTCCTGGCACCTGTCACCATCCACCTAAGACTGAACATCCTCAGGCACTTGACTTGGTCCCAGATTAGCCTATATTATCAGTAGCTGTCCTGGATATCCTGAGCTTTGGAGCAACGCTGCCGGTGACCTAAGGCTGTCTGCAGTTGGAGAGGACCAGAGAAGCATTGTCCCAGGAGAGCACGCACAGAGACTTGCTGACTTGCTTTCTTATAAGAACTCACCTAACTTCTCAATTACAGGGCAGCTGGTGCCACAGGCAGTAAGGAATAATAGCTTCACCACCGTGGTATTTGTCCCGCCAATGGCAAGGATGCCGGGCAAAGTAGCTCTAGAACTCCAGTATTCGTTATTTACTTTGAAAACCGATAGATTGACTTATACTTTCTATTATCTAAAAATTATTTGAGGTGAACATTCCAGGATGTTCCTCAGTGGGCCTGACCACCCATCCTTGTTCACAACATACCACCGAAGAGCATTTTCTTGCATGTATCACGCGGTTCAGTGTTTTTACCCGGCTGCATGAGATATGTCACCCCTGCTCAGCCTGCAAAAGGAGAAGTCACTCATAGGCACACACACTCATACAGTGAAAAATCCCATGGGTCAAACCGTTCTGTGACCCACTGACTATAGAAACCACATGGGCTCTCGATTTCCTTTTCTTCTGTGTCTTTGGCTTGAAACGTATTAGTAAAAGCAAAGAAGACACTACAGTAGGTTTTTCTACGAACTCCATTGCCAGACTCCATGACATGGCCATTCTGATCACTTGGACAAATCACTGACTTAAGTGATATCAGTGGAAATCAAACCTATGTGATGTCTAATGAAGCTATTTCGTGAGGAAGTTCAGCCAGAGAGCCTCGCTAAGAGAGGGCTCGGGATCTTGTCACGTGGTCAGCAACTTTGTTAATCTTCAGCCTCCTTGAATGTGATGCACAAAGCTAATTTCTGAAGGGAATTGTAAATCAGCAATGATCAATTTTGTCACGTGCTGAAGCCTGGACAATACATAAATAACTGACAGTCATTTTTCCTCTGCATTTTGTGTTTTGTTTTGTTTTGTTTTCCATTAGGAAGATGGGTTTCTTCAAAGCGCTTTGCTATTTTAAGGCCTCGAACATTTCCAGCACTTGCACGGGGTTGCTCTGAGCCTTGACATATTTACAGAGAGATGTTGAACTGAGATAAGGCTACTTAATAATCCACTGGTTCTTGCTAAACACTCTTTCTTTCCATATACTCGGTTGAAGCTGGGAGCCAGCACTCTCAGATTGAGCCTGAGATGCACTGTTTTTATTCTAGAAAAGGCTACTTGAACCTTGAGTTACACAGAATGGCTTCAATGGGTGGATTTTAACACTGGTCAATGGCTAAATCATTTCAAAGGCTTTAAGGTAAAATACACAAGAAGGGGTTACAAAGAAGGGAATTCAGTAATTCTCATCCTTACAGTAATTTTGCAAGATCCATCATAATATCATTCTTATATTACAGAAGAGGAACTAGAGGATCAAATTGCTCATATGGGGCAGAACCAGTATTTGAATCCAGGTCAGCCTCACTTATCACATCCACCAGTCCCACTGTTCCTGCCATGCCATTGATCTACAGAAGCCATGACCTTCCAGATGGAAGAGAACCAATAGCTTTGCCAACAGGTACTCCAAATACGTGAGGCTCAAAAGTCAGTTCACATGTCAAATATGTATGAAGCACTTACCATGTGTCAGGCACTAGGCTAGGACCTGGGAATAAAAAGTTAAGTTACTGTCTACCTCGAAGGTTCTTAGTCTAAATGCTTAGTCTACGAACATCAACCAATGATGATCTACATTTATTAAACAAGGCAAAGGGGTTAATTCTTCCTATCTTAAGCTTATTCTCCCTCCCTCTCTCTCTGTCTCTCTTTCTCTCTCTCATAAACACATACCATGCAGGCTAAATCTTTGTGATGACTTTTCTGCTTCAAAATCACACTTGGATTCACTGCAATCTGTGTAAAGTAAAATTAATAAATAGGGAAATATTGCCCTTTTCTCCTTCCCCAACAGGATTAGCTCAGAAAATGGTGCCACCTTGATTTGGGAGAACCTAAACCATTCTAAACAGTGAAATTTGTTTTTTAAATGCATTTTTAAAAATCCTATTCATTATAGAAAAAATAGAAGATACAGAAAGAAAAAAAAATGATATCACACCTTCCCATCCCCACAACACAATCAATACTGATATCTTGCTATTTATTGTTACAAAGTTTTTCTAGGCACATGTATGTAAACACAGGACTGTGCCCTAGATACTGTTTTGTAACTTATTTTTCTCTTAGTATACTATAAACATCTTGCCATGTAGCTATATAAAAATATCATCTAAAATAAGTATATACATAGTCCACTGTTGACCTATTTATTCAGTTGCTACTGTTGGACATTTTAGGTTGTTCCAATATATGATGTTCTACTGAACATTTTTGTCCATTCATCTTTGTGCAATGATTCGATTTCCTTAGGATCTATCTCTAGACATGGAAGTGCTGGGTTCAAACTTGTGCATGTATGTTAAGGATTTTTGTTCTTCCAGAAAGTCTGTAGTATCTCACATCTCCCCAGAGAATGTGAAGAAGGAGGGATCCATTTTCCACCCTTTCCTAACAAGCATTGGAGACGTTAGACAGTAGTTGGGTGAGAGTAACTTTTAAGACCACCTGTGAAGCTTAAACACAATGGCAGCTTCTGGGTGGAATGGGCCTGGAGCGGACTTGGAATCAAAGTCATTGCCGGGAGAAGGGGCCTGGACTTCCTGATCTGCTCTTTTCTCTCTTGGTTTGAGGATTCTGTGAAATGACTGATTTTCAGAGACAAACAGGCTTCCAGAAAGCCTTCCCTCCTCCTGGTCCTTTGATGGTAACAAAAACACGACAAATAAGAGAATCTTGGCCAGTTGAAGCCCAAGGAAGCTATTTTTGCATCAGGACACAATAAACGATGCTGCATTTGGAAGTGCAGGTACATTTCTTGATCCCTTATTACAAAGGACCCTCACTGCCATAAATGGAAGGTGTAATAGGGAAGCAAGCAGGAGGATGCACTGACCCCAGGAGACCAAGGGTGTTGGGCTGAAGTTATAGAAGCTTGTTCTGGGTTACCAGAGGGAAATACTGCAAGATTTCCAACCCTCAGACTTAAGAATAAGGATGACAGAAAGGACAAGCAGGGTCCCCTGCTCACTTCTGGAAATCCTAGTCCTACTGACTACATCCCTGGCCCCTCAGAACAACGGTGGGTCCACGTGAAAACAGCACAGGTCTGGGACCTCTGCATCGAACTGTCGGTTTGCCACTGTAAAAACCTAATCGCTGTCTTGTAAACTTTTCCCTCTCACTCAGCACTCCTCCGTATATTGGCTGCTCTCCCTGGGTCTCTGTCCTGACCTTTGCCCTCTTTAAAATGCAGAGTGACAGGATGATGGAAGGACTTCATTTGCTTTTTTTATTCTCAGAATCTGGTGCAAATAAATCATTCCACATGTAAAATAAATGAATAAATAAAGAGAAATAAAATGTGATCACCCTGCCCTGCAGCTCGGGGGGGGGGGGGGGGGGGGCTGGTAAAAACATCCTCCCTTCCTGGAGAATCAGGACATCTGAGTTCTCCTTGGGTTGGTGTGAGTGTCAGCCAGCCCGGGAATTTCACTGCGATGCCTGAGGCCCAGCTGAGGACGGATGACCTGTCCAGCCAAGCAGGGGACAGAAGAGTGACACGTCTAGACGGAGTGGCAGATCGCGTCTGCAGCGCGAACCCGTCTCCCAAGTGCTCTGCCTTTTCTTTGTCCTCACGTGTAGAGACCCTTCCAACAAAGCCAAGGGGAAGAGATCGCCCCGCCTGCAGGAGGTGCCATGAGTTCTTGCCTCCCTTTACCTCTTCTTACATACTGCTCCCCCGCTCCTCCCCTACTCCGGATTTATAGCCGAAGAAATAGAGGCACAGAATGAGCGGGGAAGAGCGAGCCAGCAGGGAACTTAAACGAGTTGTCCCATGTCAGGCTTCTAGAACAGGGCCTGGCACGGAGCACGCTCTGCACGCGAGCTGTTATTTACTATTTGTGATTTCTCCAACTTTTATCACCGTGGACTCAGCGAGATGCGCGCCGAATAGAGCTGGGGCCGCGCTCGCCGCCGAGCAAGGACACGGTGAATGGTGGCCGCTTTGTGATCAGCAGAGCCTGGGGTGCGGATTGTTTGAGACCAGCCACATATTTTTTTCCCACAAATTTGGAGTCGCAAGGCTCCCCAAAGACTCGGGCCCCTCAGATAATTTCCTCCCAGAACTCCTGGCCTCTGCTGGAGACTTCTTTATGTGGGATTTATCTCAGCCTTCCCTGGTTTTTTCCCCTCTTCACTGTGCATCGCTTATCACTCGGCTGTGCGCTTCTGCTCTCCACTTCCATCTATTATCTCTTCGCTTGCCCACAATGGCTCCCACTTTGCATACAGCCACTGCATTCTGCCTCCTTCTCCCCTGTGACTTGCTTCCTTTTGTCTCCACACTCCTGAGTCTGATACATGCATTGCGGGAAGGTCAGGCGTACCTCTCCGATACGCATTTTATCTCCTGCAGTTAACAAAACAATTATTGCTCTCCTCTCTGTACTTTCTGTCACTGGGAACTTTTCCCCTTTCTCCTTACAACTTTTTTTTTTTTTTTTTTGCTAAAAATCACCAGTGGTTTATTTCCATTTGTGTGTGTGTGTCCCAAATACCAACCTACTGATAGTTTTTACAGAATGCATAAAGACACGGAGAACGCATAAAGACACGGAGAACGCATAAAGACACGGGGGCTGGATCACCTCTTCTAATTTTCTTTCATATGTCTTTGTCACTGGGAAAATAGCGTGTGTATTTCTGGCCTGGCCCCCTCCCTCTTCTCTTGAGAGCGCATCCTGACAAAGAACTATTTGAATGGTGTCAGCAATACCTTCTAGCCTGTCAATAAATCACTCTTGTGGCTTCTCAGCAAACAGTTTCTTCACAGACCTTGAGTTCCATTCACACTCGAAACATTTATTATTTGTCGTCAACTTCTTGGAAATCCTCTCATCTTGCTTTACTTTGCTTCTCAATATTGACCCCCTCCCACATACAAATGACAATCTGCATAATCTAAGCCATGGCAGACATCGAATGCATTCTCTCCCGAACATTTGATGACTTGTGCATACTTGACCTCCTCCCTCTCCCCTCATCTCAAAAGGCATGTTTTCCTAGTTAGCACTTGCAAGCAGAGTATCCAGAGTATCCTGACCTGTGAGTTTTAAGCAGAACTCAAAAATATCATCTATGGCTACAGTGAATGCTCCATCACATAGGTACAAATTTTATGAATGGTCTATTAATCTCAGGCCGGCCTCCTGTGATGCCTACCAAATAGTCCATCTGCTCCCTCACATTTCCAGCCCCCACGAGGTTAGGAGGGGTCACATTACAGGGGCTGGCCAATGAGCTGTGAGTGGAAGTGATGTGCCCCACTTCCAAGCCAAAGCATAGAAGAGCCAGAGCAATTCTCCTGCTGTTCCTTCACCAGTGACTGAGCAGACCTGGTGTTGAGAAGGTGAAGTCCTAAGACTGAAGCAGCCTGGTGTGTTCTGGACCCCTGCTAAGAGCAGGCATGAACTTGAGTGACCTGGACTTGTCAGTAGCACATCTTAACCTAACACATTCTAATACTCTAACATTCTGTGCTACAAAAACAGGGTTGCGGGCGCCTGGGTGGCTCAGTTGGTTAAGCGACTGCCTTCGGCTCAGGTCATGATCCTAGAGTCCCGGGATCGAGTCCCGCATCGGGCTCCCTGCTCGGCGGGGAGTCTGCTTCTCCCTCTCCCACTCCCCATTTGTGTTCCCTCTCTCGCTGTGTCTTTCTCTGTCAAATAAATAAATAAAATCTTTAAAAAAAAAGCAAAACAAAACAAAACAAAAACAGGGTTGCCCCTTGGGGGTTAGCTTCACTAGCTTCTGAAAACTTACCGTTAATTTTGATATTGTTCCATACAACACAAGGGTACCAAAAAAAATCCATTACCAAGACATACACACAATGTATGACAATATCATAACCTAAATAGGTAAACAGACCAATAGATATGCCAAGCATCAGGGAGGGAAATATGATGGAAAAGTTTTTAGTATTCTTAGATGCTTAAACAATTGCAATTTTAATCACTTAGAGCGAGAGGGGAAAGAGACAGACTGCCCCACAAGTGAAATCTAGCTGGATTTCAGAATTAGAGACATGTTCAGCAACTCAACCCTAGCACCACCACCATCAGGACAGAGAAATCTCATTCTCAAGGAATATTAGCATATGCTCCAAAGGCAGGTACCTCTTTATTATGACAGCTAATGACATTTGCCCTTTGAAAAAATATGTTTAAAACAAATACGAAATCTAGAACAAAACTTTTAGAAAAACTATAGATAATTTTTGTCAATGGAGTATGAAATATGGAAGGCAGTCTGTAAATAATCTTTAAGGCATCAAAAGCACATAAAAATGGGTACATCCAGATCTAAAATTAAAGCATTTATATGATAAAGTAAAAAGATGAGTACAAATTGGGGAAAATAGATTTGCTAGCACACACTTAGCAAGGGATTAGTACTGAGAATATCTAAAGAACTCCTTAAAATAAATAAGGAAAATATCCAAAAAAGTAGAAAAATGGGCAAAGGATATGAACTGGAAACCCATAGATGTGGCAACCAAATGACTAAAACCATACGAAATATGCTCAGTGTATATAATAAGCAGAGTTATCTACCAACATTAGACTTTTAGCTAAATTCTGGTCATCAACACTTAGCAAAAGAGGACATTGTCCCCAAAGCAATGAGGGGGACTTTTGTCTCTTTGAGATTTCTGGATTTCTGTGGCTAAAATAGTACTCACAGCAGCAAGTCCAGGACTCAAAGCTTTGACCACGAGTTCCTTGAGAGAGCTTGGAATGCCTTTGAGCAAGCAAACATCTCGAAGAAGAACTTTTCCTACCTATGTGGTCTACTTGCTGCTGGGTGGCCCTGAAATACCAGGAGGACTATACGTTAAATCTCTTTGCAAGAGATATGCTCAAGAAGACTTCGTTGTAATTGGGACAGCCAGCGAAACTTCTGGAACTGTTGTAAAATATTTCATGTTGCTGTCAAAGACCATGTTGCTGGGTTCATTCCCAGTGTTTTCCTCATCACCGTGGACAGACTGCAGTAGTTCATGCCTTGTATTGAAGTAATGAGTTACAATTGTTGAGAAAATTTATGTTGAAAATTTTTGCATGTTTTAAGGTTGGCAGTTGCTTATTGGAAATAAGATTTATTAGTCCTTTGGGAAGATGTTATGCTGGCAGCTTTAATTGAGGACAAAAGTGTTAGGAAGCCAATGGAACTTGCAACTCCAGCTCTGTCAGTGACCCACCCCTCCCCAGACAGCTCAGCACAGGGGCTAAGGGAGGCTAAAACTCTGATGCATCAGATGGATTTGGGGCGAGTTACATAACCTCTCTGAGCTTCAGTTTCCTAATCTGTAAATGTGAAAAAAAATAGTGCTCTTTGGGCTTTAGGGAGGATGAATGAGATCAGGCACAGCACAGTGCCTGGCACATAATCAGCCTGCAATTGATGTCTGCACTCATTAGTAAGGCGATTCAAGGATTGTCAGGTTTTCATCCACGGGGATGACTGAGCTTTCATCTCCCAAGCCAGAGGGTGAGTGCCTTGAACTGTTTCTCCATCAGTGGCCCTTGTTTGCAGAGAGCCAGCCACAGCCTTGCTCCCAGAGCCCCTTGTGACCTTGTGCTTGTATTAGTGAGACAGATGACCAGGGCAGGGAGGGGAAAGAGCATGCTTGTGCCTGTGGAAAAAGCAGGAGTTAAGACTCACAAAGGGAGAATTTCTGGTCTCATCCTTCCCCACTGCACTCTGCTGCCCCTCCTCAATTTGTCAAGAATTTGTACTCAGTTCTTCCTGGAGGTGGGGGGTGGATTAGATGACACCCCCAGTGCCCCAGGCTTGCTTTAATTTCCTCCATAGCCTGTATGATTATTCAACATGCCACATAGTTTTCTTATTGTCCCTCTGCATCAGAATGTCTGTTGTGCTCACTGCTGGATCCCCAGCATCTGAATAGAGTCTGGTGCCATGTAGGGGTTCAACATCTTGCTGAAGGAACTGAATATAATGCAATTGAGTAAAATCCAATATTGCCCAGAGTCACTGTTATGGGTTGAATTGTGTCCTCTAAAATTTGTACATTGAAGACTTAACCCCAGTTTCTTAGAATCTGACTGTATTTGGACATGGGCTCTTTATAGAGGTAATTATGGTAAAATGAGATCATAGGAGTGAACCCTAATTCAATATGACTGGTGTCCTTATAATAAGAGATTAGGTCACATGCATGCATAAAGGGAAGACCATGTAAAGACGTTGGGGGGGAGACAGCCTCCTACAAGCTAAGGAGAGAAGACTAAGAATAAAACCAACCCTCTGACACCTTGACCTTGGACTTCAAGCCCCCAGAACTGTGAGGAAATCAATTTCTGTGGTTTAAGCCACCCAATCTGAGGTACTTTGTTATGGCAGCCCAAGAAAAGTAATATAATCTCTGAGCAAGATTTCTGTACCAGATCTAAGGTCTGGATTTCATTAGCTCAAAGCACTAACTCTTTAATAGTCAGCACTTTGGAAACAGAGTACCCTTAAAAGCTGAGCAAATCCCTAGAGGGTGTAAGAACTTGAAAGAGTTTTCCAAGGACCCAGTCACAGTTCTTCTCTTCCCTTACTGGAAATGTCAGAGCATACAGCTGCACTCAGGACTTGCCCTCTGGGAATTTCTCCTTACCCCCCTCCCCAGTGGGGCAGACACCTTGCACAGCTACTGAGGCCTCATGTGGGATTGCTTATTGCACAGATGGTATCCTTTGTCTACTCTTGGTTTTGCTCCCCTAGAGAAAGAAGGTGACAATCATCTGATTTACCTCCTTATTTCCCAGTCCAGAGATGTCAGCAGTGCTATTAACACTGTCTGTGTGTAGGACACTGGCTAGGCACTAGGAGGAGATAGGGGATATGGTCCAGCTCACCTCCCTAGGGAAACCTAGACTCTTAATAGGAATAATACAATTTACAAACTTGAAATAGAGGCACAAACACACCTAAGGCAGGATCTAGTAATCCCTATCTTAACCTGTAGTTAAAAAGATGGTATAGTAATTCAGAAAAGAAGGAAGACTCTGAGAGCTGGAGTGGAGGGAGAGAGACCAGGGGCAGAGTCTCCTTGAATTGTCATATAAGGACTTGTAGTTGTCATGAAGCATTGCAATGTTGGGACGGACAGTGGGGTGAGAATAGGCTAGAACATTGCAACCCTGGAGAACAGCAGAAGTCAATGGCAGGAAAGGGTTTGGGCATGAGGTATGTTTATCACATCTTGGAGAAGAGATCAGAGGTATGGCAAGGTCAGCTACTTCTCTCTATGCTAGATTCCTGGAGGAAATGAGCAAAGCATCTGAGTGAGGTTCAGTTACTTTGTTTCTGACAACAGGTCTTTGCCCAAATCCTCAGGTAGCCTCCTGGTGAGTTAGGGGAGAGCACGAGGAGCTGCCTCTCTGTGTCCTTTTACATTCAGACCCCAGTTCCACCACACTAACACCACATGCAAATCTTGGCCTTCAAGATCTCAACACTTGGCAGCATGCACAGGGAAAGCAAACAAAAGGAAGTAGGCGTGGAGGGAGAAACTTCTCATTTGAAGATGAAGTAGCAAAAGCTACTTGGTCGCTCATCCTGTCTTCCTAAGCAGGATATAGCCTTGAGCTTGCCTTTCAATCCCCATTGTATGGAGAGAGAAAGAGAGACAGAGACAGAGACAGAGAGAGAAAGAAAATGAGTGAGAATGAATCCCAAAAGATAATACATAGCCTAGATTTGGAAGCACTGCCAATAATGTCCCTGGATCTCTCCTAGCCTTACCAAAACCCCTCTCCTGGAGGTACATAGGAGGAGAGGGGGTAGGCATAGATCTTTGTGATGCCCCTTAGATGTGGCAGGCAGTGACTAAGGCTGGTCTTCTTGGAGTAGAAAGAAGAGCCACATTAAGTGATGACATCATGAAGAAGAAGGCCCAGGAGGACAAATCAAATTTTATTTTTGCCCCACACCTAGAACTAAGCTTCACTGTCAGTACCTGTCACTTCCCTTCTCCCCAGCCATGTGCAGGTCTCACAGACCAGACAGGAACTGAGATAGGGTTGCTTTTTCAATAGGTGGAGTTCCACTATCGACAATTCCTTTGCCCCACTACCATGGATAAAATATCACCATGATTACCACTTGTTCAACTATTTGCCCAGAAGCTTTATAGAATTTTCTTCCCTGAAACCAGAGTTAAATCAACCCATTTATATATATACTTTGGAGCTGCACTGGAAGATTGCCCTGTGCTTTGATGCATTATATTCTCTTTCTTAGTGATGGCAACGGAGGGTGAGACGGACCATCTCACTTTTGTACGATTATATAGTGATGCCACGTGGCATCAAAACACAGGACATGTAGTAGTCATCTCTTAATTTCTCTTTTGCAAAAGGGTTTTGAAATGTAAGTAGGTGCAACTACAAACTGAAAATAAAGGCTAGCCATTTCAGGCAAAATATTTCTGTGGGTCACCATCTCTACAAACCTATCTCCCAGTCCTCTATACCTATAATGAGTTCTCTGGCAGTTTATTCTTTATTGCTGTGCTGGACAGCTGAAAATGTGAATTTATTTGAGTTACTTCCTTCTTTCTAGCTGTAATCAAGCTGCACAATATGTGTTAAAATTCCAATCAAGAACCTTTGGAACTTTTTTTAAAAAATTCCCTTAAGCCAATTTTTCCAACGTCAAGAAAAATTTGTGATGAGCCTCGAGGCTATCCTCTGTTGAGCTCTTCAATTCTAATGATAGATGGTGTTACTAGATCTTAAACACTCCCCGATTTCTCTTAATTGATTGGATTTGGCTTGGTTCCTAGAATCAGCTCCTTGGTAGCCTCTGACCATGTAGACTGTTCAAGAGAGTGGAACAAAGGTGGTAATTTCGTATGACTTTGAGCACCACATTTCCTCCTTATTGCCCACTTCGTACCAGCTTGAGCAACATAACTAGGAAACAAGATCTCCCATGACTCTTGTTTGAAATGTTGAACATCAAACCCTCCCACTACCCTTTTACTAAAAATTAGGTTCATGCTTCTTCCTCCAGTATGGTCCTTCTCGATCATTTGCATTTCTCAGCTTTTACAGATTTGTCAATGTTTGGAAGTCAGGACTGGGGTGGAGATGTGGGCAGATGAAATGTACCGGTAGAAAAAGAGAAGATACAGAAGTGAGAAGTGAACAGAAAAGCAGGGAGAATGAAAGAGAAGTAGAGAGAGAGACAGAGAAAGAAAGAGAGAACACAAATGAAGACTTTTGGCACAAACCTGCCTCCCAACACTCCTTATAAGAAATCCAAATGTCTCTAAGCTTAGCACTTTTTGATTTCTCACCAAAGGGCTTGGAGTGACAGCCATGGCTATTTCCCAAACTATCTCTGTGACTCCTTGACCAGGGGTGTTCAGTCACAGATGACAGCTTTCGCAAACAGAGCCTCTCGGTATGAAAATGCTTTGGGCTTTCTCTGAAATTATCCTTCTCCAGACAGCTCTGAGGGAAGGTGCAGTTGCTTGGTCTTCTGTGTTTAACTTGACTTTAAATAATTATTGGCATTTACCTGGGTTGCCTCAGCAATTCCCAGGTCAAATGTTTTATGTTCCTGGATTGTGCTCTTGACAACGAATATCCGTCTTCAAAGCAAATACTTACTGAATATGGCATGTACCCAGAAATAGAAGAAGAGAAGATGGGCTTAAGGGTAAGAGCCAGTCCTGCCTTTGTGCTCCTGTGGGGGTGAGGCAGACCAGAGTTAGTCATCTGTCGGCTTTGTTCCTGCCTAACTGATGGAGGAGGGTGGTGTTATAAAGCTTCCTTAGCATTCCAGTCTTGTGCCCTCAGTACTTTACTTGTACTTTGTCCTGGGCAGCATACCAGCTCCTACAAGAGGTGACATCTCTGCACCCTCCATATGCTCAAAGATTATCTCTGTCATTTTCCTTCTCACATTGTTTGTCTTCCTTGATTTTTTTTTTTAACCACTGACCACTGTATGTGTTAGCTTTTTTCTCCCAACACCTAATGAAATGAGTTTTATAGGGAGTTTCATTCCTCTCCCCCTTCCCAGTCCCAACTGCTCTTCTTCTCTATGTGGCTTCCTGACTTCAGCACCCCTGCCAAGCAAGGCTGCTCAGAGAAAGCTTCCTCACCTGTTCAGAGACTGAAGCACACTCTCTGAGGACCCTGCTCTTCCCAGTTCTCTACGTGGCTGATGTCTCTAGCCCTCCTTCCACCTCAGTGAGTCTGCAGTAGTACACAACGTTCCCTGGGCTGAGGGCAGGACAGGACCCCGGAGGATGCTCACTAGTACCTCCTTGAATTAAAACACACTGCCCATGAGGCCTCAGTATCACCTGGGTTAGGCTGACCCTGGGAGAATATGTGGTCAGAGCTTGCTTCACAAAGAAGCTGACCATCTGTGGGTTTATCACTCATCTGTCATTGTGGCACTACCAGGAGATTCCTGTGGGTCTGGCCCTACTCTGACATGTGCACATTGAGGTCTACAATGACTCTCTTTTGGGGAACTCCACTTTGGCATCCTAAATCTCACTGAGAACTAGTTTCCGGTTTTTGATACTGAGTACTTCTACCTGGATAGAAGAACTTTGAGTCATTGAAATCCCTGTAGTGCTTCTGAAAAATCTCTATTTTGCCTGTCACACCTGGCCTGCACTGAGAAGATGTACGGATATGTCCATCTCTCCCAATCTTATTGGCAAACTCTTAGATCATTCACGAATAATTGGCAAATAAATCTGCCATAATAAAAACCGGCAGATAATTGTCATGTGGATTGCCACTTACTACTTCTAAACTGATTGCTGGCCTGATTAATAGATCACCCTTTCTTTGCCAACAAGCCTAGATCCTATCTCAGAATCTTTTTTTAACATAGTATTCCATGTTATCATTGCCAATCAATCGAAGTTGGTATCCAAGATAAACTGCATTTGCCTTATTTTTTCAAACAGCAAGTTACAGCCCATTGACGAATATATTAATTTAGGAAGGAAGGAAGGAAGGAAGGAAGGAAGGAAGGAAGGAAGGGAGGTCTCCAGGTGATTCACATGCAAATGCAAGTCAGAATGGTACCTCTCCAAAGTCCAGCTCATGCTGGATGAGGACTAGGTGTTCAAGAAATGAGAGGTTAATTAACCAAGCAACTTTTGAGACTGAAGAAGATAGTTATCAGCAGATGGTGTGTGTACAGAATGGGACCCTTAGAGCCCCTGCTTCCCTGAGGCCTTGGAGAAGTGGAGAAAATGGTCGTTGCTTCCCAATGACATCTCTCTCATCCAGTCAGCCTCTTATGGTAATAAAAATGGAGACTGAAAGGTCCCCATGGTGGGGACTACCATGTTTCCTGTAGCGCAGGTGAAGAGGGCACTGTGTAACCAGAAGGAAAGCAGACCAGTACTAGAAGAAGCCGAAGTGACTCACCCCTACAGGGCTCAGTTTTCTTATCTGTAAAAGAGGGATACGAACTGCTATCCTGACCACTTGTGGCGATCCAATAAAGTCCCAGGTGTGAGGAGGCAGCTGAGCACCAGCCTCCCGACCTGGGCTGTCACGCTACTGGGCTGCAGGAGGTTGGAGCAGTCCCACCATTTTGCCACAAGTACCTGCAAGTGCAACACATGGCTTCTAAAGGCCTTTATAACATTTTAAAGTTGATCTTAAATGGAGAACTAGGTAATTAAGCTCATTAGCAGAAGATAATTTGCTCAGCTTGTTGAAGGTCGGTGGCTTTCCTCTGCCTGTGGAGCACAAAAGGCAACAGAGAAGAGGCGGACTTGGAGCAGGGAGATGATCCCTGCCTGGCCTCTCTTTTCTGTTTTCCTAGGCACTCCAGAGTCCAGTGAGGGTGGAAAGATTGACAGCGGGGAAACAATGGTGGATGAGGAGGGTCCCTGGGGAATCTCTCCACATGACCATTAACAGAGGGAAAGGGGGGATCTGACGCTCTCAGGTGGAGTTGCACATCCAGGCAGAATCTGGTCTACAAACTATTTTTGCAGATTAAAAAGATGGATCCTGAGAAAACATCTCTCTCTAAAATCTTCAGTCAATATTTACTGAGTGCCTACTCTGTGCCTTGTATCACCAGGCAGAAAATATAATGCAGAAAAAAACACATTTGCCACCCTCGAGGACTATATCTGATTGTATCCATTCCTCTCTTAGACTCTCAGTGACTCCCACCACATAGAAGATGACATCTATGTAAAAAAATGAGTGGTTGCCAGGGGCTGGGAGGGAAGAAGGGACGGATGAATAGGTGGAACACAGAGAATTTTAGGGCAGTGAAACTATTCTGCGTGATACTATAATGGTGGATCCATGTCATTATACATTTGTCCAAACCTGTAGAATGTACAACACCAAGAGTGAACCTAATGTCAACTATGGACTTAATAATGATTTGTCAGTATAAGTTCATCAATCGTAACAGATGTACCACTCTGGTGGGGAATGTTGAAGATGGGGGAGGCTGTGCATGTGTGTGTGGGGAAGAGGTATAAGGGATATCTCTGTACCTTCCTTTCAATTTTGTGTGAACACAAAACTGTTCAAAAAGAAAGCCTATTAAGTAGGAAAAAAAAAAAAAGAACAAGGATGCCCATTCTCACCAGTTTTATTCAAGGTAGTACCACAAAACCTAGCTAGAGCAATTAGGCAAGAGAAAAAAAAGCATCCAAATTGGAAAAGAGGAAGTAAAATTGTCTCTGTTTGCAGATGATATGATAGTACGTATAAAAGATTCTAAAGACTTCAGCAAAAAAAAAAAAAACCTGTTAGAACTAATAAACTAATTCAGTAAAGTTGCAGGATACAATATCAATATACTAAAATCAGTTGCATTTCTACACATTAAAAATGAACTGTTAGAAAAAGAAATTAAGAAAACAATCCCATTTACAATTGCATTGAAAATAATAGAATACTTACGACTAAATTTAACCAAGGAGGTGAATGACCTGTATACTGAAAACTATAAAACACTGATGAAAGAAATTGAAGAAGATGCAAATAAATGAAAAGATATTCTGTATTCACGGATTGGAAGAATGAATATTATTAAAATGTCCATACTACTCAAATTAATCAACAGATTAAATCCAATCCTTATCAAGATTCCAATGGCGTTTTTCACAAAAATGGAAAAATAAAATCCTAAAATTCATATGGAACCACAAAAGACCCCCAATAGCCAAAGCAGTCTTGAGAAAGAACAACACTGGAAGCATCACATTCCTGGTTTCAAACCATATTACAAAATTATAGTATTCGAGATAGTGTGGCATTGCCTTAAGAAAGACAAATCTGTGGAACAGAACAGAGAGTTCAGAAATAAACCCACCCATATACGGTCAATTAATTTTTCACAAAGGAGCCAAGAATATACAATGGGGAAAGGAGAGTCTCTTCAATAAATGGTGTTGGGAAAACGGGACAGCAAAGAATGAAACTGAACCTCTGTCGTCTACAATACACAAAAATAAACTCAAAATGAATTAAAGACTTGAACAGAAGACCTGATACTATAAAATTTCTAGAAGAAAACATAGAGGGTAAGCTCCTTGACACTGGTCTTGGCAATGATTTTTTGGATTTGACACTAAAAGCATGACAACAAAAGCAAAAATAATTAAGTGGAACCACATGAAACTAAAAAGATTCTCCACAGCAAAGGAAACTATCAATCAAATGAAAAGACAAGCAATGGGATAGGAGAAAATATTTGCAAACCACATACCTGATAAGGGGTTAATAGCTAAAATAATATACAAAGAATTCATACAACTCAATAGCAAAAACCCAAATAACCCAATTAAAAAATGGGTAAAGGACCTGAATAGACATTTTTCCAAATAAGACATTTTTTAGAGCAAGTCTTTCTCATAGGGATGTTATAAATATTAGCTAAATGTATAATAAGCATCTATTGAAACCCTGTTGTGTAAACCTTGGTATGAAATTTTATTCAGTGGTAAAATAGATGAAAAGTCATATGTAATTTATCATATGATAGATAAGAAAAAATGTGTACCCTTACGGCAATAATTAAATATAGACAATGTTAAGTATTATAAGAGAAGTACAAGTTAGGTGCTATAGAAGTGTGAAGAAGAAAATTATAGAAGTGCTATTTAAATACATCTTTGATCATATTTTAGAAAATGAGATTGTTGAAATTGCCAAATAATGTTAAAATATTTTTAATAAGATCTTAAAAACATGAGATACTTTATTCACAGGAGGCTTGGAGAATTCTGAAGGAGATTGTCCACTTCCCTAAGAATAGCAAGGGAAACTGGTATCAGTTACCAGCATATCAGTTCCATGGTAAACAGCCACTGGACTGAGTTTTTGGGAGATGGATAGGTCTGGAGCAAGCTGTCTTCAGGGGCATCAGAAAAGTGTCTCTCAGAACTAGGCAGAGAGCCCAGGAATCCTGACCCACAGAGGCCAGCTGCGGTCCTCAGCGGCATCCAAGTGGGTGCTTGGACCAGAGCCATGGGCTCTAGAGTAAAAAGCCTTCCCCATGTGCAATCCAGGGGATGCTAGGAATTGTGTAGAAAAAAAGAGCTCACATTTGGGAAATTCCTATTTAAACAAATTAAACAGACTTCCACGTTGTCATTCTCAGATTCTTTAACATATTGATGTGTTTTAGAAATTTCAAAGAGGAAAATAAGTAAAGCACTATTTCCCAAATATATTACACTATAAAACCTTACATTTTATGAAACATTTCATGGAACTTGTATTGCACAGAATATTTTGGACAACTCTGAAGAAAAACAAAGAAACTTACCAGCTACCTCTCACATAAGTTTGCGTTTGTATCATAAGCATGTAAGCATTTGAAAGAGGAGTTTAGACACAGTGGACCCTCCCTACATGCACCTTACTGATTCATCAGAGCAAAGAGAAAAAGGGCTCGTGGGGAGAGTGAATGACTGATTTTTAAATCTCAAATGTCTTGCCTGGCTTTATTATATTTTTCCTTCTTACAAATGCCAACAATGATGAAAACAGATTATGGACTAATCTTTCTGATCCAATTGCATTACTGGGGTCCAGGCTGATTTCAAACAATTCAAGAAAAATACACACGTCCCAGAGTTTACTTCTTAAAGGGAGATTTCTTTGTTTCTAAAGCCTTCTGTGAATTTTCAAACAGTTAGGATCCGAACCATGAGTGCCAACTAGAATTCTTTGGGGACCCAGTTCTTATCTTATTCTGTTGGCTTCTTATTTATTTGGGATACCTGAACCAAATGCAAGGTGAGAATGTGCTGTGCATTTGGGCCCACTAATAAAGGATATTTTAGACATTTAACCATCTCTCCATTCAACCAAAATGTATAGAGGACTGTCTGGGACCCAACATTGCTCCAGAAGGAGAGTAACATGGTCTTGTCCACATATGAAGATATATAGATATACAAGTGAACAGCCTCCTGGCTGTTTTAAGCTCCCAGATCTGCCTCTGATTCCTCCCCAAATCAGAGACAGCTCCTCGTAAAAATAAAACATGAGCTTCTGACACTTTTACAACATTTATAGCCACGTTTGCAAACCACCACACATGCTGCTTTCAACTTTCTTCCAATTGTCCATACATCTGACCTCCCTGATCTTCCCTTTCTCAATCTTGCCTCATAGCTTAGACCTAAATGAGAGTCCCAGTTCCCCAGCGTTGGCCCTTTCCTTCTCTCCTTGGCCATGATCTGAAGAATCTCTCTGGTTCTTCTGCTCTTCCCATCCCACTTTGGGCCCCTGCTGACTCTGAGAGATTCCTCTCTGCACCCCCGTGCCCTCCTGTTGCCTCCCTAAAGCGCAGCCTGCAGAGTGATGGCCCTGCCCTCTCACTAACACAGAGCCAGCAGTCAGACCTGCTTGTGAGGCTGATGGGCAAACAGCCTGTGAATGGCTGCACTGTTGGCCTCCTCCACCCCCCTGCAGCAGCAGCAATGTTTATCTCCAGGTTGAATGGTGGAATACAGGAAATGCTCTCCAAAGAAATCAAGCCAATCTGCACTGAAAGGCCTAGAGTTCCCAGAGTGGAAGCTGATGCCTGAGAATAGGAAGCTGATGCCTCCTTGTTTTGGCAGTGGCCAGAGAATGGATTCAAATTTCTGAGAGAAATGATTTCAACCTAGACTTGCACAGCTCAGAAAACACTGTGAGGGGAAGCCCACAGTACACCATGCCCTGCATACCTGCCCAGACAGGTCGTCAGGGTTCTCAGGATAGAGAGAGGCCTGAAATGGCAGAAGAAACCCACGTGAGCCATCCATATTAGTCACCTGAATCTTCCATTCTTAAGTGCGAATGGACAACTAAGGATCAATAGATGTTGAGGAAAATGAATAGGGTAAAAGGGAGGGATAATGTGCGAAAATGGCTAAGTCAGCACTTTCCTCTTCCCAGAAATCATCCAAAAGCACAAAGAAAAATTTAAAAAATCCAACATGATCTTTTTGGTGAAAATAATCATAATAACAATAATCACAGCCAACACTTATATAACAATTACTATGTACCCAGGACTGTTTTTTTAAAAAAACAACTTTGAGCATGCAAGCACTCAAGGAGTACTGTCCCAGTGAGCTCTTCTTAAGGAAACTACTGGGAATGAACTTCGGCCAAGCAAGTGATAACTGAGAACAGAATGGAAAAGTGATGTTCTGTGAGAATTAAATATACTTACCCATAAAATCAACATAAAATCACAGGTGGGAATTACAGTGATAAGCCAGACATATGTATTATTAGTCTGGCCGGGTAGAAATGATCAGACTAACAAAATTAGAAAAGGAAGAAAGAAAGAAAATGAAAGGCAAACTAATTTCATTGATTAAAAGAGGCAAGTTAAAGTTTCTACCATAGCTGGGAGTCAAATGTATCGTTTAATAGTACAAAGGCAAATACTAAAAAAGATAATGTTATTGACTAATATCAGATAATAATGGAGAAAGAAGGGGACTAGGGAAGAAGAGGAGAGATGTTAATTTTGTCATTGCTCATAAGGAATTAAAAAATAGGGAACCAAAGGTATTACCCAAAGTAATAATTTTAAAGGTAACCACTAGAGTATAAAACAAATCTTCCTAAATATCAGAGGAACAATATACCAAAAGCAAATAGAACAAATCACATAAATAGAATGTATATGTGTATACACATATACATAAACAAAATTAAAAGTAATATGACCAGACTAAAGCTAAACATATTCCTTGTGCTAAAAATATGTGTGCCTAATTTATCATTCTAAAGAAAAAGAATTTAAAATTTTAAAATTTCTTTAGAAAAAGAATAAAGCAAAACTCAACTTTATGCAGAGCTACAGTCAGCAAATAAAAACAAACAAAAAAAGAGTGGATGTTCAGACAAGGGGAATTAAGGCCAAAATTATTTAAATAAAAATAAAGAGTAGGGTGAAATTCAGTACAGAAATAACAGTATTATCATCAAGAAAGTAGAAATTCAGAAATATATAGGATCATTGTAACACAGAAGACTTGAACTCACCTCTTTCAATCCATGACAGCTCAAGTAGGAGGAAAATAATACAAGAAAGTGACATAAAGGATCTATTCAGGAAGACCAGATGTCTTCAAAATGGGAAGGAGAAATTAAACAGAGAAATAATCGAAGAAAACTTCCTAAGGCTAAATATAAGGAAATAAGTAGTACAAGCATGACTAATGAAACAGGACACACATCTAGACAAATCCTCATGGACTATCAGGACATCGGTGATCACAAACAATTACTAAAAGTTTCCAGAGATAAAACTCATATCTGATCTGTGGTGGTGGGTAGGCTTTGAGGTGGCTCACAATGACCTCCATGTCCTGGAATTCAAACCCTTGTATAATTCCCTCCCTCTGAGTACGTGCAGGACCTGTGACTTACTTCTAACCAACAGAACGTCATAAAGGTGTTGGGACATAACTTCCATGATTGTGTTGCATAGGATTGTGACTTCTGTCATGCAAGTAGGCTGTCTCTGTTGCCTTCTTGGTTTGCCTACTTTGATAAAAGCAAATGTCCATAGTAGAGGGGCCCATGTGGAAAAAATACAGAAGCGAGGGTGTACTTAAGCAACATGAAAATATGGGATCCAAAAAATATAGTGGAGTGTTCTTTAAAAAGTAATCTCAGGTGGACAGACATGCAGCAGCTCCAGAAAGCAGCCTTTCAAAATTGATTATTTAACAAGTGGTATGATTAAGGAATTGAATGAGCACAGTGGTTAAGGGGCCAAAGGAGCAAAAATGTATCCAAGATGCCTTAGGTTAATAGAGCCCCAGAACCTTTACTGACATGGCAGCTCTCTATACCTTTACGGGATTTATTTTTCACTCCTCTGGCACACAAATGTCTTAACAAGAAAACTAGGGTACCTGTTACTTCTTGCTCTCAGGTCTTATCAGCATATAATTTTTAAGTTGGTATACTATGGGATGGTAAACCAGAGAGGTTGCCCACAGATTAAATCATTGCATGGTTGATGTATCCCTGAGCAGAGTTGATATATCTCTGAGGTTTTAGAGGTTCTGTTAACTCCTTCAGTAAAGACAAACTATTCTGATATTTTGGGTGGGGAAGGGAGGTTGGGAAAGAAAGAAAAAGTTTTTTATTAGATTACTAGTCTTAGTAATACCACGTTTCAGGGACTAAAGTGATTTGTTCCAGTGTGAAGACAACATCTAGAATATCATTCATATTTGAAGTCAACTGATTGAACTTGTCATAATCCAATGGCAGATGTGTTAGAAATCACAATCAGTCTAGCATTTAACATATCGATGGTGGTACTGATTTCTATGATCCCCCCAAGGTTATAATACTTGATTGACTATTTTGGTGGGGAGGAGGAGAGCCTGGGACTTCTGCTTGGCTTTCCCTACTAAAATAGGGTTTTTCTATTTTATCTTATAAGTCAGGGAGGTAATGTGGGTTTCTGAAGACACACATTTAAACTGTATATTCAAGATCTGGAAAATAATCAATGTTTTACCTTAAGGCAGACTCAGTACAAAATACTGTTTTTTATCTGACCTTAGAAATCCCTTCTTTGACCAGAAGGATATTCTGGATCCCAAAGAATTAATGGGACTCAGAGTCATTGTCTAATAATTTCAGTATATCAGAGCATTTACTTTCCATGTTTTGGACACATCTTACACTTTTCTCAGGTTCTCTTGGTCTCACCTATATCCTGGTCCCTTAGCCCTTTTCACATATTTCAACTGGGCTAGGCAGGCCAATGTATGGTCCTAAATAGTTCTTATGAGGACTTAGGGCTACATCTAGAATCCAAGTCTCCTCCAACTGCTTCCAAACTCTGGGGAGGCCTCACCCCACAGATTGGAGGATTCCAGTTCCCAAACAGCTGCAGAAGGAGCCAAGGGATACAATCTGGAAGTGCAAGGGAGTTAACTTTCCAATGGACTAGCCAATGGAGGCAGGAGACAGGAGATAAATTTCCTCTCTAATCCTCCATCTGATGGCCTGTCCCAAGGCACAGCTGTTGCACACAACCTTCCTGGAGGATCCCCTTTGTCTGAGTGGGTACACCTGTTGGGTTTCAGCCCCCTTAGCACCACGTCATGAAGCAATAATACATCACACTGCATTTATTTGTCATCTTTCCCTCTTTGCTTCCCTTTTACCTCACTCCCATTACCCTGGGATTTTACTTCCCCCAAAAAAGTCCTGGACTCGGGCTCTCTTTTCAAGAGATTCTGGTCTAAGGCAGTTGGGTACAGTTGCTTTAGTAAATGACAGTCTCTTTGGCGAAGACTAGGAGGAAGCTGTGCAGAAGTTCCTTGTGATATTATTGTAGAATCCCAGCCAGCCTTCCCTCCATTCAACAGACTCCAGGTCTGTGAATTAACCGAAGTCTAGGAATAGGTCATTCTAGGCCTTTATTCATTGGATTTAGAGTTTTTGTTTGTTCCTTTTTGTTTTGTTTTGTTTTTGTTGTTGTTTATTTCTTATTTTCTGTTGCTTTGTTAACTTTCTGGTCATTCTTACCAAATTGGACCTTTATGAGTGTCTCAACTGTTTTGGTCCTAGAGCACTATAAAAACTTCATTCTAGTTTTAGTGATGTAATTCCTCCATGCTATATGAAGATTCCCATCTCTGAATACTAGGAGTGCTGCTGTCTTCAAGTTCTAGGCCAGACAACCAACCCCGTATTCCTTCTACTTCCCTTTTTGTTAGTAACAGTTGCTCACTGATAATCCACTATCAGTACCAATTGTCTGTATTAATTCTAGACTCTTGGTTGTAAACAATGGATACCAACTTTGTTAAAAAAAAAAAAAAAAGGAATTTACTGGAAGAATATTGGACTATTCTGAGAAAAGATGAAAAATTTGAGAGTTCTAAGCTTAGAATAAATGGCAATATCCAAGGGAGGCAAGACCCAGCTGAGGCCACATAGACACCATCACTACTGAACACCTGCTACAGTGTCACTGGTCTTTGTCACCTCTGTACTCTCCCCACTGCATGCTGCACTGTTAGACTCACAGAGCTGCCACAGATGATCAGACCGTCCTGTATGTATCACTCCATCAAGATCCAAACCCTCAGGTTCATCCAAATGGCCTAGCTTCTACCTCATGTTCATTCCTAGCTGTTAGGATTCTGGGAAGAAAATATATGACCCCTTTCAGCCTTGAACAACCTAAAAACAAACATCTTCTATGGAGAATGAAAAAGCATATTTCTTTTCTCAACAGGAAAAATAACAGGTAATTGGAAACTCTAAAAGTTACACAAGAAAATCATGACCCAATATAAACTCTAAAATAGGTAAGTATGGTTTGCTTTTTGGCTATCAGATTCAAACTCTGAATAAATCCTAGAAAACTGAAGTATAATTATACCCATAATGCACATGTAATGAACCTTGATAGGGCCAAAGAAATATTACCAAGATATTTATGAGGCTCAGGGAGGGGAAGAAGTGGAAGGAACTAGAGATGTTATTAGTTTGTTCAGCTTACTAAAGAGTTGAGATATGTTGTCTAAAATTAATGTATCAAGAAACAAAGTTTTACGCATATTATTAAAATTTATAAACAAAATCAATAGAATAAGTGAAAAAATGTGTCATAATATTAGCAAGAGAAAGGTGTACAAGAAGGTAAGTAGAAATAAGGTTGTTTCTTAAATACTGTCAAAAGTTGAGAAATCAAAACACTAGGGGGTGAGCGCATTAATCAGAATTATAGAGGAAACCACTAGAACCGACAAAAAAGGGAAGAATAGGGCTGTGAGGCAGGGGAAAGATTTTACTTTCCATTTTATACCATACTGCTTTGGTCAAGATAAGCAGCACAGAACTAAGCTATAAATTATCACAGTCCCAACAGGCAATGGTCCTTGTTAGCTCAGTCTCAGCCCGCAGGCAACACTCAAGCAAGGGTATAGAACTCAGGAAATATTAGATGGTGAAGGCTGAGTGATGGAGAGACAAGGGTTCTTAGAGCCCAAAGGAGATAAAACACCATGCCTGCTGATCACAGCCTGCCCCGGGGTTGAGGGAGACACTGTTCCTGTTGAGGGTGGTGAATGCCATGTTGGGTCAGAGGGACCCCATCCTGTCTTGTTGGGTTTCTGACCAGAGGACTACAATTTGCTGCATAGAGATGTAGCAGCCTGTTTGGCCCCTTTTGAGCCTGAGGTCAACGGTTAACCTCACATTTCTGTCCCCAAACTACATAATTGCCAGTGTGCCCAAGAACTAAAAAAAAAAAAAAAAAAAAAGAGTTGAAAATCAGGAATTTAAATCTATGCAATTATTCGTTTTCATGAAGATGAGGGCTTCCCCAGGGCTGGCCTCTCTGCTGGGTACTGACCTCTGTCTTAGCCTTGTCTGCAGAGCTTGTGAGAAATACTGCGTCCAGGGGCCCACCTCTTAGTATTCTGAAATCAGCAGGTGTCAGTTGGAGACTGAGATTCTACATTTTTAATAAATCCCTTGGTAATTATGACATGCAGCC
Organism: Mirounga leonina; assembly: GCF_011800145.1. Lineage (NCBI taxonomy): Eukaryota > Metazoa > Chordata > Mammalia > Carnivora > Phocidae > Mirounga > Mirounga leonina. Next base: position 38,346,741 of record NW_023270389.1, on the reverse strand, counting down.
AGGTTTGGGAATTCCTGATATAAAACGGTATAGCCTTTAAGGTGCTTAAAACCAACCATGAAGATAAGCTGAAGTCAGACATACATCCTCTCCCAAATGGAGCAACTTAATCTCCATTTGTCGTCTAGCCTGTATGTTCTGATTGTTCGTGGGGTGTATGGTACTGACCTTTTATTCTCATTTAGGGGGGATATTCTAATAATTGCAGAGATGAAGGGAAAGAGAGAGCAGGATTTGCCTCTTTTTTTTTTTTTAAGATTTTATTTATTTATTCATGAGAGACAGAGAGAGAGAGAGGCAGAGGGAGAAGCAGGCTCCCAAGGAGCAGAGAGCCCGATGCGGGACTCAATCCCAGGACCCTAGGATCATGACCTGAGCCGAAGGCAGACGCTTAACCATCTGAGCCACCCAGGCGCCCAGGATTTGCCTCTTGATGTCATACCTTAAACAATATTAAAATAACCAGATGGCTATACTTTGTTTAACCACACTGGGAACTCTGGGTCATACAAAAGGCTCTAAACTTGGGCATGTCTTTTGCATCCTGGTCTCAGGTCCCAAGACTCAGGTTATGATTCATCTGCTCTGGTTCTTTGGGCACAAAGACCAGCAGCCAGTTGTAGTGAAATCAGTACACACACCTAATGTAGCTAGGCCTAATTATAAATGACTATAACTATGCATATAGTTTTATATACATACGGCTATTTATTTAATAATCATACCAAAATTTCCATTTATTTATTTACTTATTTATTAAAGATTTTATTTATTTGTCAGAGAGAAAGAGAGAGAGTATAAGCTGGGGGAGCGGCAGGCAGAGGGAGAAGCAGACTCCCTGCTGATCGGGGAGCCTGACACGGGGCTCCAGCCCAGGACCATGACCTGAGCCGAAGGCAGACGCTTAACTGACTGAGCCACCCAGGCATCCCCCAAATTTCTGTTTAGACAATATTCTAATAACTGGGAACATGTTTCTTTGTCTAGAAGAGACCGTTTTAGACGAGTTTCCAACATATACTGAACCATCCATGATTCCTAGTCTTGATGATAGTTTCTGGTTAATTGAAGAATAATTGTATCTGTTAATGATTATCAGATCACACTCGGCTCAGAAAGGTGTGAAAATACCAGGTTGAGAAATGTACTCAGTTGGAAAAAGAGAAAATGTTCAAAGTTTTAAATAGGTCATGGACTGGACAGTTCCACTTGCTCTTTTCCTTAGCTTCTTTTCTTAAGAAGAGAATTTCATGGAGAAAGGTGAGTGGGAATTACTTCTTCAGCAGCCTAAAGGGCAGGCAGTATCCAAAGTCACTTCTTACACTGATGAGATCGTCAACACCTATTGCTGTTGCAAGATGACTTCCATTCCAGGCATTAGAAGCGTCGAGGGCAGTTCACTGGATTAAGTTTGGATTTTAATCTGATGTAAAGCTTTGGAGGGATCCAAGTCAAAGCTGCAGGATGATGTGAAGGACCAGCTTTCTCATCTTTAAGGCTAAAATAAGAATTCTAGTGAAGTTATTGACAGCAGTTTAAGATGCTGTATGTTTTATTTAAACAGATGTGCACTTTGGGCTTCTTACTCCACCCTTCAATGAATGTCCTTAGATGTTTTAATAAGCTGTTCTTTTAAGTTGTCTCGAAAGGAATTGCAGGTAGCAAAGAATGCTGATATCTCTCCTTGCTACCGCTGCAGAACGGGATGATAAAACAATACCAATCACCTGATGGCCACCCATGCTGGGTGAAGGCGAACCCCGCCAAAGGGAAGGCCAGCCTGTTGATGGCTGGACTTGCAGTCCTGATCCTGTAAGTCCTCATAATAGAATGCTGGTCACACTGAGAGCATGGATAAAATGAGATAAAACCTGTTTTTGCAATGGGCTCCTCACGGCTCCCAGTATAGATGCCATTGTCCTTTTTCATTTTCATCTCCTGAAACTCCTTCGGTGCATTTAGAGTCAGACCAGCATTTACTTCTTAAATGCCAGTGTCTGGCTTTGTCTTCTGACCTGCAGTTAGGTTGCCTTCTGCCTCCCCCGGATTTGCATCTTCTCACCTACTATGTATGCTGTCAGATCTTATTTAGATGCTGGCAACATGGACGAATAGCTATAACCTCTCATGCCCAAGACATTTTGAAGACATCATTGGCCACCACGCCTACTATAGGACCTGTGCATACACCGCTAGCCTTCTTCACTATGATTATTCTTACTCATCTTTCCAGGTTCATCTCAGGTGTCACTGTCATTCACTGTACAAATATTTTTTGAGTGCCTACTATGGGGCAGGCATTATGACAGACTTTAAGAATGCAGCAATGAATACATCAGAAGGACAAAACGCCCAGCCTCATGAAATGTACCTTTAGTGAGGGGAGGACTCACCTCTTCTGGGACCCCCCCCCCATTTGGGTCAGCCACTCCAACTCTGGGTTCTCCCAGAACTCTCTGGGCCTCTGTTGGGCCATTCTCACTTTATTAGGGGGCATCTATGTCTGCATCTCCACAGGTTTGTGCAGCTTTTAGGAGGTGGAACTCGCCTTTTTTGTTTTTCCTGCCTCTCTGATGCCTGGAATGCAGTAGATGTTCACCAAATGCTCACTGAATATATGAATGTTAAAGAAAATGGTGCAGAATACTACTGGCTGTCTCCCCAGCATTCATTCCCCTTATTCTTCCTCCTTTCTAATGAAACAAAACAAAATTCCTATTGTTCAGGGGAATCTATCCTCCTTCATATAGTCATGCATTGCCTTCATCCAAAATCAGCCAAATGATACAGAATTTATACCAGGAACTGGGTGTACTGCAAGAAACAGACCCTACAGTTAGGTAAGATGGAGGAAGGAAAGATAGAAAGCAGGGAGGACCCCAGCCTTCCTCGTGGGGAAGGTGGTGACTCTTGTCCGAGGACGGTAGATAGACAGTCAAACTGTCACCTGCCCAAGTCAGGATACCAACCATGTGCTTGCGGAGACTGCAATATTTGGGGAAATGCTAGGGAAGATACAGAATATTGGCATCTCTTCTTTTTTTTTTTTTTTTGCAGTTTTCAGTCTCGTTATACATGAATGAGATCAGCTCAGACTAAAGGTGACCTATCTTAAAACAGAGAGGGGAAAGAAAAGACAGCTTTGCTAGGAGACATGCTTTCTGTCTGTCTATACTCTGAGATCTAAATTGATTGACTAGGAGTCCAATAACTTGAAGCCTTTCAGGGCTGAAAAAGCAGAATCCTCTCCTCTTAGATAAAGTCAGTGGGAGCAGAGGCAAAGAGGCAGGAGACTGAGCAAGAGATAAGATTGAGCCGAACTATAATCCGGATCCCCAGCCTTCCCAGCTCCTCCTGTTAAGCATTCTCCATGAGACAAAGAAGACACTCAGACTTATTGTGGAGATGCTGGCTGGGAAAAATCAGATTATGGGTGGTATCTCCCCACCAAGCTATTGTTTCAAATTGCCTCAAGGCAGAGGCCATTGAAGTGGGGGCCAGGGTGATGGACAGAGCCCAGAGGCCAGATGGGTGGTAGGAATTCTCACTCAAGGACCATGACTAGACAAAATCTTTGCCCCGTGGAATTGACTGGGCACTAACAGATTACAAGCCAACCTAGTTTTTTTAAAAGAAATATATTATTGGCTATTTAACACATAGGCAATACCCAGACCCCAAACTCATGCCAACAGGGAGTGGGCTGCTAAGTTTCTGTAGCACCCCCCTCCCAAAAGGGTTTTCTTCTCCATGCCCTCCTCTGATTGGCTTCAAGGACACTGCATCACTGTGATTCTCCAAAAAGCAGGACCACCAGGGTCCTTCCTCACCCGGGGCAGGATGGTCATGATTTCTGCTCGGTGGCCCGGTGCCCACTTGGTGTTGTTTCCCATTCTTCCAGGGTCTGAATGAGTGATTTGATGGCAGCTGTTGGGTTCCTTGCCAACCCCTGAATGTTGGAGTTTGGGTGCTAGGAATACATCTTTAACAAAACAAAGCCTGGTCTTCAGGGGGCTTGTAGTCTGGATGGGGAAACAGGTTGTTGTTGGGAAGCAGGGCTGTTGGCATACTGCACACACAGGGTGAACCCCAAGCTTGGCATGAGTGGGGGGTGGGGGTGGGGAGCTGGCACTCTGGCTTCCTGAATAACAAGCATCTGAAATTGAGATCTGAAGGATCGAATACAAATTAGTCAGAATGAAAGCTGGGAGTCAATGGGCTAGAAGCCGGGAGGGTATGGCCAGAGCATTCTTGTAGAAAGCCCTTCTGGCCAATGAGCATCGATTGGAGGAAGGCAAGAGGGGAGGGGAGCTAGAGGACAGTTGGGAGGCAGTTGATAAAATCCAGCCTTGAATGCCAGACTTTGGATTTTATGCTTATCTGCCTTTGTTGGAGTATCCTGATGTCCTTGCTAAGCCCCTCAGGGCAGGGTTTTTGGTCTGTACCAGGAACTAGAGCCTCGGGGAAAGTGAAAGCAGGTCTTCAGCAGATACCCAGGCCCCTTCTGTATCACTTGTCCTTGAGCCTTCCTGCCCCTCTAGGGAAGCTTTCCAGCCAGAAGGTCAGTGCCTCCTGCTTACGGAAGATTCATTCTGATAAGGATTTTAGTCCTGATAAGGCTTCTTCCTTGCACCTCTGATGAAATAGCCCTGAGAAACTCCTTCCCATGTGTGCTCTCACAACCCAGCTACCTCCCAGATTAACATCTCTGCTAGCCAAAAACTACAAGAAAACACAGTTTCCCTGGGGCCATTTTGTTCCTTGAATCTTTTCCATTAGAAGAGAGAGTAATTTAATTTGGGCTCCTAGGTCAACCACACTGTTTAGAAGGTACTTGGGAGGCAGAGGCACTTCTCTGAGACTGTGATTCAACTAAAAGGAGGTATATCCTTGAAAAACTGGCTATCCAGATAGCAGCAGAAGTTTCTAAAAGATGGAATCTAATAGAAAATCCTGCTTGAAATATTTATAAAATCTGTTTTAAGGGCACTTACCAATCCACTAAGGAGTCCCTTTGCACAAATTCGTAATGTACAATTGCAAAGAGGCCTCTTTACTGGGACCCCAAGGTCTCACAAGAGGAGTTTGCTTCAGACAGGAAAGAAAAGCATGAGATAAGAGGACCGCACATCCGCTCAAGTATTTGCATTTGGAGGTTTACATTAAAAAGAGAATCTTTTTCTACTGTCCTGATTGGGAATTTTCAATTAAGAAGTGAGTCTCTCAGTTTTAATTTGGCTCTGTGGAACAGAGGACGGGATGAGTCTGGGGTGGCCTTGAGCCCAGGAGGCTTCCAGTGGCCGAGCCGACCAGCGGAAGGGAAGGGGAGATGCCTGTTTCCTGGAGCTTGCAGGCTTGGTTTGTAAGGAAAGGCAGTGGGCAGCTCTTGGAGAGGGGCCGCACCAGGGGGGACAGGGGGTTCCCCTCACTCTCTTCTGCTCTTTGGATTATGTCCACCAACAGATAGGGGAGGGAGTAAAGCAGTCAAGGGGGAGTTGGTGCGATAATAAAACAGGCAGCTGTGGGGAGAGCCTTGGACTTTCACACAAGTGGAAAGCCTTTTTCATGCTCCTTCAATGGCTGATAATTTTGGAGTGGCCCTCTGTGCAAGTTACTGCGTAAAGCGTCTCAATTGTATGATTTCATATATTTATTTATTCCTAGCCCCCACCCCCACCAACAAACCTGTGAGATAGACAGTCTATTTTTATCCCCATTTTCCGGCTGAGAAAATTGAGGATCATGGAGATTGAGAAGTTCACGAAAAGACAGCTGGCAATGCGTAGAGCCAAAATTGAAATTGACATCTGTCTGACTTCAAAGCCCAGGCTCTAAGCCACTAGCGCAGAGAGTCTCCCCTTCAAAAAAGAGTAAGATCACTTTGTCTTATAGCTCAGTCCACCCTATTCCCAATGCTAGGAGATCCACGTGGAAACCCTTAGATTGGCCAATCAATAAACTTGGTGCCACATTCCTGGGTGGATTTCCCTAGACAAGTGTCTAGTGACTGATTGATGAGATGGGACATTCTAGAAGGAGAACATGAAGCATCTGGTTCTCTGCTCACTCCCTCTCTCCCTTCCTTCCAGACAATCTACTCTATTTACCTGCCATCAGGAAAATGGCATCTGCCAGGTAGAAGTAGGAGTCATTAGCTAGTAGACAGACAAACAAATAGCAAATATCTTCCCTGAGCATTGCACTGAGCACTGAGGGAAGGAACGAAGGGGAAGAAATAGAAGCCCTTAAGGACCTTGCTGCCTGATTGGAGAGACAAATTAATATATAAGGTGAACTACCCAAGGGACTTTTAAAGCAACAGACAAACATGAGCCATTCCAACCAACCCAAAAGAAACACGGGAAGAACAGAGCACAAGAGCATGTGTGCAAGTGAGGAAACTGAAGCTCTGAGAAGTTAAGGTTCTTGCCTTACACAACCCAGGATTACCTGGACCCAATAAATGCAATCCTGACCTTCATAGGATGGAATTGCATTGAACCATGGAATCATGGCAACCCCCTGTGAGAACTGAGACCTTCAAAGACCCTACAGGGAGGAGACTTAAAAGGCAGAAAACCACTTCATGGTAGCCCCAGGTGTATGGCTGGAGCCTGTCCTTCCAGCCCGCGGGAAGGTCCTGTGAAAGCACCACCAGACCAAGTCCTGGGGCTGAGAGTGGAGGGTCCTGAGGAACCACTGAACATGAAAGGGAGGCAGAAAAAAAAAAAAAAGGAAGGGACCCTGGAGGTACCCAGAGATCGATCATTCCTCTGTTCCAGCCCGGCACCCAGCCACCCATGCAGGGGGTTGACCCAGCTGCACCTCTAAAATCCTGACAGAGGGAGGAGAGGAGCTTCAAATTAGTGGGGGAGCCCTCCTCTGACCATTGCCTAGAGCCTAGAAGTGGAAGATGAACATTCAGTGAAGAGTCTTCAACACACAATGCTGCATTTCTGTGAAATATTACTTAGATCCAACTGCAAGGTGATGAATTCTGCTGCAATCCCCTTCTCTCCAGCTTTCCTATCCTCTCTCTCTCTTCCCCCAAAAATGAAAAAAAAAAAAAAACCACACACACACAAAAAAAACAAAACAAAACAAAAAACCCAATAAGGAACATTAGAGGGAAAATAGATCATACTGCTGGAAAAATTCCCAGCTTTCTGAAAGTGTGTTTTCTCTAACAGGCTGGGGAGGCTCACTACAGAGCAGGTGGTGATTGTGATGTAGTGCCTGGATCACTGTGTGTGCGAAATCGGGAGGCAAGGGGCCTCCGAGAAAACCCTACTCGCTTCACAGTGATGCTGGGGCTGGATCCTGAATTGATATGTAACACACACAACCTTCGAAAAAGAGAGAGAGGGACAGAAATATGGTGAGTTTGGGGGAGTTTAATCTAAGGAGTAGTTGAGATAGTTCCCTGAGGAGAAGGGCAACATCACAGTGAGTCAATCATCATCCATCAGGTCTGGCAACTTCCCCATTTTCCAGAAAGTTTTGGGAATAGAAGCAGCTAAGTTATTCCTTCCTGCTTGCTCCTTATCTCAGAGAGGTAAAAGCAAATTGATATACTTCTGGGCATGTTAGAAGCGCAACCCAGGAGGTTCCTAGCTGTGGAGACTGAAAGATCAGAGAATCAGACAGAGTGCAAGGAGGGTGGGGACCGAAGAAGAAGTTCAGTCAGGCCAATAAAATGAAAGAAGTGATATGAGTTATATTTATGGCACCTGGGAGTTTGAGGACTATCTCAGATAGGATATAGCCAAGACTACTAGAGGTGGCCTTGAACTGAGACTGGGGAGGGGGAAGTAGGAGAGAACGGGGCAATCAGACTTAGGCGGAGGGAGCACTACTTCCTCTCTGGCTGTGTCCTCCATATTCCATAGGGTGTCTTCCAAAAGGGTGGGGACTGGCAAACTATTTCTTAGCAGCAACAAGAGCTTGCTTTTCCTGGGAGAAGCTGAAGAAAGGGGGAACCTAATTAAATGAAAATTGAGGAAGCTGAGGGCCACATGCGGGCTGAGAGTAATCTGGGAGTGGTCATCAATCATCATAAACTGGCACTTACTCAGCATCTTCCCCTCAAGGGCCCACGTTACAGGAACTGGATGCAACTGAAGCCACTGCTTCCCAGAGACTCCCTGGAAGCCTGAGCAGAAGGAGCAACCTGGGGAGTCAGAGCCCCAAAGTGCAGATAGCGATATTATGGTGTGAACCAGCCCCAAGACATCTATCTCTCTGTGAGAATGAACACTTAATGAGTTTGTCATTCACTTGTCGATAGTCATGGCTATAGTAGGAACTTTCTTATTATAAATTTTAGTTTTTCATAGGTGCTTTGTCTCTCATGCTAATTGTCCAGTCCTTAAGGCCAGAGACCCTCTAGTACATCTCTATCTCAACATGGCTCCATTCATCCACCTCCTACCATTGTGTGGCATATTTTCCTGTGGTTTTCATCTGTGAGAAATGCAGAGGAAAATAGTGTTCAATCCCTAACTTCAATAAGTTTATGGTATTATATAATATATACATACATATATATGGGATCATACATAATTCAATAAAGTGCCAGGTGTTTAGGAAGAGACATAGGCACCATGGATTCTCAGAATAGATGGGGTAGGTGGGTAGTTAAGAAGAACTCAGACCCTAGAGTGAAATAAACTTGGGCTTAAGACCCAGGTTTACCACTTACTAGCAATGGGAACTTCTGTGAGTTATTTAAACCTCTCCGTAATGGGGGAATAATAGAAATTCTCTCAGAGAGGTAAATTGAGAATTAAATGATACAACACATGTTATGTGCTTATTAGGGGGTCTACCAGAGATAAGTGCTCAAAATAAGTAGCAAAAAAAAAAAAAAAAAGGAAGTTCATGACATGATGCCAAGTTCAGACATTCACGTCTCTTGATTCTCCACACAAAATGATTTAACAAACAACTATTTCCTCAGGGCATTTTCAAATTCTCTGGGTGAAGTTCACCTGGGTGAGTGGCCAGGAATCTAAAAAGGTCAAGGTTGCCAGGAGCTTGCTTTTGAACTACACTGATCTCAGTTTCCAACCCAGGAGTTCTCTCTCAGCTGGAACCAATAAGGAGCTAAAGCTACTATATATTCCCTCAAATGAGTATGCAAAAGCTTTGTGGCGTCCAAAGAAGGTCTGTAAAAAAGGCTATTGAAACACATGGGTGTCTTCCAGAGGGCAGTGTCCTAAGTTGAGCTCACTTCTCTGCACTTCTTGATGGAGAGAGCTGATAAATGGTTGAAACTGGGGGACTGGAGTGAGCCGCTATGGACTAAGATGGTAGAAGCACCCTAGTGTTCCTCCCCTCCAACATGGGCTCCTACTCGGAGATGGTGCTTGAGCCAGCCTTGTGTGTGGTCTCAATGTAAATGAAAGATGAACAAATGAAGAAATGCCTTGTCTTCTTACCTCCCCCTGAGGCTACACCTTCTCTTACCTGGTGATGGATGCCCCCCATTAAGGATCTCTAGTGATGGATTTGCAAAAAAATTTAAAAATCACTGGAGCATCCAAATGCTTTGTTCCCAATTTGCCATCAACCTGCTCATAAAGCAAAGAATCCAAGCGGTGGATGGCAACACAGAAAAGCTGTGTTCAATAATTATTTTTATTTATTTTTAATTTACCAGATGCTTTTATGGTATTTATTACATGCCAGACATTGTTCTACATAATCTCTTATGTTGGAACAGCATTTTATTTTTAAAAAGTTTGAGGACTTTTATATACATTACCTCATTTGATCCTCATTATAAGCCTAAAAGGGAGGGTTTTTTTTGTTGTTTTAACTCTCACAGATTTAAAAAAAAATAAGTTTCAAGAAAATGAAGTCATCCATTCAAGACCATTCAGCTTGTAGTAAAGGCAGGACTCATCAGGTTTTCTGATTCCAAACCCTGTGCTCTTTCCATTGCATGAGTAAAAGAAAAGAAAGTTTCCTGTCCTCCAACTGCTTGTAATAAAGTGGAAGAAAGACTTAAACATATAATATTGAGAACATTTTAATCCAGAGTAACAGATAAGCAGACTATATAGGGGGATGTAGAAGCAAGAAATAAATGGGGGATTTCCCAAGAAGGTGGGTAAATTAGTCAAGGCTGTTTTTTAATACAGGTGACAGAAACCCAACTGAAACCAGCTTCAGGCAACCAGCTCCAACTGGCTTCAGGCACGACGGAACCCAGTGACTTGAGCAATGTCTTCAGGACTGGGCTTCCTCGGGCCCTGCCTTGTTTTGCATTCTCTTGGTCAGCTTGATTCTCAGGTGGGCATCTCCAAGTGGTGGCCCCACAACTCCATGCTTATATTCCACAGATTTAGAAATCTCAGCAGGAAGCGTCTCTTCTCAGACAACTCCAGCGGAAGACCTGGGATGGCATTTCATTGTGCTGGCTTTGGTCACATGTTCTTCTCTGAAACAATCTCCATGTCAGGAGGATGCACTGCATCATGGTTTGCCAACAGACCCAAGGGATGAGGTCCAGTCTGCCAAAATCACATGATCTGAGGGGGTGGCAACTGGGGAAAATTGGGGTATGAGAACTCAGGCAAAAGTTACTCCAGTGGCTGAGTTGGGGGCAGCTCCTGAAGGAGGCATCCCTAGGTAAGTGTTTTAATGGTGAAAGGGACACAGCATGAGATAGTGAAGAAGTCCCAGGAAGGGGGAGTCATGAAGTCCTTGTTCTAATCCCAGCTCTTGATGTAACAACTACTGATGTGACTTTGAACAGTCATTGAGTCATTGAGGCCCCTCTCTGGGTCTCAGTTCCTCAAATATAACAGGGAATAATAATTTAAATAATAGTAATAACAAAACCCTCTGGGTTGCTGTGAGGATCATGATATGATCCAATTGGACAAGATCACAGACATGAAAGCCTTTTGAAATGCTAAGTGAAAAGATTTATAAATATCAGAGTGTGTTTGAGGCAAGGGACTACCATCAGCAGAGACAGGAGACAGGAATACATAGGGTGTGTACAGAGAATGGTAACTAGATTGGATGGCTAGGTCCAAAAAGCCAGGGTGATGAATGCATAGTCTTACATACAGCGACCCCACACACATCAAGGCTGAAACTTAGTCTCAGTAAGTAGGTGCTTTCTTTGGATGGTATTGGGAAGAGGACTCTTTCTTATGGCTGCAAGTTAGTGCCTGAAAAGGAGCTCCAGGTAATTCCAGGGAGGGAGGATTTGCCCATGCAGGGCTAGCTTTCCCAGGTAGGGGAGGGAAGCTGGCTCTGCCCCTGGCCAGTGTTTAGTTTCTGGGAGGCCCTTTCTCCTGCCCACCCCTAAAGAAATCACAGCAACAGGTGGGGAACGGAGAGTTGGGGAGGGCTGGGCCAAGGTCCCTAGAGGGTGGGAAGGGGGGCAGGGCAAGGAGGATTAGAAAATAGCAGGTGGAACTCAGTACAGTTCCAGCTCTCTCCTGTGACCAGCCCTGATTAAGGTAAATCACTTTTGTTTACTCACCAGTTCTCTGGGCCCTTCCAGGCCAAGCTCAATTGCCAGCTTATAATTGCAGAGTTTTTCTCAGCCCAGGAGGACCTGGTGAGGGTGCTGGGTGGGGGTGGGAAGAAGAACGCATTTTTCTCATTGTGTCTATTGTGGAAGGAGCCCTAACCCGGGCACCTCGAGATAGAGATTTCTCATTGCAGTTGGGGTTCGTCCATCCCACCTCCAACATCCTTAGGATAAAGCACGAACAATGGAGAGCAATGCTTGTCCCAGAAACATGGATGGGGTGGATGGCAGGGAGACTGTGTGCCTGGCCCAGCTTGAAGACAAACCGGAGAGACTCCCGACCCCCGTGATCCCAGGCTGACTCAAATAAGATTCCAGAGAGAAATAAGAATGAAGATAAATAACTACCTACTTGCTTGGAACACTTAGCCAATTCACAGAGGAATTTCAAATAATTTACGTTATTCATTGTTCCCTGTGATGCAGGCAGACAGGTTTTATTACAGAAGCAGTTAGGAAAGGTTTTGTCATTTGTTCCAGACCCCAGCTGCTGACACCCGGGAGAGTCAGAGTCAACTTCTAATGAGCAAGTTCAGTGTTCTGTTGCTGTCGGGTCTGTCACATTATGAGGCTGGCACTCTTCTCCATCCTGGCTGTCCTCGCCCTGGAAAATGTGTCTGGGGTCTTCTGACTCTACCTCCAGGACCTCTACATTGGTGGACAGGGTGAAGGGTAAGAAGTCTGAAGGCGTGGGTTATAATCTTGGATCCACCCAATCCAAACTTGCTCAGGTGACTTGCTCCCGGTTTGAACTTTGTCATCTGCACCAGGGAAGGTGCATTACCCCTCCCCCCAGCCCACCCCCATGGAGGCTAAGATGCCTCCATGGCAGAGGGCTACAAGTGCTTTAAAGAGTTCCCCCGAGCTGTTCACAGGTGAGCAAGGCTTCCCAGTATCTGTTATTCTGACTCTCCTGCCCTTAACTGTGGATGCCCCCGCTAAGCCCCAAGCCAAGGGAGGGGTCTGTGTCAGTCTGTGATCTGAGCTGCAGCTAGTTCGTTGTTCTTCACTCAGAAGCCCTCTTGGGCAGCCTGTTTTCACTGACTCTGTCCTGGGCAAGTTGCCCAGGGGCCCGTTTTGCAGGAAGGATGAGCCGTGGGGGGAAGAGCAGCTCCACAGGTGAGCAAAAGAGACAGCCAGCTCTGAGCCTTTAAAATGTAAAATGTTCTCTTGGGAGTGTGCAAAGACCTGATTTGTGAGAGATCAAAGTCAGAAGCACCGCTCCTCCAGAATCAAAGCCTCCTTACTCGCAGGAACAGACAGCAAAGATTCCCCCTGCAAGAAGAGCCAAGCATAACAATGGAGAATGAGTGGCTTCCACCCTCCCCCAGGCTGGGATGGGGGCCTGGCTGTGTTTGCAAACTTCTGCACCTGGGCTGCACCTGCCAGGCGAGGACTGGCCTGGAAGCAGCGGAGTGCACCTGCTCTTCTGATTTCCCCTCGTTTGTGGTGGGGATGGTCCCACTGAATCATGCACATCCCTTTTTCCCTCCCGCTTGTCGGTTGGCTGAGGGACGGGGCAGGGAGAGCAGCTTCCAGTTCCAGCACTTCTATTCACTCCCTCTGCGACCTTGGGCAGGTCCCTAGCTTAACCAGGTTTACTCAACAGTATTGATTGTAACTTTCTGTACTCTTCACTCTCAGGAAGCTGTGGGGCTCAGTCAGGACAATGGATGGGGCCTTGCTCTTCGGTCAGGAACGAGCAATTCACGTTTAACTGTTGGCAACTTTGATTGAAAAGCACAGAGAAGGGGGGAGAAAATCTGAGTCTTCCACAACACTCCATTCCAACCAGATTTTTTTTATCCATTAAAGAAAATTGAGGCTAGCAAGGGTGATGACCCTCAACTTTCCACCCCCAACCCCTATCTATACAGGTATCTTTAAGCACACCCATCCTAGTAGCAAAGGATAGGGGGTCCCTCTTCTTGGTCAAGGCTTACCAGGATGCTCTTGACTCCACCCTCTCCCATATCTTCAAGATCTTGTTGCATTGGCCATTTCAACCTCTTCCTCTATAGGCAAGCCTTCCTTTCAGCCCTTGTGCATGCTCAACATATCCCGTCCTATAAAAAACAAAACAAAACAAAACAAAACAAAACAAAACAAAACAAGCAAACAAAAAAACAAATCAAAACCCTCCAGACAAAGATGTCCACAACCCAGTCTCTTTCCTCCCTCTCTCAGCCACTTCGTGAAAGACTTGTCTATACTCTGAGCCTCTATTTCTGTAGCTCCTTCTCTTTCCCAAACTGATTTCGGTCTGGCGACCACCTTCACTATGCTACTGAAACCGCTCTTGTCAAAGTCATTAGGAAATATTAATGGTCAAATTCAAATCTTTATCATACCTCTAAACTGAAGTAACACATTAAAAATGCCATTTTTCTTAAAATTTTAGATTACCTTAGCTTCTGTGATTGCATACCCATTTGGCCTTCATCATATCCCTCTAATTTGTTACTCCTTCATCTCCTGAGTTGGAACCTCTTCTTCTAATCACCCATGAAGTACAGGTATTCTAGAATTTTATCCTAGTCTCTCTTGTCTTCTGACCTTATCCAGTCTGAGTGTTTCAACTACCACATGTAAACCAGTAACTCTCAAATCAATATTTACAGCCCAAAACTTTTCCCTCAGCTTCACACTTGTATAGTCAACAGTGGGCTAGATCCTTTGACCCAGATGGACCACTCAACATATCCAATGACAAAATCATCATCTCATCCCCAAACAGCATTACTTTGACCATTTCTAATCTCAGTTGCTGGCATTTCCATCCACCCCATTACCAGGCCAGAAACTTGAGAATTCCCATCCCTCCACCCAAATGCCATCAAACTTGAAGTCCTGTCAGTTGTACTTTCTAAAAAATACCTCTAAAATCTGCTCCATCCTCTCTGTCTTTCCTACACCAGTTCTAGTTCAGGTCATTTATCCCCTTTCCCATCAACATGAAACATGGAGGGCATATTTCCCTGCCTCTCCCTGACTTTAATCTTCCTGCCTCTAATCATATCCCTCTCAAATCCCTCCTTTATAGAGCCACCAAATATTTTTAAGAATCCATTTAAATGCAGATCTGACCATGGCACTTCCCCGATTGAAGCCTTTCATTATCTTAGATCTTATCATAACCCCAGCCAGTTTCCTGTGGACCTCCAAGACCATTCTCTTGAATACAACTTTAGTCTCACTTCCTGATTTTCTGCCTCACACTTCTAGGGGGTCTTTGCTCCTTCTAACTTCTCTACCTGGAATATTTCCATCATGGTCTTAGAACCTGGATATCAACAATGCCAGAGAGAGTTTGGGGTTATGTTATGCTCGGAAAACTCAGGTTATACACTTCTTTCTCTTCTGTCTCTTTACCTCTTTAAAACAGAAAAAAAAGAGAATTTTCACTTTCTACAGTGCAGTATTTCATATCCCATCAGCACCCAGCAGTGTGGCACAGAGGAAAGACTCTCTCTTGGGAAGACTATCTCTACAAGGAATCAGTCAACTTACATATGCTGGACTGAGTGGGGCAGGTCTCCAAACTCACAATCATTCTTCTAAAAGGGACCCTACTAAAAACTCATCAGTGACTCTGAGCCAGTCTCTATATGATGGGACAAAACAACTTCAATGGAATAAGTGTTGCCTGCCTTTCCTCTGGCTGGGCCCATTCATTCTTTTTCCTCTCCTACCTTTTAAGGCTGAGATGGGCAAGGGCCATGGATAGAGTTTGGGGTAAAAACCCCAGGAGGAGCTCTTGTAAATGGGGAAGTGGATGAGAGAGAAAAAAAAAGAGGGGGTGGACTATAAATTGGTATGATCAAAGTATTTGTTCATTTAACAAGAAATTATTGTGCGTTTAGTACATGTCAGTCATTATCTTAGATGTTGGGGATACAATAGTGAATGAGAGAGACAAAATGTTCGAAAATACAAGTAAAAAACTTGAGTTCTTTTGAAACACTTTTGCTTGTTGATGATTTTTTTTTTTTTAAACACCAGTAACTCAATGGGACTAGACCATGTGGTTTATAGTTACATAAAATCATAATCTGGGAAAAAGTCACCTAGAATTCTGGACTTATATATCATATAAATTTATAAAATCTAAGAGGGGAAAAAAAAATCTCTCTAAGAAATAATAGGTCAGAACTGACTTTTATCTGGATTCTACAGATATTCGACTTCTTAGTAAGTCCTTTCATATTGAAAGAGGATGTTGGTGGGGGTGCCTGAGTGGCTCAGTTGGTTAAGTGTCTGACTCTTGATTTTGGCTCAGGTCATGATCTCAGGGTTGTAAGATCAAGCCCTGAATCAGGCTCCACACTCAGCAGGGAGTCTGCTTGAGATTCTCTTCCCCTCCCCCTGCTCGTGCACATACACACTCTCTCTCTCAAATAAATAAAAAAATCTTTAAAAAAATAAATAAATAAAAGAGGATATTGGCATCAGGTATGCTTAGACCAGTTCCAGGCATTCTTCTTTCCCCTGGTTGCCACTAGACTCAGTTCCTTGGACACTAGTCTGGGTCAGGCAAGCATTCAGGCTGTGGAAATACTGGTGCAAACAAAACATATTATCTTCCATCTGATCCTAGAGAAACCTGCTACAATGCAGTACCGGGATGGGTGAGAGTTACCTCCACAAAAACTACACAGGGATGAACAGACTCTGGGCTGAGAGAGAAAGAGATTTACACATGAGAGAGCCTGCAAGGCTTCACACTAAGAATTTTTCATGGGTCCAATGCCATAAAAGACTGAAATTTCCATGTGAGTCTGATTCAGAAGCTCTTGCGCAGGGTTGACAGCAACTGGGATTCATATGCTAGATTCATAACCATGGATCAGCGGCCCAGTGAGATGTCTTGCGCTGTTATTCCTGATTAGAAAAATTGCTTTGAATTCCCATCTGCCAGGGGACTGAAGAATAAGGCAGGAGTAGCGAAGTCAAGTTTCCTCTGGGGAACACACAAACAGTGTGTGTCTAGACCACGCTGGATTCTAAACAACACTGGATTCTATTGTTTCTCTAGAAGCCACTTAGATTTTCACTGTTGGTAGATATAATCAATGCTGAAGAGAAAGGAGAGGTGAATCTGTCAACCAGCCGAGAACAAGACAGACTAACAACGCTCAGACTAGAGAAACTGCGGTGGATATTAGAAGCTGGAAGTGATTAGGGTTTGTGCAATTTGAAGACATATCCCTGGTAGGTTTGGTCCCTGAACATGAAATTGGCATGTCCCCCAGTCAAGGTCAGGCACTCTCACAAGCACCATCTATAGAAATTCTGACCAGGGTGTCTTACCCCATGACCAGACCTAGAAGCTCAAGGAGAGGGAAAGATTCTTAGTACACAAACTATGTTCCATGGTTTCAGTATGCCCTGGAAAAACATCTCCCTCTTTGGCCATTAGAATAGCCCTCTACCTTTTAGTGTGAAATAGGCTTATTTTTTCCTTTTATCAATCTTCTCTCTTTCTAATGTATCTTGTTTATTCCTGAAGTGATCTTTCTAAAATATATGTTTAATTGTATATTCTTCTCTGAAGCCTTTCAATGGCTTCTTTTAGCTCCCAGATGCATTTCTCACTCAACTAAACCTATAACATCCTTTGTGATCTGGCTCCTGTCTTCCTCTCTAGATTCCCTTCCACTTCTCTATCAGCCATATTGAAATACATGCAATTCTCTAAATGGAACATGCGAAACTGGGGCCTCCATACCTGTGTGCATGCTGTTCTTCTTTTCCTCTTTCCTAATGCAAAAATCAGCTTAAGCATCCCTCTTCACTTTCCAAGTTGGTGAGTGCTCTATGCCCCCAATGCCCCAAGTTCCCTGCCCTTGGCACTGGCCACATGCGACTCTACTTTTTGGTTACCATTCTGTCTCCTAGAGTCCTTAGAGTTTTTGGGAGAGTACCGATTGTTCATCTTTGTGTCCCCAGTGCTCAGGATGGTGCCTATCCTATAGTAGGCACTCTACAAATGTCTTACAGAAGTTTTGTCTGAAGAATGAAGAAGAAAGAAAGGAACTACATCTGTGAAAAGACCAGTCTTCATGTGGGAGAAGGAGGGGTGGGAAGACATTGAGAATATTTTGCTTTAAGTTATGTTGAGGGCTGAGCTCCAAATCAGCAATAGACAGATGCTCACAGTCTTCTGCCCCATTGGCCCCTAGGTCCCCTCGGTCAGCTGTTCACACCACCCAAAGTCACCTCCTCATTGCTCAGTCTTCCATTTTACTTTGCCCTTTTGGATGAGGGCATTGGGTTTGGCCCGTTTGGAGCTGCCTTCTAAACTAACAGTGGAGCTGTGTTACTTCTTCTCCAACTTTTCTGTACATCCTACCCCATCCCTGCCCCCGTACACCTGTTCATTTCTTTTTGATCAAGTTTTAAAATGCTTCAGTACAATATCTCTAACCTGAGTTGATCCTTCTGCTAATACAAAGTGGCAGCTTTTAAATAGGGTAGACTTCAATTGTCACTTTCAATCATAGGCTCTGCTGAGGGAGACTTAGAAAGACTTCATCATCTTAAGAAAACAAACAGAGGCCCTCTGCCAGGGAATAGCATGCCGACAGATAGACAGATAGGAGAGAGGACAGACACTGGCATGACCAAGATCCTTCCTGTGATCCATCAGTGTTGCTCCAGCACTCACAGACCAGGTTCCCGTGAGTGAAACAGACAACTCGACATGTCCCTTATCCTTTCCAATTAGCATCCAGCTCCCATTCTTCCCCTCTTGCTGTCTGCCTCTCTCTGTGTATTTGGCCCTTATAAAGAAACAAGGTCTCGGCTGGTATTCCCCACCCAGCCCTCCCTCTTCATCTGAGCTGACGACAGGCCATTAAAACTTAGAATGAGATGGCTGAAAATAGAGAGAAAGTCCATGAGAAATCTAGTCCAGCATCTTCCTTGTACAGACGTTAGGAAGCTCAGCCAGGGACAGCCATGTGTAAATGGTCACATAGGCTACAGGTGACAACAGATAATCCTCCCAATTCCTAGTCCAGTTCTCCTCTGCTATAGCAGTGCTTCTCAATGGGCTACACAGTAGAATCACCTGGAGATCTTCCAAAAAACAAACAAACAAACAAACAAACTTTGAGGGCGCCTGGGTGACTCAGTTCGTTATACATCCGACTCTGGATTTCAGCTCAGGTCATGATCTCAGGGTTGTGAGATCGAGTCCCGCATTGAGCTCCATATTAGGTGTGGAATCGGCTAAAGATACTCTTTCTCCCTCGGGCCCTTCTACTCTTAAAAAAAAGTAAAAATAAATAAATAACAAAACAAAAAACCTTTGCCCATTTCCCACCTGCAGAGTTCTCATTTCACTGAACTTCGGGGGATGCAGGAACTGATATATTTTAGGAACCCCCTATTGATGAGGAGCCAGAGATCAAAATCACTGCAGTGCCACACGGCTCCTCAGTTGCTTTCCCAGCCTCTGTCCAAATTCATTGGGTCTAAATATGGGATGGGATTGGGAGGGATAATTAGGAAGAAAAAGGCTGGGTTGCTGTATATTAAGAGATAGGAAAACTCAGGTAAGAACCTCCATGGACCAGGTCAGAGATCTCCAACTAGCGATTGCTTGACTCCTCTGAAGAAGGCATTTTCCATTTTGTTCAAGCCCATGCTAACAACCATTTTTACTAACCACAGGGTCAGGTACTAGGTGTCATTAATTTGTATGGGGTGTTGTAAAAACACAGACAAAGGGGACTGGCTCTTGATTTCTGGGACAACAGGTAGCACAAGAGATACGTACAAAAAACTTAAAACCTTCACAAAGAAACATGCTTCCAGAAGCTTGCATACACACCCACCTCCGGGCTGTGAACACAGCTATCCCAGGGGCCATAAGTTACTGGTCTCTTAGAGCAAGTGTGTCCTGCTCACAGCAGGCATTCCATAAATATTTGATGTGTGGACTGAAACGCTGAGCCTGAAGGTGAAGAAGGCACCAGAAATAAAAATGGCTTCATAGGACAAGGAAGGAAATGAATTAAGCCATCTGCAAGGTCGGACACTCTGGAGGGCAGCTGGGCATGTATCCTAAAGCTGAGTTCCCCATACCTGGTTGATTATAAGACTCAACTGAGGATTTAAAAAATACAAATTTTTGGTCTCACCTAGACCTACTGAATCAGTCTCCAAGGGTGGTACCTAAGAATCTGCATTATTTTATAAACACTTTGGGCAATTCTGATGATCAGTCAGGTTTGGTTATTTCTGTGTGAGGGAACCTTAAACATGAACTTGATTCACCACATGGTGAAGTGATTTGAAGTCCTACTTGGGGTCAGACTGACTTAACTAATTGATTTCAGTCATGACGTGACAACTTGCTAGCTATCTCCCTTGAACAAGTCACTCCACCTCTCTGAGCCTGCTTCATCATTTGTAAAATCCACAAAAGTCAGCACTCCTGTGAGTAAAACGTTTAGCAAGATCCCAGGCAAAAAGCAAGCCCTCAGTAATTGGAAGCTGTTACCATTTCAGCATCCTGTCTGCGTTAAAGAAGAGAGAGGAGTAACCTAGTGCTCAGAGGCCTGATATCTAGGGAGTGGGAGGCTGGCTGCTTCCCTCTTCAGCCCCCATCAGTTCAGGCCAAATAACTGGGTGCTGGGGAAGGAAGTGAGGACTTTCATTTTATGCCTTGTTGCCCAGGCTGCAACGTTTGAGTTCTTGGAACTCACCGGACTTTATTCCTGTGGCCCTCATTAGATGATTGACAAGGCCTCCTAGAATCTCTCTGGGTTCCAATGTTCTCTTTGCAAAATGGGGATGATAATGTCCTATGTCACTGAGAGGCTGGGAAGATCAAAACACACCGAATCACAGTCTACCCTGTTTAAGCTATTAGTTAGCGGATGGTGTGATGATCAGGCACCATGCTAAGCAGCTTATGTGCATTATCTAACCCTTGTAAGGGCATTATAGGTAAGTTTTATTTTATACCCACTTTACAGTTAGAAAAGGAAGGCTTGGTAAAGACAGGTAGCTCAAAGTCCCACAGCTGGTAGAAGATGGAGTGGACAATCAAACCCAAGCCAGAGGGACTTCCCAATACAAAGTCACAGCCAACATAGTGCCTCATGTCGTTTCGCTCTGTCCTTC
This sequence comes from Mirounga leonina, assembly GCF_011800145.1. Lineage (NCBI taxonomy): Eukaryota > Metazoa > Chordata > Mammalia > Carnivora > Phocidae > Mirounga > Mirounga leonina. The sequence continues at coordinate 38,326,052 of NW_023270389.1, read as the reverse complement.
TCATCTCTTATCTGAGTCAATCCTCTCATTGGCCAAAAGGGCTAAATAACCTTCCCCTCGGAGTGTCTGAGTGTCATATTTGAACCTAGTTTTTGACTCTGAGGCCTGAGTCTTTCCACTATCCCACTGCTTTCTCCCATGGCAGGACCTCAAAACCAAACATGGTAGATGAAGGAGAGCTTAGGACATCCAACTGTACTTTTAAGAATGTGTTCATCAGAAAAATCAAACTTGCTGAATTTAGCTTTGTACCTTCATTAAAAAATAAAACCAGCCAGCTGTTTTGATTTGCTAAGGTACTTTTTGGTAGATGGACCTCTATTCAGGAAAACTTGGCATATAAAAATCCGCAGTGACAAAATAGATATATTAAGGGCGAATATGCACACATTGTAAAAGGATTTGTTTTAGCATTCCTTTCAACTGCTCTTTTCTAAATGTGTTTCTTTTTCTCTTACTAAGTATTTGGCAAAGGGATTGGGGACGGGGGAGAGGGAGGCAGAAAAAAGTTCACATGTTAAAAGAAAGAGCAATCTAGAATGTCTCTAAATGAGTCACTGAAACACAGGATCACGTTTACCCAAAGAAATGATTATCTACAACTTGTCAGGAACACGACAGTTGCACAAAGAGTACATCTGAAGCTTCTTGATGTTTAATCGAAGGTTACAACTGAGATTCAAAGGGCTGGATTTGTGCCTAGTCAGTGAAAAACGGCACGAGATGTATGTCAGAAGACATCCCTCTCGTGCTGAATGCTACCTTCTGAGTCCCAGTCTGGCTCTCCTGGTCCAGAGATCTGTTTCACAGGAGCCTGAAAACCTGCCAAATCCATCACCCGTGATGAGCAGGTGAGCTGAGGCGCCCCTGATTTATGTCAAACCATCCAAGGGACAGAGCTGCCTTGCAAAGGACTGTCAGACCTGATCAATGAATAAACGAAATCACTGACCAGGGGGACAGCTCACTCCCTTCATTTTTAGGGATTTTGTAGTGAGAGAAATCACTAAGATTCATTTCGGGGCATGATGATATTAGCATAAAACCCCCTTTCTATACTTTTTCTTGGGGCTAGGGAGGAGAGAAAAGGGAAGGATGTAAGGCAAGGGATTTTTTTTCCAAGGGAAAATCTATGCACCCAACTGAGAGGGGTGAGTTTGAGATGCTGCTCAGGGACTTTTTGAAGTTGTGAGGCCTGATCTGTATGGGAAAAGACCGGCCGTGTTGCGCGGATACTCATTTGTCAACTTCCTCTGTGACTGGGCTCAAAATGGCTGCGTAAATAACTCAGCCGGGGAGGACGGCAGAGCAAAACTGTGGCAGTTATTGTGCTATGAAATATGCATTGATTGCATTAAACATTCAGTCTGAAACTCAGCAGTGAGGCCCCTTTTGTCAGTTGTTATAGTGCACAGAGAGACCGGATGCGGATGGCAACAGCCTTCTGCGTAGGCCCTGATGCCTTAGCAGCCCGCGCTTCTCCTCAGACGTTCCAGAAGAGGCGTGGGGGCTCCTGCTCAGCAGCAGGGTGCGGAGGAGGCCAGGGTCGCCAGCTCTCCCTCCCCAGCAGCCCCCCACCCCTGCTCTGCACCCTAGACGCTGCCCACCAGGTCTTGAATCCCAGCCAGTGAGTCAGTGACATGTCGCCAGTCACAGAGGGGCTGGGGGTGGAAATGGCTCAGCGGAATCTGTCCCCACCAGAGGTGAAGTGTCTTCCCTCTGGCAAGGGAAGGCAGTTCTCACTGCCATTTGATTACTACGTTTGAAAATTCGAGGTGTGCTTTATAAGGGAGAAAAAAAATTATGTCAAGACAAAAGAGCCAAAAGTGTAACAGATGCTTCTGAGGAGAGATTTTGGAGAGAAAACAGTGAGAGAGAGAGAGAGAGGTTTAATGCGTGCTAGAGGAGTCAAGCCTTAGGATTTAAAGTGTCTTTGGTTTTACTACTCGCAAAAAATGAAGTACAAGAATCTCACTCTGGCATTCAAGGCCCTCCTCAGGGAGGCCCAGTGGAACCTTCCTGGCCTAACTGCCCACAGTTTCCCCTCACTTAAGCCATACTCTAACCAAGCTGGATGACATGTTTCTCCACTTTGCTTTCCTGTTTTCCTGCCCTTGATTATACTGTTCCACCAAGTGACCCGTCAATCCCCAGTCAATCCCGGTTCGCCGAGAACGATAGGGTTTTAACACTGAAAGGCCCGAGTCCCTGGGAAACCCCTCAGTGCAAAGCCCACCGGGTCAGTTGGCTCCGATGCTCTTCGCCCTGCCTGGAATCGGTAGCCTTCCTCTCTGCACTTTTGCCTGGAGAAATCCTTCCAAGTCATGTCAAATACCATCTTCTCCATAATCCATTCCAAACTTTTCCACAGTGATTTCTCTCCCTCCACGAACCCCTAACAAACATCCTTCATTAATACCTGTCGCTCTGTCAGAGCATTCATTCCCCAACATGTCTAGAGACCCCATATGCGCCACGTTCTGTCAGGTGCCTGCCCACAAGGAGCTCACAGACTCTGGGAGAAACAGGTAAGTTAGCACTTAAGACACGGTGGAATAAACCTTTAACAAGGGTGTGTGCAAATTCCATTGTCTAAGGGTGTGTGCAAATTCCGTTGTCTAAGGATTAGAAAGAGAGCAAAACCTGTCGAAGACAGATCAGAGATCCAGGACTAGGGAAACTGCTGAAAGTGATACAAAGTTCTGAAAAGTCTGCAGATTTGCTTCCAGAACAGTTAATGCCCGGGAGATCTAAGGTCTTCATTAATTATCTCTCCTCACCAGAGCTGTTGGTGTAGTGAGTAGAGATTCTTCTGTGCTTATATATTTGATCTTTATGGGGAAAAAATAGAATCTCATTAATTCCATATTTAAAGAAAAAATACATATTTTTTCTTTCTTTTTCTTTTTTTTTAGAGTGGGGGAGGGGCAGAGGGAGAGAGAATCTTAAGCAGGCTCCACACCCAGCTCAAAGCCTTACTCAATCTCACAACCCTGAGAACATGACCTGAGCCGAAATCGAGTTGGACACCTAACCGACTAAGTCACCCAGCTGCCCCTACATGTTTATTTCTTAAGTGCAGTAATAACATATGGTCATTTGGTAAAATTTAGGCGATATATATATATATATATATTTCTTCATGTATGTGTTTATCCTGCATCATCATTCAAGGATAACCACTGTTCACATATTGATATATAATCTTCCAGACTCCATATAGAAGTGAAGACAGATTTTAAAACAAAATGAGATTTTACTACACATACTGTTTTATGACCCCATTTTAACAACAAAATACCTCTCCATATATTTGTGTATATGCATGTGTGTGAATGAATACACACACCTGCCACATAATTTTTAATATGTGTATATATTTTATTGTGTAGGTGTGCTTTCATTTATTTAACCAATCCCCTACTATTGGACAATGAGATCATTTTTTATTTTTACCATTATAAATAATACTGCAATAAACCTTAAAAATACATATTTTCATAGTTACCCAATATTCTCTGACTGATAAACCCTTCACAGTGGAATTACGGGGACAAAGTATGGACATAATTTAAGGCATTTGACACATATTGATATTTACTCACCTACTTATTTTTCATAAAAATCTGTTTTTCTGTTCATTTCACCAGCCCACATATATTTTTGTCAAGTTACAATATCTAGAGTTCCCAAAAAGCATTTTTCTAAGTGAATGCCAACTTATATGATCACCAAATACACAAAAGCAGGAGAAATAAATCCAGGGGTGGCATAAGCTGAGGAAAAACCAAAACAAGCCTACTCTCACAGTAAAGTAGTTAAGCTGTCTTCTTAAGCTCACTCTATCAGAGTTATTGCCACTTATTCATAAGGGCACCCGGCAACAGCTGTTCACCTGGCCAAGCAACCTCTCCAAAGAAAGATCCCCATATGTTGCAGCAAGAGGCACGTGAGCTGGTTCCTAGAGAGAAAATGACCTTGTTTCCTGATTCTGTGTGATGATGCTTTAATCAGAGAGATGGGGGGGCGGGGAAGAACTCAGATTCAAGTCTTGTGGAAGAGAAACTTGTCATCTTCATTATTTTATTGGGTTCAAAGGGCTCACCCATACTCTGTTTCATCTGGAGGGAGACAAACAAAGCAGGTCTGTTAGGGACTCTTTTATCACTGGGCTTGCCCAGAGCCCACAGGAACAAGTGACAGAACAAGGCCTGGGATCCAGGGCCTCTCAAATAATCTTGTCACTGTAAATATTGATTAAAATACAAAAAAAAAAAAAAAATTCTGTGAGGTTACAGCAGAAAGAAAATAGAAGTAGAATTCTAATTTTTTGCAAATTTTTCTATATGTAATCAGAATATGTGCTACTTTTTTTTTTTTTTTTTAATGTCAGAAGTGGGGATCAGCCTCTGCTGCCAGGGACAGGTGGGTGTCGAAGTTGTGAAATTCTGGTTGTCAAAGGACTATGGGGAAATGATTGGTCATGTACTTAACACCACTTTGTATTTCTAGATTAGTCCCAGTTTGGTCGTCTGAGAAATGGGGATCTATATCTACTTTTCAAGGTTCTAGGAACATGAAAAGAACCAACAAGTACCCCACAACACTCTATGCTATGCTCTTTATTCTTTGCGGCCAGTTTCATCCCCTCTCCTGGACTTGAGCTCTTTTTTTTTAAGCTTTTATTTATTTATTTGACAGAGAGAGACACAGTGAGAGAGGGAACACAAGCAGGGGGAGTGGGAGAGGGAGAAGCAGGCTTGCCGCCGAGCAGGGAGCCCGATGCGGGGCTCAATCCCAGAACCCTGGGATCATGACCTGAACTGAAGGCAGACGTTTAAGCACTGAGCCACCCGGATGCCCCTGGACTGTGAGCTCTTTAAGAGCAGGAATAACGTGCCTCTGTCCTGGGGCACAGCTGCAGAGAGGGGGTCCTGGATAACATTCCTTCTACATGCCCACAAACAGGCTATCTTAAAAAATTGTACTATAACACTATTTTATGTTATACACAATGCTTAATAGATATTAAGCAACAAATATTTATAGTAATATATAGAAGTTTTTACATAAATGGGTTCATAATATAGACTTTTTTCCTTGAAATTTTTTTTCCATTTAATAATATAATTTGGACATATTTCTATGTAGGTGCATTAGATCTTCCCTTATTCTTTGTATTGGCTACATAATATTTCATCAAATGGACTAAAATATCATAAATTTACTTAACTTTTCTTCTATTGGTTGTTGGATATTTCAAATTTGTCACCTTTACAAACGATACTGTAATGGAACATTCTATACATATGCCATTGTCCACATATATAAGTGCTTCTTTGAGTCAAACCTAGAAGTAAAAATTTAGGGCTCAGAACTCTTGTATCTTTCACGTTTTAATCAATGCCATCAAACTAACCTTCAAAAGGTTTTCCAAACTATCCTCCTAAGCATATGAATGTTCATGTTTCCCTGGGTTTATAGACCAGCCCTGGGTTTTATCATTCTTTTGCATCTTTGCCAATTTGGAGAAAAATTATATCTGTTGTCATTTTAATTTCTTTTTTAAATAGTGAAGCTGAACATTTTACTGGCAATTTGTACTCTTTTGTGTTAATTGTCTACTCATGCCTGTTGTCAGTTTTCCTATTGATTTTTTTTCCTTATTGATTTATTTGAGTGCTTTGTGTATTAAGGATATTAACTTATCTATGAGTTTTAGATACTTTTGTTAGATTTTTATTTTATTTTATTTATTTATTTATTTATTTTTTAAGATTTTATTTATTTATTTGACAGAGAGAGAGACAGCGAGAGGGAACACAAGCAGGGGGAGTGGGAGAGGGAGAAGCAGGCTTCCCACCGAGCAGGGAGCCTGATGCGGGGCTCGATCCCAGGACCCTGGGATCCTGACCAGAGCTGAAGGCAGACGCTTAACGACTGAGCCAGCCAGGTGCCCCTTTTGTTAGATTTTTAAATTCTCTTTAATTTTGACACAGAGATATATGTGTAGTGGGTTTTTTGGTTTGGTTTGGTTTGGTAGTTTTATTTAGGTTGTCTCTTTACTTTCGGGCTTTGGTATATTGCTGTAATCGCCCCATTTTGTCCTAACCTAATTCATGCATTCTGCATTTATAAAATGATACGACTTGAACAAGATAATTTCTAAAGTATGTCCTACAGAGCCATGATTTTACATGATCTAAAACCCCATTGATTTAGACAGATGTATGGTACCCAGCCTAAATTTCTGAAAATAATGTATACAAAAGGATAGATCTTAACAAAACATTTAGTCCTTCCACATGTGAAGTGTAACCATAACTTTGGCAAGAAAATATTTCTGACTAGGGGTCTCCGTGGACATTTTTAATTTAAAAAATCAAATTAATTCATTCGAAATTCAATATATTTGCTGAGCCCCAAACCAAAGACTTCATCATTGCTTCCTTCCCACAGCGTCACGAAGCCGTGTTTCATGCGACACGACTTTGCCCTCTAGGCTCCAAACGATTGGACCCCGAATGGACACTTGACCCAAAATCAACCAATCCATTGGCTGGACAGCAACCAAGACCTATGTGGATTTTTGTTTTGTTTGTTTTGGTTTGGGTTTGGGGGGGTGTTTTAGAGAAAGGGAAAGAGTAGGCCAGTCAGATTTCTTTTTTTGTAATTTAATTTTGGGAAACTGAAAAGATAAACCAGTTAGCAGTAGAAGATGCAACCAGAAGAGTCATAATATAGAGCTATGCACTCCCGTGTGTATGGAACTCTGGAAAGGGCCAGCTGCGTGGGCGGGCTGCCAGTGGTCAAACGGGGCCCCATGCTTGGATTTAGTGCTGAATTTTATTTTTGAGTTTGGGTTTTGTTGTGAAGTGGATGGGACACTGGAGCGGGTACCAAGCGCTCCAGTCTCATCTCACACGATTCTGCTTCCCGCGGCTGCCTCCCTGCCCTGAATTCTCGGACCTGCTTCCCCCTCACCGTCCCGCCCCCTCCTTCCTTCCTCCTCCCCACACTGCCCGGCAGGGAACTGAGCATGGACTGGGGAGAGTCAGGCTCCTGTGCCCTGTGGCATCTAGAAATGGGATGTGGTGAGAGGTGTCCCTGCCCCAGGATGGCGCACCATGGCTCATTTGGCGGGCGATTCAGTGGAGCAAATCTCTCGGCCTCCCCCGATCCAGGTACTTCGTGCATCATCACAGGCAGAGGTTGCAATACCACTGGGCCTTGGGGATTGCCTGTCTGCCTTGGGTTGGGGGGTGGGCTCGGGGGAAGGGGTGATGCCTGGCTCAACTTCACCCCGCCCTCGGGCACAGTGCTCCCATCTGGTGGATGGCAGGGAAGGGGAACCCAGCTGTGGGTGCCAGGTTGCAGGCCTGGGCCCCTGGGACCAGTAGGGTGTGTGCTGCCCTGTGAGTGTCTCCTTGCCTCAGGAAGGCCAGTGTCTAAATAGCAAATAAGAAACACCGTGCTGGTGGAGACAGAGAAGGGAGAGAAAGGGCCTCTGAAGAAAGCAGAAGTTTTATATCTTAGTTCACATCTAACAACACCTTTTTTCTCCTTTTTGAACAAGGGACCCCTCATTTATTTTGCAGTGGACCTAGAAAATTCTGTAGTAGGCCCTGACTCTAAGTCAGCAGCAGAAGCCATTAGTAGGGAAGAGAGAACAGAATAGGTGTAGAGAGAGGAACTGACAGATGGAGAGAGGAAGAGCTCTGTCAGGAATCTGATGAGTCCTCAGTTCCAGTCTAGACGCTTCCAATCAACCCTCCTTTCGTGAGGTAACAGAAGAGGCTCTCTGTGTCTTGCAACTAAATAAACCGGATCAAATGATGAAAGCAAACACTCCCTGAAAGGTTCTAGAGAGGATACAGAGGTTCTCAAGTCACAGTCCTCGTCTCAAAGAGAATGAAATGAGCTATAATAACACAGTAAAGAATAATAGTAAGGACAATAACGGCTCACCCCAAGGGCACGGACACTATGCAAAGCACCATGTTTGCACCATCACATTTCATCCCCTCAACCCAAACTACCGCATGAAGGAGGAACTACTGTTCACAGATGGGGGAACAGAGGTGTAGACGGTCCGGGTGGCAGAGCCAGGACCCGACTTGCAGCTTGTGAGAAATCTTTTCAGAATGGTATAAAGCACCAAAATATCAGGGAGAGGGACCAGGCTACTTCCGGCGGGAGAAATCAGGGAATGCTTTCCAGAGGTTGCACCCAACATTTGGTGGGTACTTGGTAAAGGTTTGCTAAACGAACGCGGTTGAGTAAATGACTAACTGAATGAATGAACGTGGATTGGATTTAAAAGGAAAGCTTTGGGGGTGGGGGCCAAACACAGAGACAGATCATTAGCAAAAGGGCTGGGATGGAAGAAGGCAGTGAGCTTGCCCATTGGCAAGCAGGCTGGCTTGGCTGGAGTTGAGGGCAACTTAAAGGGAGCAGAAGGATGGGTGGACCGGACTCTGAGATCTCCAGGCTGAGAGGTTTACGCTGTACTTGGTAGGTAATCTTGAGCCACTGAACATTTATAAGCAGAAGAGATCTGATCGAAGTCATGCTGTAGGGAAGTTAATTAGTTGATAGTGAGTAGAATGAAATCAGAGGAAGCAGAAACAGAGAGCAAGGAGATAACAGGAAGCTGCTAGGATAGGCCAAGCGGGAGCTAAGGAAGGCTCCAAGAAGGTGGAGGGAAGGGATCTGATAAGACGCACATCAGAGGAACAAACAGGAGTTATGTAGGTGTGTGGGCAGCGTAAGGGGTGAATAATAAAGCGGGTTCTCAGGTGTCCAGCCTGTGTGCCTGGAGAAAAAGGGAGCCCTGTCAGCGATACCAAAGTCAGATGGTGGCTTTATTTCCGATGTTGACAAGGAGGGAAGGGAATGAAAGGAGTTCTGGGAAAGATCTCGAAAACACTGGGTTCTCCCTGCATTTAACTACACTCTAGAAATGGATTTGATAAAGGCTTTCTTCGGGGCGGGGAGGACTGGTTCGCCTGGTGATGGGTATTAAAGAGGGCACGTTCTGCATGGAGCACTGGGTGTTACACGCAAACAATGAATCATGGAACACTACAACAAAAACTAATGATGTAATGTATGGTGATTAACAACATAATAAAAGAAAATTTAAAAAAAAATGTCAGTCTAGTTCCCATCGCATGAATATCAATCCAGTGGGATCTATAGTTCAGAGTTGTATGAATATAGATAGTCAGAATTTTTAACATGAAAATAGTGATAGCACATTAATTCGAGCTCCCTAATTTAGAATTTGTGATTTTTCTAACTGGCTAGGCAAACGTTTACCTTTATTTAAGCCAATTCATGCCTCATAAACTAGGACAAATTGCAAGTTTAAATATTTCAGGGGGATATCTACCACATTTGAGAGAGTAAACCATCTTCATGTTATTCTCCCATATTCTGACAAGCATCGTTTACATAAAATGGCTGATGAGACGTTCTTTATACATCCCTCTTGTTGTTTCATTAAAGAGGGTCCTTTCACTACTACGAAAGACTCGGTCCATGTGCTTGAGTTATCATAGGCCCTCGTAAGTAATAAAAGTGCATTTCCTAAACTCCTCCTCCATTCCAGACGCCATCCTGATTCAGACTGACCTTTACCATACATCACTGTAAAGAAATCCCCGTGGGGTTGGTTATCATGGTGAGCTGCTAGTCATCTGAAAGGCAAGGTCAGTGGCTCTTTGTAAGGTCTGCTCACACTGAAAAGGGCCACTGGAGGCATGACAAGGAGGCTCGCCCAGGCCGTTCCACCCCGCCGACTTCCAGATCGGCCCAGCACATGGCCTAGTCTATTGCTTTTCATTTCCCTGTACCTGAGATCCTGCCATCACGTTGGCCTCCCTGACACCAGCCCCGGGTTTCCATACGAGGCCATGCCTCGGCTCACCCGGTTCACGCACCAGTAATTGGGTCAGTCCTGTAGTTATCGACTTATTTGTAATTTCAAAAAGGCTGCAAGACTGGGAAAGGATTTCCCCATTTGCTAGGGTAGAGAAGGGGGTAGCCTAAGCTCTTGCATCTGGAAACAGGGACAAAATTCACCAGTTGTCTGAGAGACTTCAACCATACATAAAGAATTTCCTTAAGATGAAAATGTTCCAGACGAGAATAGACTCCCAGGGAAGGCTGTGAAAACTGCCCTCAAGGTTCAAAATAGAGAACAGAGCCTCACGGCTCCGAGTTCATTTCTAAAGGCAGAATGACCTCTGAAATCTTGCCGCAGGACTTAAAGGCTAATTTGCACAATGGGTAAATACGCCACATGGCCGTAATCAATAAGAACGATTTCTTCCAGCCCTCAAATAAAGCCAGTTGCGTTCCCGCACGGCCCTACTGTGTACGCAGCGGAGGATGGTGCTGCTTGCCCTTCCGCTGCTCCCTGATTTGGGGGTGAACCTATGACACAAGAGAGGTGTATCACACAATGATGTGTAAATAAAGGGATAAATAAAGCACGATCAGAAGACATGATTTTTCATTCCATTCTTTTATTATATTCACTATTCCAGCCTTCTAAGCATTTGAGTTATGTCTATATGCATCTGTCTTCCTAAGCACCTTAATATGAACCACTCAGAATCTTCTACAATGTTTCCTGGCTGGCTTTGCACACAGTAGGTATTCAATAAACATGTGATTAATTAAATTGAGTCAGTGAGCAATGACTGGTTTTGTTTTGTTTTGTTTTCTAAATGGACCTTATTTTTCTAAATGGAAATCCTGGGGCTGCACTTGTAGGCGAAGATCACTTTCTTCTTCTCTTCCGCATTCCAGACTTGTGCCCAGAGGCCTTTGGTGGGCGAGGGAGGGTAGAGTCCAAAATGAGCTCACTGGCATCAAAATCCCCTAAGGCTTCTGAACATGGAACTTGACATTTTTCACATTCTCTAGAGATATTGGCTTACATTTAAACTTCATTCCCTTCCCGTTCCTCCTCCCTGTCACTCCAACTAAATGAATTATCTCAGCATGTCCCTCACACATTCAACCATTTCAAAATAAACTCACCTCCTGGACAGAGGGTAGCTTTAGAAACTCTTGTAGCCAGGCCGATGGACCCACAGCTAATATTAAACCAATGACCCCGGATCTCCCACAGAGCACATGGGTGCCACCACACCTGTGACAGCTTGTTCTTTGAGCCAAGACACACACCTGCTGTAGGTATAAAGTGGATTTCCCATGTGAAATTGTCCCTGACGCCCCAATTTGAATTGACCCCTTTGCAACCTGACCTTAAAGAAAGAAGTTAAATGCTTAATTGGTGGATGTATTATCAGGTGTAAATAAGGGATGGAGGAGATAGCTTCCCTGAAGTCAGATAAACTACTTCCCTTTTGCCTATCATTTTCTTTTTTTAAAACTTCATTGACTCCAAGGTATCCAAAGGTATTTATTTCTGAGTGATGTCATGAACGATATACCTTTATAGGCGTATATGTGTCTCTGGCATGTTTACTTGTAACTATTGTTTTGAGAATAAATGTTAAGAAAGTTCCATTGTAACAAATTCAAACTTGAACTTTTGTGTCAGTGAGAAGTTAAACCCCCACCCCCCAATAGAAGCAAGATTCTTCAATCAATAAAGTGATTTGTTTCTGTTTAAATTTAAAGACCGTAGCAACTTTCCTTTGGACCACTAGTAATACAGTTGTACCTGACTGTAACTAATTTCTTTCTGAGAAAATATTCTTTGGGACCTAGTAGTCATAGAAGACAGTCTGAGAAGAAAAAATGAATAATTGGTTTTTTGAATCTGTATTTTATATCGTTAGAAAGGGATCTAAAAGGAGGATTCTCAGAGAGCATGGAGCACCTCGCTCCTAGCAAAGCATATCAGAACCACAAAGGTTGGAGGCGGATTAAAATGATGCAAGTTTTCCCCACATCCCATTCTCACCCCAGCCCTGCCTGTCTGTGAGAATATCACCTGGATGAGCAACTGTTACTAATACTCCTTTGTTCTCAACCTGTAGGGCTGGGAACAACATAGAGAACCACAGTCGAGGTGAAATGTAGTGAACACAAGCGACCAGAAGAGCTGGATGGGAAGAGACAGGGAATGGAGAGATCTTAGCATCTATTTCCCCCAGTTTCCTTGGTCAAACATTCACCATTCCCTTTTATAACTGCGTTAATCGTCTTTGACTTCTTCACAATCCTATTTATGTAATCCAGAATAACGTTTGATTTCTTTTATTGCTACAGATCCTGGTGCCCAAGTCAATTAAAATTTTATCTGCCTCTGCACTTGGATTCCTCCTCTCAAATCTCCTGCCTGTGACCGTGGAGGATCTGTTTTACCCCTGAATTTCTTGTCCCTGGTCTCATTACCTTATGTGTCACTACAGTGAATTGGATAATCAAATTACCCACCTCTCCTGGTCTAACACTTAAGTTTTATTGTCCTTACTGACCACCTTTGTTCCTGCCTCAGACTTCTCCATGATCTTCAGCTCCCAGTAGGGCTTCCCTCACTCTGTGTGGGGGCATGGCTCAGCTCAGCCCCTATACCTTCTCCCTGTGGGCTGAACACTCACCGCTACCCTAGAGCCCAGGTTCAGCGACACAGTCATCACCCCCCAGCCTCATCCACGAGTGGATTCCCCCAAGCTTTTGCAGACATTACCCCATATAATGTGATGGAAGGGGATCCTAGAATATCTCCCCCCAGATAACCCATATCACTAACACCTGACTTTATGGGGACGTTTAAAACTCTACAAAACCAAGTAAGCCCCAAAACTCTGGGGCCATTGTTCTTTATTGTGATTCTAACAAGTATTAACGTTATTCATTTCCTCCTAAAGATGGAATTCGAGGGTCTCAATCCAAAATGACCACCCAGTCCTCTTTTCCTCCACCTTTCTTCCAGCTCATCATTCCCGGCATATGGCTGAACCCTACAGCTGCTCACAGAGCTGGTCCACCCCATGGAAATGTAAACTCGCTGAGGCATCATCTTATTCATCTATGCACCTCCCAAAATATAGCATAATGCTGAGCATATAGCAGATTTTCAAAATATATGAACGTTCCTTCTTTGTGGAAGGACCACAGGAAGGGAGAAGAGAGACAAAGCAGGGATGAGATGGGTCTAAGACAGCTGGGAGGCATCACTGATCAGGTACTCATGGGATTTCCCCTCAAAAAGCCTTTTGCTTTTCAAATGCTCACTTCTTATGGTCCTGTTATTTATTATTCAGGTGTGTTTCCACATGTTCTTCCTTGGAATGAAGTCTCTCCTGGTTTTTTCTGTTTTCCATGCTTAATTTCTGAATCTCTCCAAGTGGCATGATGTTGCTAGTCTTCAACGGAAACATATGTCCGTTTCTAACATTTGCACCCCATCTTCCTGAAAGTTCCGAGGCAAAAAAATTTATTTAAACATTTTTAGCCACATCTACTTCTTTTTTCAATAAATTACCCTTCCCGTGTCTTCGCCATCCAGCTGTCTAGTTCAATGACCCCTGTGTTCCTTACACACTAGGAAAATTTTCCCATGATTTCTCTTAACCTTCAGTGCAATCTCTTTTTCATATGCTACCTTTGCCTTTCTTATCTTTTTTTACACTCTCTGGACTTTGTTCAGTAATCCTCCCCAGCCGCCTCTGTACCTGATGCTTAATGCCTCACATACGCCTCTTTCTTACCTTTGATTACTTTTTTTTTTAACTTGTTCATCCACATTGTGGATTCTCTTATTACCAGGACTGCATGCAAGATGACCCCTGAGTTTATATTAATTTATGTTTGAATACTTTCCATTTCCAAGCATGTTCTCCATTTCTTCCCTCACCTCAGCCCCTGTGCTTTTTACCTAGCCCCTCCGATGCCCCTCAGAAATGCTCAGCATCTTTACGAGACAGGATAGTGACAATGAACTCTGCTTCTGGTCTCAGCTGCATCACCTGCTCCCCAGAAGTAACTCAAGGGAGGGAAGAGGGCGCCCCCAGGAAATGTGTCCCAGAAGAAAGAATCCTTGTAAACAGTAGGATGAAAATTCTCCTCCATTTGTCATTGTCTACTCCTGTGCCACACATTTCACAAGGAGAACCACAGACAGGAAAAGGCTCCTTTGTGCTGAGCTTCCTCCAGTCTCCTCAGTGATGTGGAGCCCACAAGGTTGTTGTCAGAGGAGAGGGCCCCGGATCTAGAAGCAGGGCAAGGCGCCCCAGTCCTGGCTTTGCCACTAACCAGCTGTGAAGTCTCAGCCTCTTCTTCTCTCTTGTCCTCGGTCGGCTCTCCCAGCCTCCATTTCCCGTGGCTGTTCAACGAGGGCTAGAACTCTATCACTCAGGGTCCGGCCTGCAGTTCCAAAGGTGTCCACTGTGACAACTTTCTCTCTCTCAGCGGCCGCCATAATGAAGACATAAGCAGACTTTGTCCTCATTATTCACACCCTCCCTCTGGTTCTTTTTGCTCTCTTTTAAGCTTCTCTTCCTCCCCAGCCCACTAGATTCCCACCAGGGCTACCATGTTATGTAAGATGTAACTCCATTCACCCTCCCCAACCTTCCCATAAGGAGAGAGGCTCCTACAGTACGCAGACCAAGGGGCCGAGGAGGCGGTCTGGTGCAGAAGGAAACCAGCCCTGGAGTCAGATTTCCCGATTTCACACATGGCTCTGTGACCTCTGATGTGTGATGCGGCCTCTCCGTGCCTCTGGTCCTCATCTGCAAAATGGGGACAACATCTGCACCTAAGTCAGAAGGTTCCAGAGAGGATTCAGTAAATTACTACTCATAAAGCATTAGAAGAATACCTCTCGGGAAGTAAGCACGCTATGGATGTTAGCCAAAGAGAAAAGAAACATTTGTGTGGCAGAAGTCTCCAAATCTTAAAATAAAAGACCGACTTCTAATGCATCAGTTTCAAGAAATAGTAAAGCAAATGAGGGAGGTTTCGAGGCTAGAAAGGACTATTGTGTTTCCCTAAAATCACAACACACAGGTTGGCCTCCCCAACAAGCACTCACGCAGGTTCTCTGGGGACTGATTTTAGAGCTCAGATTTTAGATTTTAACCGAGCTGTATTATTTTATATCAAAACTCCAGTTTCCACAGAGATATTCAGTATATTTTTTATTTTGAATGTAACAAACCAATTAAAGAATGTTTCACAGTAGGTCCCTTTTGGGCTCCCAACCAAAGAACACGTATGATCTCTGAGACCTTTTAGTTTCTGTTACAGATACAACTTGTAACCATGAGGTGACCTAATTTTAAATTTCTCTCTGCCACTAGAACCTGAAAAAGTGTCTTCTCCAGCAGGTAAACTCAGTCAACTCATATAATCTAACACGTTTTAGAGTATCCTTCTCTACAGGTAAGGGGATAATGGATGAGGGAGATGCCTTCAAATAATAAAAAGCTCATGACTCCCAGACACTTTATTGTTGGATGGCTGGACACAGGAGGGTTACAGCAACCATTGGGGTCTCTGGTGCCATGCATCTAGATTTAAGGGATACTTGGAAACATACCATAGTCTTCAAAGGCAAGTCGCACTATTCTGCAAGGCTGCAAGACTCGGGCAGTTTGTTGGAGATTTTGCCCCATGTAAAGTGATCTTTTTGTAGGACTTGGTTATAACTTAGTGGGTAAAAATTGTCTCTTGATGTTGAGGTGAATATCAAAGTTATAGTGAAGGCACCTAAATGACCTTGTTCTTCTAATATCTAAATACTATCGTTTGGAAACCTACAGGCTGATAATTTAGAAGACTAGAGCTGTTACTTAAAGAAACAGTGATGAGAAAGATGAGAGAGGCAGCCAAGATTGAGGACACATTTTAAGGCTCACTGTTATTAGAAATATGACTTTTCTCAAATATTAAAAATAAATCTTTAATTCCCCTCATGCCATCCAGAGTCTTTTCTACAAACATCTGGATAAAGGAATCACATCAAATCCATGGTGTTTTGAGACATTCCTGAAGCATAGATGTTCTTGAGATTATGCCTTTGGATTACTTGAATAGAAATAATAAATACTTTCAGTACTCAAAGCTGTAATGCTTTGGGTTGGATTTGGATTTTTGTTTCATTTCAGTAAAAGGTGGAGATTCAAAGTCGGCTCCTTAACCAGAATGATATATTGGATGTGAATATAGTTTATTGCTTTCTGACCTACATTTCCCCCTTTTTTCATCATTTGAAAAGTTACTTGACAAGTTGAACGCCCGCAGCTCAGCATTTCCAAACATCTGCCTTGAAGGAAGCACTTTGCTTCGGATTTTCACATGATGATCAAAAGTGGGTTTAACTTTCTCAGGTTAAATGGGAACAAGGGGGATGGTCAGACGGCGATAGAAATATATTTGAGAGCAACATGAAAGAGAAAAAAAAATACTTGGAGCTGACAGACGCTTAACCCGAGAGTCAGCCTGGACTCACGAAGACAGATTTCAGCTGAGAGATGAGTCATCTGTGGTCTGGCGCTGGCTCTGCCCCAGTTTGCCCATCTGTATGATGGGGACTCCAGAGTCTATCTACCCTTTGGAAGAAGGTAGAGTCAGTGGATGATGAAGATGTGACCTAACGTCCCGACTCTGCTATAAACTAGCCGTGTGACAATGGGACAACCTGCTATCCTTTGAATGCCCTTTTCCTATAAAAGAGGTCCCGACCACCCCTGGCATTCTATAATTCAGAATTTGAAAAGGAAAACTCAAAAATGCAAATGGGACCTTAATACCAGCCTAAGGAAACTGGAAATTAAAATACATTAAAATTCACACTTACAATTCAGACCATTCAGTGGTACACACCAAACTCCTGGTATGAGCCAGAACAAGGGCTACACCCAGGACCAAAATGAGACGGGGTCCCTGCCCTGTCTGAGTTCATAATCTAGGGGGGAAGGGCCACATCCATCAAATAATCATACAAACAAATATAAAACGATGCCAAGATAAAGGTTGAAGAGCCTAAAAAAGGAGAGAACACAAAGGAGAAACAGTTAACCAACGACTTTATAATGTATCCTTTAATTAGAGCACTAAGAACTTGAAAGCAACTACAAAAAATTAAGAGCACCAGTATTTTTTAATTATCATCTGTTCTGGAATTCCATAATGTGTCCCACAGAGTGGATTCCATAATGTATTGTAGAATTAACCACCATCTTCCAAGGGGGTCTTCCTGGTTCAATCCCACTTCTGTTTCTTCACTCAGTCAAAACATTTTTACCATCACAGTGCTATGTACCAGACATCTCTCTGGGCACTAGGCATACAACAAGAACAAGACAGTTCTTGCCAAGTTAGCCTTTGCTGGGCAACAGAACTTCTCAAAACTTAGTGGCTCAATACAACCATGATTTATTAATTTCCATGATTCTGGGGGCTGGCTGGCTGGTTCTCCTGCTGATTGTGCCTGGCTCAATTGTGTGCTTGCGTTCAGCTGGAAGCTTGGCAGGGCTGCAGGGTCTGAGATGGCTTCACTCTAATGACAAGTCCAGGGGTTGGTACAGGCTATTGGCTGGGGTGTCTCTGTTCTCCTCCAGCTTCCTTACGTGGTGGTCCCAGGGCAGCCTTCGGAGAGAGAGAGACAGAGAGAGTAGAAGCTGCAAAGTATCTTAAGCCCTAGCCTTGGAAGTCATCTAGCATCACCTTTATGGCATTTTGCTAGTCACAGAAAATCACATGAGCTTCCCAGATTCAAGAGGTGGAGAAACAGACTCCATCTCTAAGGGGTGCACATACCAAGACGGGAGGAATTTGTGGCCATGTCATCATGATTAAGAGCATGGATTCTGGAACCAAAGACCGCCTGAGTTCTTATCCTGCTCTGTCATTCATGTGCTAGCGAAGTAGTATTGGGCAAGTTCCTTTCTGTCTATGTGTCTCAGTTAATCTGTAAAATGGGAATGCTAACAGTTCACAAGGTCCTGGAGAGGATTCAATGAGTTGACATATGTATAGCCCCGAAGATAGTGCCAGGCTTGTAGTAAGCACTGAATAGAGGTTAGCTAGGAGTATTGGCATTGGTATTCGTATTAATCCAGTCTCCGTGGGAGACAGAGAGTCATCAATAAATTGCACACAGAGATTAGCAGCCGTGCAAGTGCTCTGAGGGAAGAAGGGAAAATGACAAGAACAAATAGCACAGGGCAAATCAAGGAGCTTCCCTGGGAAGTGGTGGCCAGCTAAGGCCTGAATAGTGTGCACATGAGCCCACATGAAGGCCGGAAGGGGTCTTTAGGAGCCAGGAGTCGTGTCTACACAAGCTAAGGTGGGAAAGAGGAGCATAGGACGCAAGGCACTGAAAATCCAGTCCTTTCATTCTTCTCTTCCCTCAGCACTTAAAGGAGTTGAATATCAGTAATTCCACATTTCGGCGACCCTCCATTTAAAGTATTCTTTTGTTTTTAAAAGATTTACTTATTTATCTTGGGGGGGGGGGCGCAGAGGGAGAGGGAGAGAGAGAATCCCAAGCAGGCTCCATGCCCAGCACAGAGCCCGACACGGGGCTCCATCCCAGGACCCTGAGATCACAACCTGAGCTGAAATCAAGAGCCGGACGCTTAACCGACTGAACCACCCGGGCACCCCTCCCTTCAAAGTATTCTTAAAGCTATTATTGAAGCAGTGGAAATGAGCCCAAAACGGTTTGTCTTTGGAATCAGCTAGGCCTCATTCCCATTCTGCCCCTACCATTTACCAGCTGTGCAAACTTGAATAAGTTGCTTCACCTCTCTGAATCTCAGGCTCATCAACCTATACATTAAAACCAAAGTCCTTGACTTTTAGGGTTGTTGTGAGTAGAGTATAATATTCAAAATACTGAGCCATCAGCACAGACACCAGTGGCCATGTGTTCCCAGTGTTTCCCACAGCTTGGGCCTGGTCCTGAGGATTAATTGATGGATACAGGGGAGCCTTCAAGGGTGCTTACAACTTAGCAGGAGCCAGTAGACAGTTGCTCTTATTATTATTACGTAGAGTGTTCCCTTTGCTCCCCAGCTCCCCAGTGGGGCTCCCTGAGAACCCTATCCCCCGAGCCCCCTCAGTGCAACCAGCCCAGGGCTCGCTCTGCAGCCAACTGCTGACAGCCCAACTGGGGTTTGTATCCAGGAGACCTAAGCAGGCTCCAGCGCCATGGAGATGGCTGAAAATGACTCATCCAGCCTGGCCCAGCAAGGAGAGGGAAGTTTGAAGTTGAAAGGTTTTAAGGGGCTGGGCCTCCCCTTCCTAGGGGCTCCTCTCTGTTTTCCCAGTCTTCTCCCCACTCTGTGCCGCTCACTCCCAGAAATACCCCTTCCCAGGGCAGCTCAGCTTCAAGGATTCAGTCAGCCTCTTCCTTTACCCGCCACCCCCTGCCGCCGCCACCATTCTCTCTCTGTCTCTCCCTCCCCCCCTCTTTTTTTTAACATGCAAGTTGCCATGAAAAATTTGTTAATGAAATATTTGCTCAGAAGTCTGCTCTGGACTAGACTGATAACCTATCTGTGTTTGAGTTTGGCTTCCCATATTCTAAATACTCATCTTCTGTCTGTTTAGCTTATTGATTGGTTTGGCAGGAAAAGGAGCCTTGTCATCAGTGACCAAGGTCAAACTAAACAAAAAGGGAAGGGTGGGGAGGAGGACAGGAATAGAGGGGCTCAGGAGGCCAGAGACTTCTCCAGGTTTTCTTGAAGGGACAGCCCCCTTCTGTCGCTCCACCCCCAGGTCCAAGTGACAGTTGGGCCTGAGCTGCCAACAGGGAGGCTGTGGGCAGGGCATGGGGGGCCCCACGCGGACTTGGTGCAGATGCTACAAGGTGGGGGGTTGGCAGCTGGAATCAACTTAGGGGACTTCTTGGTCTGTCCCCGGGCAGATGTGTTAGGAACAATGACAGAGGGCATGCATACCTTGGTGAACCGTGTTAAAGGACTTCTCAGGCTGCCTTTGCTGACAGTTCTGGTGAAGTCTAATTTCTTGATAAGGCTGATTTGTTAATTAAAGGAATGATAGTTGTTTAAGCACAAATGCATGGCCTCAAACATTGATTACCCTCAAGCATTTGTGACTCTACTGGGGTCTGGATGTACTACTCTGAGCTTTCACTTCTGACCGCCATCTTAATTATGTTTCTCAAGGCTGCCAATTAATGAGGTGGCAGTCAATGAGCGCACACCGGTTGGGCAAGGTAGGGGTGCCTGGGTGTGTAGAAGGGGGCTGGAGCCGGGCTGGAATCCTGCTTCCACCCTATCAGCTGTGTGACCAGGGCCAGCTTACTTAGGCCCCCTGAGTCTCAGTTTCCTCATCTGTCAAACATACCTACCTCAGAGGTGTTATGAGGAAGAATGAGATAGCTTCTAGAAAGTGCCATGCATGCTCAGGGATCTAGAAGAAATTGTTTGGGATCATATGTCTGCTACAGGGACGTCACAAGGTAGATCATCCATCCCCACCACTGCCTTGTGGAGAGACTTATTTGTGGCAAGACAAACTTTATTCCCTCACTTACTGAACACAGCTCATGGAGGTGCACCCAGCATTCTGGGCACTGGGAATGCGGGTACAGTTAAGACACAGTCCTAGCTCTCCGAGAGCTTACAATACTTACTGGGAAAAACGCACAAAAACATGGAAAGTAAATGGGCACAGACCCGGTGACTCTAGAGACAGCTGAGAACACAATGGAGGAGTGACCATATCTCCCTGGTGGGCGGAGGAGGGAGGGAGAGAGGGTCCAGAAAGTCTTCTCAGAGGATGTTTTGAAATAAGTGTGGCTTGCCAGTGGACAAGGGAGAAAGTGAGTGTGGGGAACAATGACATTAAAGAGTGGCCTTCACAGCCTCTTCTGAGAATTGCAGGTGGCTCCCGCGGCTGGAGGGCTAGGTGGGGACAGCGGAGGTGAGAGGCTGAGGCTGGAGAGGGGGTTGGGGGCCTGGGGCTGCCTACAGGGAGTGCAGGAGCCTGTGGGGGTCAAGTAATAGAGGCAGTGAGTATGGACTCATCACCAGAAATTTGTCTGCCAGTGGGAGGAAGATGATCGGGCGCCAGTTATTGAAAGGATGTGGTTAGAGGCCCTTAAAAAAAAAAAAAAAGTATGAGACTTAAAACACACTAAGAAGCTATATAGAAGGAACCAGTAAAGAAGGAGACATTGAAAATATGAGAGGGACAGGAGCAACTCAGCGGAGCCAGATGCTAGTCCAGGAGTCATGGGAAGGGAGGGGAATCCAGGGCCCAGAGCAAGAGTGAGCCTCCAGCAGGGGGGTGATGCCTCTCTCTCGAGCCTGGAGGGACAAAGTGAGAGGTAGGTGCAGAAGGGAATGCCTCTGGGAGAGGCCAGAGCTTTAGAGCATGTTTCTGAGAGCTTTGCATCGCTCTGTGAGCTAGAAGGCAGGTTATCTGCTGAGCAAGAGAGGCTGGGATGAAGCAGGAGAGTGGAGAAACGGCAATGTTTTGCGGGGAGCTGGGAGGGCTCACTTGGCTACAGTAAAGTGTGCTCGGGAACCCAAGGGCCCAGCCGAGGCCACAGATCATACACCGTGGGGGGTCCCAAGGCACCCATTTGGGGGATTACTTCACTGAACTCCGTTGAGAGAGGGCATGAGGCAAATGATTAGTTGGATTGAAGCAAGGATGAGCCTTTGTAGGATTGTAGGACACTAAGGGTGCTGGGCAATAGAAAGTGGAGGTGATATATCCTAGCATTGGCAAGAGAAACAAAGGCCCCTGGGAAGATTAACAAGAAAAAGTGGAAGTCAGGAGATGGCTGGTCTCCATGACTTCAAACAGCAAGCGGGCTGGAAGCAGGGGACCAGCCTGGTGGTGGGTAGGAGGATGTGACAGCAGAGTAATATCCTGGGGTTTCAGAGGAGGGTAGCCAGTTCCAAGGGCTGATAAAGCCCAGTGTGTGGCCTGGGAGCGGTGGCCACAGTGGAGTAAGGATGAAACTTGCCTGTCCCTGGAATGTCATCAGCAAACTTAAGGCTGGGGCACTGGGAAGATCCTCACCTTGTTGATTCATTATTAACAGGGAGCAGGATTCACAGAGACATTGCACTCAGTTTTTGAAAAATGTCTTGCTCTGTGCTTAGCCCACGGGTTCCAGAAATGTCTGCAACAGGGAGCTGCATATGGTTCCATTAAAAATGGGAGGGAGTCCTTATACATCGATTAAAGCCATGATTCCCAAACTGTGCACCTAGGCACCCTAGAGCAATGCAGCACACCCCCAAGGGATTCTGGGGGATTTCTGATTTTCAGGAAAGCACAGCAACATCCGTCAGACATTACACAAACTACGAGTTTGAGGTAGTCCACTGTTTCAAGATAGATGGTGCTACGCTCCTTTCGATGACATCATAGCTTTGAAAAACTAGGTTTCCGTGGTTGCTCTGATAAAAAGCAAGTACTAGCATGGGAAACGAGAGTGCTGTGGTCCAGCCTGATCCGGAGATCTGAGAAGTCGTGCGCTGCTCAAAGGGCACAAGCATCCCCGAGTGAGGAAGTGTGATTACATCGGAATGAAACAGTTTTCAATTCATTTCAAGTCAATCTATGTGCATTATTTTTCCCAATGGCTACTAAATTATTAGGATGTAAATACTTACTGTTTGGGCCTAACCATTTAACACATGGAACTTTGGGGTATTTGTTTTGGCCTCGGGACACCATGAACAAAATCACTAAGGCACGAGAAGGATGCTATGAACAGAGGGAGTTTGGGGAAACTTCGGGTTAATGGATTACCCAAACTTGGGTTTCTGGTACAACTTTCTTAAATCATAGAGAGTTAGCATTGGAACGAACCTGAGAGATGATTTAGAATAATCTCTCATTTTGCGGAGGATAGAGCTAAGCAAGGTTAAGGGGTATTGTCAAAGGTAATCAGTTGTCGGTAGAATAAGAACGAGCACTCGAGTCTCCTTCTTCCCTGTCTATGTGCTCTCTGCTGAACACAAGTAGCTTAATTCACTCATATCATTTGTGTAATAATAATAATTCAAATGTTCATTCATTTTCTCTCAAAACCCTATTTATAGAAATGAAAAATTCGGGCACCTGGGTGGCTCAGTCGGTTGAGCATCTGCCTCTGACTCAGATCATGATCCCGGGATCCTAGGATCGAGCCCCACATTGGGCTCCCTGCTTCACCCTCAGCCTCTCCCTCGGCCGCTCCCCTTGCTTGTGCTCTCTCTCAAATAAATGAATAAATAAATAAAATCTTAAAAAAAAAAAAAGAAAGAAATGAAAAAAACGCGAACTCAGGAATGTGTGGGTCGTTCCTCCTTACTGTGAGCCTTTTACTGATACCTGTTCATATTAACAGTGATGCATCTTCATTTGCTGACTCTCTTCCAGGACCCTGTAAGTAAGTGAAAGCAACCGCTTCTGATGGGGTGAGACTGAATTCTGGAAATGAAATCAGTAGACTCTGTATATTCCAGAGGGCTACTTTCCCCAAACTTTTCTAATCCTCCTAGTTTGGGATATTGTTAAAAATATAACCTGACCCGGCAAGTAGAGAACCACGAAGCTGCATGGGACACAGAGGTGGGCAGTCAGGGGGGCTCACTCACTAGCTCCGCACAGCAGCTTCTAAGGCTCTCCGATTGCAACTGTGATTCAGAAATAGTGTGAATGTGAACACATTAGTCTGAGTCATGTTTGAGAAGCAGATGAACTAGTTTAAGTCCCTCTCCCATGTACTGAGGGAGATTCAGTGCCTTCTCCACGGTCCCTGATGATTCCTGGGAGAGTTCAGGGCGGCCCAGGGGGTGGACTCTGTTTCTGACCTCTCCTTCCTTCCTCCTGCTTGGGGGAAGCATTGTGTGCCCTCCGCACCCTGCCTCCCACAGTGGTTCTCTCTGCTGTGCCATCTGCCTAATGGCCCCAAGTAGGGAGGACAACTCCTCTTCTCTTCAAGGCAACACCTATATCAGACCCCCGTAATGGTCAGGGGCTGGGAGCACACACAGAACAGGAACCATCTGAAATATACCTGTTTGGAATCACTGTCTGGAAAAGTCTCCAGCCATTCCTCCCCACAAGGTGTTTCTCCTTGACCCGCCCCCCAGCCTCTAGCTTCCTACCATCTTCCTCATCTTTCCTTTGTCTGTAGACCATTTCTTCTACCTTCTCTTCCCCAGTCCAATCCCTAACCCCAGGCAGAAAATTCCACATTGCTCTCACTTTGATAATTAGAGAATGTATTCCTTCCGTCGCCGAAGTAGGCCTGGTGCCTGGGTTCACCCAGCCAAGCAGATCTCTCCAAACTAATGAAGCCGTTGACACCCACTTCACGGAGATGCTCCTCTTTAACATTTACCACAAATCGTGAAACAGGGTTGCTTTACAATATTCAAAATGTCCCCCCTTAGAGGACACACCTCACAAGCTAAAAGCAGCTGTAGGAGAAACAAAGGGATTTTTTTTTTCCCTCAAAACTCCAGCTTCAGATGTGGCTGCCTTTGTTTCTTACTGTTTCCAAAGAGGGACTGGGTTGTCTAGGGGGGACGGTCTCAGACCCAGAAATGACACCCAGAAGTGTGGGCTAATTTCTTTCCAGCTCGAGACCGTTGGGAGGTGTGAACCAGAGGCTGGAGCAGCAGGTCAGGCATCTGAGAGCTTTATGACGATAAGTTGGTGCTGCTGTTGACACAGGAAGCTTCAGTGGCCCAGCCAAATTGATCAAATATAAACCCAATTTCCGATTTGCAGGGTTGGGTGGGCTAACAAATTGTATCAGAGGCTTTGTGCCGAAGCCTTTAAGAAAACGGAGCTATTTCCACGAACCCATGACTCCCTGCCCCTCCCTCTGCCTCTACCACTTCATTGCTACTATTAACACATAATCTGGGCGAGCTACCAAGCCCCGCCGGGGCAAGCGGAAGACACAGAGGTGGGGCTACCACCCCAGGGGTAATAGCTAATGATAGTAATACTGGATACATTTTGAGGACCCTCTCTTCGGTCCAGGCACCTTTATGCACACTCTCTCATTGAATTCACTCAACAGGCCTAAAAGGTAACTACCGTTATTATCCCTGTGTGTCAGAATAATGTTGTGAAATACCATTTACCAATGGATTTTTCACCTGTAATGGCTTTTGTTTAGCTGGTCAGCTTCTACTTGCTTCCAAAATACACCTTGCCATGCAGAGCAAAGGTGTATAGCGAAAAAAGAAGAAAAAACAAAAACAAAAACCCAAAAAACAAAAAAGCAAAACAAAAAAATCCCCACACAAAACAAAACAAAAGCAAAAGCGAACAAAAAGTGTTCTTAGCATCTGAACTTATACCTTATATCTACTCCTAATATAAGATTTGGGATTTAGATATAGATATTTCCCCTTGTAGTTGAGAGGAACTTTGGATAGAAAGAAGGCTAAGGGACCTGAAGTGGCCTCACAGCTGGGATGGGAAGGATGGAGAATGATAAGTATAGACTGTCCACCAGAGACCAGTGAGGACTGTGGGTGTCTCTGCAGCAACCAGTAGGATGGATGCTAATGTGTCGGGCCCAAGTATCTTCCTGGTTTACCACTCATTATGTAAAAGTTCAGCTTGTTTTATTTATTCTACAATTTCCTTCACGAGCAAGCCTGTCTGTAGGTTGCTACTCAAAGTGTGGTCCGTGGATCAGCAACACGGGCATCACCTAGTATTTTGTTAGAAAGGCCAAGTCTGAGGCTCAACCCCAAACCTACAGGATCAGACTCTGCATTTTAACAGGTTCCTCAGGTGATTTCAAGAGCTCATTCCAGTTGATGAGACACCTCCACGATTCTCAATTCTCTGCCAGAAACAAAACCTGGTGTCCCAGCCTCACCCCCAGAGATTCTGATTAGTTAGTGGAAGATGGGGCCGGAGAATTCTAATGCGCAGTCAGAGCTGAAAACCACCTCTCTTTCTCTCTTTCCCTTTTGTCAATATAGTTATTATTCTTTGTGTTATGGTGGTCAAGAGCAGAGATTTGGAAGAGAATACTGTTGAGGATGAATGGTGGCTGAAGTGGCATTTCTGGTTCTGATATTTTCTCCTCTTCTGTGCTCAGCACCCGCCTTCTTCTTTTAGGGAGCTGCTCCCTGCCCCGATCAAAGCATATAGTTGTCGTGGAAAGTGCCAATCGCAGTCTCAGGAGAAGAAGATGGCGTGAGCTCCTCCCTGAAAGCAAGGTGGTAAGATGTAAGGCCTGAGCAATCAGCTGCCCTGAGTCCTGATGAGGAGAGAAAGCTGGTCTGAGAACTGAGGCTGACCCTCAGGAGGAGTAAGGAGGCCTCCAAAGCAGCTTCCACTTGTTCTGGGGGCCAGCTGCCTCTCCACCTCCCCAGAGTTCTGTTAGCCTAACTACTAAATTCTTGGTCTTGCCTGAACTGAGTCATCTGGGTTTCTACCACTTAATCATGATAATACCAAGTATCTGACCTTCAGCAATTAATGAGGTGCAAGCCTGTTTTCCCATCTGCACAATATGGACACAGAGTTGTTCTCGAGATTAAATAAGATATTCATACTTTGAACAGGGTTCATAAGGAAATATGCACCTTAGGAATATTATTATTTACTTTATCTAGATTTTCCTTGAGATGGATTTCTAATCTAAGTCCTATGAGTCTACTAAATGGAATAATGAATTTTTTTCCATTTGTTTCAAATCCTCTTCTTGATGCCCAGATTTTATATATGTATATATAGTCATACATACATATATACATACATATACATATATAGTCATACATACATATATACATATATATATACCCACACACACACATATATATATGTAGTCAGTTTGCAGAGAATATGAAGGGTATGGACTGTGGGAGAAGATGAAGGACATATTTTTCTTATGTAGCTTTGGTCTTGCACTGTTGAATGGACCTCATCTGATAAGTTCATCATTTGACAAATACAGGTTGGATTATTTTCCTCTGAAAAGGTTTATTTATAATTGCTTATACTGGCACTCTCTTGTTTTTTCTGGCCCCCCATAAACCCAGCTTCGTGAGACCTTTCTTTTTTTAATTATTATTATGTTCAATTAGCCAACATATAGTACCTCATTAGTTTTTGATGTAGTGTTCAACAATTCATTAGTTGCGTATAACACCCAGTGCTCATCACAACACATGCCCTCCTTAATACCCATCACCCGGTTACCCCATTCCCCCACCCCCTCCCTTCTGTAACCCTCAGTTTGTTTCCTGGAGTCCAGAGTCTCTCATGGTTTGTCTCCCTCTCTGATTTCTTCCCATTCAATTTTCCCTCCCTTCCCCTATGATCCCCTGTGCTGTTTCTTATGTTTCACATATGAGTGAAACCATATGATAATTGTCTTTTTCTGCTTGACTTATTTCACTTAGCATAATCCCTTTCAGTTCCATCCATGTCGATCCAAATGGTGGGTATTCATTCTTTCTGATGGCTGAGTAATATCCCATTGTATATATGAACCATATCTTCTTTATCCATTCATCTGTTGAAGGGCATCTCAGTTCCTTCCACAGTTTGGCTATTGTGGACATTGCTGCTATGAAACTGGTGTGCATGTGCTCCTTCTTTTCATTACATCTGTATCTTTGGGGTAAATACCTAGTAGTGCAATTGCTGGGTCATCGGGTAGCTCTAGACCTTTCTAAAAACTACCCCTCTAATCTTAGGGCTTGGACAGGGGACAGGGCAGTGAATGTCGGCAGTTTTAATGACAGCACCATCAAGCCACTTTGCTTTTCTAACTCTCAGTGCCCCCATCTGTAAAAGGGAGTCATTGGATTAGCTGACCTTTATGGTTACTTCCTACTCTAACTTTTTGTGATCCAGCCACTTATTTGGTATCTGTGGGATCCCACGTGCTTCACATGTCCTCTCTGCCACACCCCATAATCATCTTCTTTTTTCTGTTCAGTCTTCTTGAACATGTGCTCATTGCCATCAGCTTTGTGTTTACTGTATTCCAGAGAGGAGAAGGGAAGAAGTAAAAGGGGAAAAAGATAAAGGAAGGAAGGAAGGAAGGAAGGAAGGAAGGAAGGAAGGAAGGAAGGAAGGAAGGAAGGAAGAAAGAAAGAAAGGAAGGAAGGAAAAAAAGGCAGTGGCTAGGCTGAGTCTACACCCACCTCCCTTTTAAATTGCTTTCTTGGAAGCTATACCTAATGACTTTTTCCACATCTCATTGGCAAATGTTTACATATATGCATTTGTTTATAAAAACAGAGAATATAGAATTATATGTGCATGTGCATTTCCTTGTATATGCTTAAAGTATCTCTAGATGGATACATAAGAAACTGATAATATTTATTCCCTGTGGTTATGGAAATTCTGATATCAATACTAGATAGAAACACTACAAGAAGAATTTTATAAGCCAGTTTCATTTATAAATATAGATGCAAAACTTCTAAATAATTTATTAACAAATTGAATCTTTGTGTGTATAAAATTTTGTCATGATACAGTAGGGTTTATCCTAGGAGAACAAAGATGGTTCCACATTAGAAAATAATTAATAACTTTATGCAGTCTGAATAATGCTGAGCAATCATTTGATAAAATTCGATATCCAAAAAAAATTTTCAATATCCATTTGTAAAAAATTTTGACCCAACATAAATAAAACCTCCCCTGAACTTGATGAATGCTATCTACTGGAAATCTATAGCAAGCTTTATACACAATGGTGAAACATTAAAAGAATTCCTAATAAAATTGAATAAAACAAAGATTGTTTCTTTCTGCTCTGCATTTAACATTATACTGATACTCCTAGTTAACACAAAACACATACATACCCACAAAGAAAAAGGAAAGAGAGAGAGATGGAATAAAAGAAATAAAAACAGTCATTGTTTGTGGAAAATATGATCACATACCCCCGAAAATTGAAAAGATTTAATTGACAAACTGCTGGAATTAATAAGTACATTTAGTAAAACCCTGGATACAAGATAAGCATAAAAAAATCAACATTTTCATATATCTACAATAACCAAGCATAAAATAAAAATAGAAACAACACCCTCCAAAATATCAATAAGACATACAATACCTGGGAATATATTTCATAAAATATACACAAAATCTCCATGGGAAAAAAACTATAAAGTTTTCCAGGAGAACATAAAAGGAGACTTGACTAAATGAAGGTATATACCATGTTCATGAATAAGAAGACTCAAATACAATATATATATAACAATTTTCCCCAAATTAACTTATAAATTTAACACACTTCTAGTCAATATCCCCAAAACTTTTTTATTCAAAAATTCAAATGAAAGAATATAAATGCCAGGAATAGTAAGGGCAATTTTGAGAAAGAAAAATTTGTCAGGGAAGTCATTGACCTATTACTTATTAAAGAATATTATAAAACCATATTTGTTAAAATAATGTAATATTTCAAAAGAATAAATAAATAGGTCAGTGGAACTGAATATAATTCTAAAATAAAGCATTGTGTATATGGGAACTTAGTGTTTGATAAAATCAGCAGATAAAATGATGTGTAATAAATAGTGTTGGAAAAAATGGCAACACATTAGGGAAAAAAACCCTAACATATATCACTCAGAAAAATTAACTCTAATGAATAAAATATCTAAATATAAGAAAGCAAACTTATGAGTATTACAAATAATAGGTGAATATAATTGTGACCTTGGTGTTAAAAAGGCCATCCTAAAAATAAAGTTACCAAAAGCAGAAGCCAATTTAAAAGGTTGATAAATTTGACTAATTTATCAAATTTATATTCTTGATTACAGTAAAGAACATTAGCCATGAACAATTTAAACCAAAAAGGGGGGCAGACCTCAGTGAATAAAAACTATCTGTCACATAAAAGATAATTAAAGTTTTACTATTCATGATTAAAAAAAAAAACCTAGAATTAATAAGAAGAAAAAACCCAGGAATTAAAATGGCCAGAAGATATGAATATTATTCACAGAAGAAAATATGTGATATGAAATAATAATATGAAAAAACACTCCACCTCACAAATAATCAGAGAAATGTGTATTCAAACAACAGTGAAAAAGCCAGTTCCAGGTAAAATGAAGTAAGCACACACCATACTTTCACTTCGATTGAATGCAACTAAAAACCCGGACAGAATGCATGGTCCAAGTACTAGAGGACTCTAAAAAGTAAATAGCCCCACACAGCCA
The DNA here is from genome assembly GCF_011800145.1 of Mirounga leonina. Taxonomy (NCBI): domain Eukaryota; kingdom Metazoa; phylum Chordata; class Mammalia; order Carnivora; family Phocidae; genus Mirounga; species Mirounga leonina. The sequence continues at coordinate 38,295,897 of NW_023270389.1, read as the reverse complement.
AGGTAGAACACCAAAATAAAATATCTTCAAACTAACTGTAAACTTACCAATTTTTTCCCTTTTGTGTCCTTCTAGCCTAAACTCACTGGAAAACCTGTAGTGAGCACTGTGCTAGACAAAGAACTCTAGGAGAAACCCTCTAGTCTGGCTTGAGGAGTGCTACAGGGAAGTTCTAAAGTTCAGAGAGAGCGGGGGAAATTCTTCAGCATTCCCTGTCCTTTTCCTTCATTCTCCTGCATCTCCCAGGAAATTCTGTGATGGTGGCAGTGGACAGCCGCAAAAACAGCAACAATGGTAGCCTTCAGGAGCCAAAATTCTAAGGGAGGAGAACTTTCCTCACCATTCAGTGGAGCACGGGCTCCATGAAGGTGAGGCTAAATCCCATTGCTTTTTTTGCTTTCTTTCTGTCCTCCTACCACTTGGTCTTGGACACGCTGCAATTATGTGGAAGACCAAAAAAGTGAGCCCTAGGGAACTGAGAAGTACTGAGAAGATCACAGAGGTGGCAGAGCTTATGACAGTGACCCAGTAAACTTAAGGGCCTGTCCCCAATCTGCACATGTGTACACATGTGTAGATCTAATGCTAGTAAGCATATCAAAGGCCTTCAGAACTGCACAAATGAATAGTTTCCACCCAGGTCCTGGAATGACTACTTGGTGGTGCACTTATGGGACAGCTCTGGATAGTACTGCAAGACAGAACTGACCTTGTAACAACAGCCTACAGAAGGCAGGTAGAAACTTGTGGTCTAAATGGTATCATCAACTGCCCATTGAAACAAAAATATCAACAATATTCATACAATTCAAGCAAGACCCAGAGTCTCATAACCTAATAGTCAAAATGTCAAGAATACAATCCAAAATTAGTTACTATGAAGAATCATAAAATTCTCAACTCAAGTGGAAAAAAACTATTAGTAGATACCAATGAGGAGATGACAGAGATATTGGAATTACCTGATAAAGATCTTAAAGCAGTTATAAAAATGCTTGAAAGGGCTATACAAACACTTTCAAAACAAATGCTAAAAGAGGAAGAATCAGCAAAGAAATAAAAGATAAAAAGAAGAACTAACTGGAAAAATAACACAACTAAAATTTAAAAACTAAGTGAATGGGATTATTAGGAGATTGGAGATGACAGAGGAATCAGTGAACTTGAAGATAGATCAATAGAAATATTCCATTGTGAACAACAGAAAGAAAAAAGATCGAAAAACAACAACAGCAGAGCTGCAGGGACCTGTGGGACAGCAACCAAAGGTCTACTATTTGTGCCATTAGACTTCTAGACAGGGATAAGAAAGGGAGAAGTTTTGAAAGAAAATCATTGAAGAAATAATGGCTGGAAAACTCTCAACTTTGGCAAAAGACAGAAACCTAAAGTTGTAAGGAGATAAATGTATCCCAAACAGGGTCAACCTAAAGAAATCCACACCCAGGAAATCATATTCAAATTGCATGAGCCAATTCCTATAATAAATCTCCTCTTATATATCTGTTTATATACTATCGGTTCTATTTCTCTGGAGAGTCCTGACTAATATAGTTGTTGTCTGGATATAAATCTTTGATGGTGGCTGAACTGATGGCCTCATATCCTTATGGACTGTTGGCTCAAAGACATCTCAGTTGTTTGTAATAAAGCCTCTCCAACATAACAACTTGCTTCATCAAAGCCAGAAAGCAAGAGATACACTCTGCTAGCAAGGCTAAAGTCACAATCTTTTGTAATCTAATCATGAATATGACATCCCATCACCTTTGCTATGTTCTGTTCATTGGGAGTAAGAAACTAGGGTCAGCCTACACTCAAAGAAGAAGGAATTACATAAGGGCATGAATACCAGAAAGTGAACTTCCTTGGGGGCCATTTTAGAGCCTGCTTGCCACAAATGGTTATATTAATATCAAAGTAGGCTTCAAAGCAAAGAAAGTTCCCCAGGTAAAGAGAGATATTACATATTACTAAAAGTGTCAATTAACAAAAAAGGCATAGTAATCCTAAATATGTACACCTAACAACAGACTTTCAAAATACATGAAACAGAAGCTGACAGAAATGAAGGAATAAGTAGGCAAACACATAATTATAGTTGAACTTCAACACTCCTCTCTCAGTAATAGATCTAATAGAAAAAATCAGCAAGAATATAAAAGAACTGATTGACATTATCAAACTTTATGACATTATCAAAAATTATTCACCAAAAACAGCAGAATACACATTTTTTCCAAGTGAAAATGGATTATCCAGCACCATAAAATAAACATGAAAAAATTTAAAATAATGGAAATCCTACAAAGTGTATTTTCTGACCATAATGAAATTATACTAGAAATCAGTAATAGAAATATAATAGGAGGGCCACCTGGGTGGCTCAGTTAGTTAAGCGACTGCCTTCAGCTCAGGTCATGATCCTGGAGTCCCGGGATTGAGTCCCGCATCGGGCTCCCTGCTCAGCAGAGAGTCTGCTTCTCCCTCTGACCCTCCCCCCCTCTCATGCTCTCTCTCTCTTTCTCTCATTCTCTCTCTCTCAAATAAATAAATAAAATCTTTAAAAAAAGAAACTTAACAGGAAAGCTTCCAAACATTTGGAAATTTAAAACACTTAAAAATGATCCATGGGTCAAAGAGAAAGTTTCAATGAAACTGCATAAAAAAGAAAACACAACATATGAAAATCTGTGGGACACAGCTAAAGCAGTGCTTCGAGGGAAATTTATAGCACTACAATGCCTATATTAGAAAGAGAAAAGGGTATTGAATAAATAATAAAAGCTTCTACCTTAGGAAACTAGAAAAAGAAGAGCAAAATAAACACAAATCAAGCAGAAGGAAGTAAATAATACAGGTAAGTGCAGAAATAAATGAAATTGAAGAAAGACATGCAATAGAGAAAAATCACTAAAACTAAAAGCTGGTTTTCAGAGAAAAAAATCAATACACTTGATAAGTCTCTAGCAAAACTGAAAAATAAGAAAGAAGACACAAATTACCAATATCAAGAATGAAAGAGGTAGTACCATTGCAGAAGCAGTTGGTCTTGGGGCACCGTGGTTTCTGCTCAGATCATGATCTCAGGGTCCAGAAATTGAGACCCATGTCTGGCTCAGGGGGGAGTCTGCATGGGATTCTCTTTCTTCCTCTCCCACTACCCCTCCCCCTTGCTCTCTTTCACTCTCAAATAAATAAATAAATCTTTTAAAAAATGGGATAGGAAGCATCTAAAGAGATTTTGGGTTCTTTCTGTTTTTCTTACATTGAAAATGCGCTAACGCATATATATGTGTGTGTGTGTGTGTGTGTATCTTTTTTTTTTTTTTTTTTTTTTTACAGGGAAAACACTAAAACAAAGAAAGAAGGCAGTGGGACAAATGAGAGGTCTACTATCACCAAAGGAGCAGGTGGTCCCAGGTACCAGGAAAGCTCATTTACTGTGGATCAGAGAAGTCAGGCTGGGCTGGGGAAGTCTCAGAAAAACAGGATCTGCCCCATGTCTGCAGTAAGCCGGGGAACTCTAACTTCTCTCTCAGCCCCAGAAATCCTAGTGAGAAGCTATGAAAGGGCTTCACAGAAACCAGGCAAGAACTGGTAGGGAAACAGACTAGGCACAGTTAGCTGCCGACTACACTGGTCCTTGCCGCTTCCCCGCACCCTGCTCCCTGACTCACCTTCACCTTTAGGACAACGTTTAAATGCTCTTACCACCATCAGGAGCCCCCAACTACCTGCCCAGCATCCCCGTGTGGCTCCTCTTACGTTCCAGCCTTACAAATGACAGTGCACAGAGCAGAAAGCCCTCAAGCATCCCTTTGTTTTTGCTGGCATGTTTTCCCTGCCTGGGATTCTCTTTCAGGACTCAGGACAAGCGGTTCTTTCTCAGGAAAGCCCTTCCTGATTCTCTGTCCACTGCAGTCCCCTCCTGTGTTCCTCTAGCATCCTACAGATACCTCCTTCAAAGCCCTTGCAGGTTTACTTTGCCATCGACTTGTGGGTCCCTTGTCCTCACCACTGCATCATACTCATCTTTGGGTTCCTGGTGCCAGCACAATGCCCGCTAGGTAGTAGGTACTGAAAAGTGCATGTTTTTTTGAAATGGACTCTTGAACTATTTATTGAAAATTTAAATAAAATTCAATCTTAATTAGATCCAAGTTGATAATTCTCCTCGCAGAAGCAGTGACTTATTCTTGCCTTCCCTGACAGGGGAAAGTGGGTCAGGGACAAAGTGTGCTGATACGTCAGAAATCCAAGGTGGGGGGGCGGTGGAAATCCCTGATATGAAGTATCTGCTGATGTCTGTGGTGTAAACAGTCCCCTCCAGTTTGATTTCAAGCCACCTACAAGACATCACGTGAAAGTGAGTTGAGAAGAGATACACTAAATCAGCTCTCCCAAGCCTGTGCTCGCCGGCCCCAGAGCACCACGGGCCCAGAACACACCTGTACCAGGGACAGCAGGTGGGGGGGGCGATGAGCAGCTTGTAGGCTGAGGCAGGGGGTCCCCTGCCTGACCATATCTGACTGGCCACTCTTGAGAGTCTTGTTCAAAACTCACTTCCTCCAGCACGCTTCCTGTGACAGCCAAGAGCAACCAGGCACCCCTTCCGTATTGATGAAGTGAGTTTACACTGCCATTAACCTCTTCCAGTTCCCACGACTCATTCACACTTGACACGTACACTCTCGAAATCGCTCTCATACTACACTCCATTTGTTTCTGGTCCATTTTTCCTACTCTGCTCAGCTGGATTATATGCTCTATCAGGACAAAGACCATTTCATATGTTTCTCTGGGATCCTTTTCTCACCTGGCACGAGGCTGAGCATTCAGCAAGTGCTTCATGTAGAGTTAGCACCGGGCCTACATGACCATGGGGAGATCAAGTCACAGAGGCTCGGTGACCGCGTCTGGGGTGTCTGTATGCGGTCACCTCATCGGCTTGCCCAGTCTCTGGCTCCTGGCCCAGGTATGGGGCTCTACGTGGGGCTCCTTCCCCATCTGTCATCCAACATCAGCCCTCCATGCTGCCGGCCCCGCCTGTGATCCTGGTTCCTACTTTGCAGATACTTCCTAGCTCCTACTGACGGCCTCTGCAGTGTCAGTCGCCCCCTGGTTTACCCCTCGCTGTAAGTGTGACATCATGGATGGACGACTAAGATGGAAGGAATGAGGATGGGTGAATAAGCAGAACAGCTTGTTGCTAGCGGTAACCACCATGTACAGTGCTTTCGCCTCGCTGTTGCTTCTTCTTTTTTTTTTGGAAAGATTTTATTTGTTGGGGGGGAGAGGCAGGGAGAGAGCACACAAGTGGGGCGGTGTGTGTGTGGGGGGGGGTGCGGCAGGCAGAGGGAGAAGCAGGCTACCCGCTCAGCGAGGAGCCCGATGCAGGACTCGATCCCAGGACCCCGGGATCATGATCTGAGCTGAAGGCAACGCTTCACCGACTGAGCCACCCAGGCGTCCCTGCGTCACGGTTGCTTCTTACCAGTTGCTTCTTAACCACTGTTGCTCCATGCCCACCTTATTTCACGGTTTCCAACACATACATATTGAATACCTAACGTGTCTAGTAATGAGTTCCAAATAAGAAACTGCATTTTGTGATTTCTTCCAACTCAGTGTAACAGGTGCCTTGTCTGTGTCCCTGGCATGCCTCCAGTCGGCTTCTCTTGTTGTATTTATCATAGCTCCCTTGTCCGAATCTATCCGAGTCTCTGCCTTTGCCACCACCTCCGTTAGATGGGAGGCTTTTACCAGTGACTTTTTATACATTACTACCTCAATATTTCCGGCGTCCCTCGAAGGCAGAGTTTGTGGCTAGTAAAGCTCAGTGGGTATTTCTGATTTGGTTTGATTCACTAAATTGAATTAAATGGCTAGATAAAGATGGATGAATGAGCTATGAATACAAGTTCCGCAAATTTCCCCACAGCGCCCTGTCCACACTTCTTCACAGAATAGACCTTCAGTCAATGCTGTTGACACACCTTTTGATGTGTTTGAAAACGAAGAGTGAAGATTCCTGGTGAGCCAGAGGTTTTCATTTGCTCGGTATATTTTGGCTTCAAACCCTAAAACAGTCCTAGCCCCCGAGGTTTCAAAACCAGAACTGCAATCATCTTCCTTCTAGAGCCAGGTTGCCACAGAGAAGGGCCTAGAGAATAAAGTGCTTCTGAATGGTTCCATCTGAGGCATATCTGAAGACAGAAAATTCCAAAGGCTTTCCCGGACAGCCTCTAGGATGGGCTCTATTATTAACCTTCTGCACGAGGCCAAGCTTCTCTCTGGCCTTGTGTGACTGAAATGACTTTCTCCTGGGCTCATGCCGTGGCTTTGTGGGCCACAACCACTTCCTAGAAGCCAAGTTCATCTGAGAAATGAGGGAGGCCCTGGTGGTTTGTGGTTATAGAAGGCGTTTCCTTTGACACTCAGCGCGGGGGAAGGACAAGCAATCCACAGCAGGTCCAAGAGAGAGGGAGCAGAGCCTGGTTTGGAATGTCCAGATGGCATCCAACCCTTCTCGCAGGAAGACCCCCTGGGGTCAAGTGCTTATTGGGGGTTAGAGGAGCAAATGCCCTGAAACATATGCAGCCAACTGGGGGGGAGGGGTGTCAAAGAAAGGACAGTGCAGGCCTGCTGAGTCGTGAGCGGTGTCCTCCGAAGGAGCTGAGCACGCTTGGAGGACTCGAGGCAGGGATGGATGAGAGACAGACTACACGTGTACAAGCAAATGCAACTCAGTCTATAGACATTTCCCGAGGACGGTGTTCAAGCATGGCCCACTGTCCAGCCTAGGGACAGACAAGAAGGGTCCATCCAGCTCCATTCACGAAAGAGGAGGCTACCCTTGCACCCTCCGGGAAAAATGCTCCTGACAACAGAGAGGCACAAGCCTCCACGACTGCCAAAGTAAGTGGATGCCTCTCACAGTGTGATCTCAAGGGCTCTGGGCAAACCTCCCAGCTTAAAAAAAAAAAAAAAAAATTTAATTTTCCCATGAATCAGATAATACCTGAAATTCCATCATTGCTTTGCCTGAGGCTTAAACGTCTGGAAAAATACAAACACGTAGGGGAGCACTCCAAATATTATCAGTCATTTACACCTCAGTGTCTGGAACCTTTCTGGATCCTTTCCTGCAGGCAGGTTTCCTGAGGGGTGGGGATGGAGCCGGGGAGAGAGCCAGAGAGCTCTGGGTGACTGAGGGAGGGGGAGGCCGAAGGAACAGAGGAAGGGGCACCGAGGGTGGAAGCCAGCTCCTAACCAAACTGGCCCTGCACAGCTTTGCCTGGGGCGACCCCACAGATCACTGTCGGATTCTGCTCGGCGCTAGAGAAATCGGGTGCTGGCTTCTCCTCACAGGGGAGAGAAAAGGAGCAAAAACCTGGACAAAGGTCTTCATGGGCAAAGACCCGCATCCTGGCTCAGGGCCTCCACACTCAGAAGGGCCCCACGCGTGTGTGGTTGAATGCTATGCTGTCATTATCTTGAAATTTTAAATTAAATATTTTTAAACAAGGGGCCCCACATTTGCATTTTGCACTGTGCCTCACAAATTATGTAGCCAGTCCTGCTTAGCGAGTGACAAAAGCCCTCTGAAGGGAGGTCAGCCTAACCCTGCCATCCTCTCTCATCACACGTGTTATTTCCTTGGGTCTATTTTTACACATCAGGGGATATTTGAAGAAATGTCCTTAATTCCAAGCACTTTAATTCACCTCCACCAACTAAGCCTCTTTCGAGGTGACTTAGGCGTCATGTGATCCTTCCTATTATTAGCACATGCCCAGCCATTCCCAACCCCCCAAACTCCTGTTTCCCTTGCCCTTATATATATCTCTCTCTTAGCAGGAAAGTGGCACATGACCTCCTAGCCTCAAGAATACTTGGCACAGGGCCCTGTTTCTCAGCCCTATCTATTGTCCTCGTCCAGAATGACACGGCCTTCTGAGAGTCTCGCTGACATTTTTGACTTTTAGTGGGGAATGCCATTAATCAATCGGCTGCATCTGTTTTGGAAAAATTAAATAGCTCAAGTCAAGGCAAACACAGTAAATAATCCATCACCAATTCAGGGGAGTGGAGGGGGCAGTGAAGGCAGGGTTTTGTCTTCTCATTATTTGAAATGCGTTTAATCTGCTGCTGGATCCTCCACACCCAGGCTAGGGTTACTGGACACAGAAAGAAGAGATCAAAAGCGTTTTAAAAATGCGGGGCCCAAACCAGGGTATTAAAAGTGTAAGTGGGCTATTCAACGTGTGTGTCATGGAGAATGAGTTAGCCAACAGGCGGGCCATGAAATGTTTCTTCAGAGAAAAGGAGCTATAACTTTTCATATGCTTTAAAAATATAGCAACACACTCTCTCTAATTCTTGGTAAGTGTGGCCCTCCTTAGAAGAAGGAGTAATGGTACAATGGTTGAGTATGGTTGCTGGAGCCCGAGTGACTGAGTTCCAATCTTGATGCTTTCCCTTACTGGAGCACTGACCTTGGGCAAGTTCCTTAACCACATTGTGCCTCCATTTCCTCACCTGTAAACTGGTAAGAACTACCTCAGGGTTATTGGGGGAATAAATGAATTAGAGTCTGGCAGATTAAAGATTGCTGTCAATTCTTTGATATTCTTCCCATTAAAGCATGGGATCTTATTCCCCTTCCCCTCGATTCTGGGCCGGTCTATTATGACTTTAGCTAATAGCATAGGGCGGAAGTGAAATTTGCCAGTTCTGGGCCTAACCTTTACCAGAATTGGTAGTTTCCACCTTTGTCTCCAACAGATGACCTCACTGGAGAAAACACATAAAGAGGCAATGAGACTGACTACAAGGAAAGGAAGTAGGGTATTGCCAACTCGAGCCCTCCAGGCACCCCACCAACACACCAAGCATGTGAGTCAAGCCATCTTGGACCCTTAAGACCAGCCCAATCACCAGCTGAATACCATCGTGCCGACACAATGAGAAGCAGAAGAATCGCCCAGCAGAACCCTGCCCAAATTTCTGACCCGTAAAATTGGGAGATACGATAACAGGATTGTTGTTTTAATCTTCTAAGTTTTAAAGTAGTTTGTTAAGCAGCCATACAAATATGGAACAACCTAGACAGCACTCTACAGGACAACCGATATAGAAGAACAAGACAGTGCCTGCAACACCGCCTGTTAGCTCTTACAAATTCTTCAGGGACATCCTTGTATTGGTAATAATGATGAATTGGGTAGATCAAATTTCTGAGTATTTTAAAATACTGAAAGCTGTATCTAAAAATGCACAGCCCTGAGCTCATGGCAGTCAACTGGATGTACACAACCACTTTTCCTCTACTACAAGGGTAGTAGTTCATGAGGTTACCTCTCCCGTTTCCGATCCCCATTCCATATTCATACACTTTTACTCGGCCACCTCCTGTTCGTGCTTTATGTGGGGGCTTCTCAAACCTCCATGTGTATACTGTTTACCCAGGCATTATGTAAAAAGGCAGATTCTGATTCAGTAGGTCTGGGGCAGACCTGAAATTCTGCATTTCTAACAAGCCCCAAGTGATGCCCATGCTGCTTGTTCATAGTCCTCACTTGGAACAGCAAGGCTTCAGTCTCAGCTTAGTAGGAATTACCTCCTCTAGAAAGCCCTCCTGATTCCCACTGTCTCACCCTAAGAATGCTCACCCTAAAGATGCTGTTGAAGACAGTTTTTGGCTGCCTAGCTAAAGACTAACTTTTGTTTGTTTGTTTTGTTTCGTTTTTTGAGAGAGAGAGTGTGGAAGCAGGGTGGGGAGGAGGAGCTGCAGGAGAGGAAGAGAGAGAGAGCGAGAATCCCAAAGCAGGCTGCGTGCCCAGCACAGAGCCTGACACGGGGCTCGGTCTCAAGACCCAGAGATCATGACCTAAGCTGAAATCAAGAGTCAGATGTTTAACCAATAGCCACCCAGGCGCCCTAAGACCAACTTCTCTTCAGTGCTGGCAGAGCCTGTTTTCTTTCAAGGTTTCTTCCCTCCCCCTCCCCCCCATGACTTGAGACAGGTCAAAGTGCCATTTTTGGTGCTGCCCTCCTTTTTTTTACTGTGATTTTTCATGGGTGCCCAGGTGACTTGGTTAGGCAATGTTAGGAGAAGTCTGCTGTGGTGCAGTAGGTACTTTTCGTCATTCTTAGAAAGGGATGCATGTGGGAGAAACAGGCCCCTATCTGTCCCTGGGTGTTAGTCTGTTGATACATGGCACCTGCAGCTACTGCAGCCATCTTGTGATCATGAGGGCATCTCAACAGCAGACTGGGTGATGAGGGCAGTGGGGGAAGATGAGAAGAAGCTGGGTCTGCGTCCAGTCACTAAATTAACCAACTCTGGGCTCTCCTCCATTAGGGCTCCTTTTCATGGAAGATAACGCATCTCTTTATTGTTTCAGCTATTTGTAGCCAAGCTTTCTGTTTCTAGTGGCCAAAAGCATCCTATTGTGGGTTCATATGGACCACTCTATTCTACCCATAAGCCGAGTACGTCTCTTTATCGTTGCGCTCCCCACATTATCCTGTGATTACACATCTGCCTCCTCTGGTCAGGTGCCTGTTGAGGTTTATTCTTTGCATTCCCAGGACCTGGTATGGAGTAAGTGATATGAACTTTTATGAACGAGAGTGAACTCACCTAAGGGTTTTCAGTTAGAGGAAATGCAAGCATTCGCCACTTCAGGTATTCTCCAAGGTCAAGGTTTAGCCCTGAAGAACTGCCTCTTGATGCTCTGCGCTCCTTGGCCTCACCTCCCACTAACATGGGTGGTCCAGGAACACAGTCTCGTTTTGACATTAACCTGAATGAAATATCATTAAGAAGGTTGCAGAGAGGCTACATGACTCATGCTAAGGCTGAAAATAATAAAAAGAATCATTATAATGATTAAAGTAATGCCTTGCTTTTGCATAATAATAATGGTTACCATTAGCTGAGTCCGCCATATCCCAAACACTCCTGGATATGCATAACCTCCAACTAACAGGGATAAATAACTTGCTAAAGCTCACAGGGCCAGTATATAATGAACTCAGGATTTGAACCCAGGTGTCTGAGCCCTGAGCCTGGGCTCTTCCCATTTTGCTCCCAGAAAATCCCTCTCTGAGCACCGCAGACTCGTCAAAGTGCTTCCATGCCCATGATCTCATCCATTGTTCTCAAAGGAGCTGTGGGTATGATCAGCCACATTGTTCTGATATTATTCATGCTGCTAACCAACTAGAAGTTACAGTGGGATCATTATAGAGCTTCCCCCCCACCATCCTCCAGTGTATTGTTTTAAAAACCATTTCAAATAAAGAACCACTTTTTAGAACAGAAAGTAACCTAATGTGACTGAATTGGGGGAACTTTTTTAGTGCTAAAGGAAAAAAATTAAGTCGGCCCAGTTTGTCATAGTGGCATGTTGATGAAATGCCATGAATGAATTGTGGGATGAATGAATGAAATATTTCAAAGTGGAAAAATAAATCATGAGGAAAAAACCAATCCCCCAAAGAAACAAGGCTGCAGAGAGCAATTCCCTAATTTCCAGCCCCTCTCACGTTTTTCATTCTCAGAAGACCCCTCTGTCAAAACTTCTTTGATGGAGACACAGAGCTAGAGTGGGAAGAGAAATCTCACGCTGTAGAGCATCTCTGTGCTTCCATCCCAGGCTTTCGGGCGCTGGAATGTCTTTGTTCCAGTGAACCAAGCGGTCAGCACTCATCACCAGCCACTCAACAGGTCCCTTGGAAGTGAAGGCAGAGCAGGTATCGCCCAAGGCTTGCCATAAGGGAATCACAGGGACACACTTTTATCTCTCACAAGAGCACGTGAGTTTTCCTACTCAACACTCCCCTTAAAAAAAAACCTTCCTTTCATGGATTATCTAAAGTATAATATCCATGCTTCTTAACTCATAGCAAACTTCCAGTATTTCATTATTGGAACCAGTTATTGAGTGGTTCTTTCCCCAGTACAAGAGCACACAGTGGCAGCACAATGCTGAGCACAGAGAAGGCGCTCGAGATATTTTTTTTAATTAAACAGAATGAGATCAGATTGAAGCTCTTCCTTCCATCTCCACGTCCAGGTCAATGCTTTGTCCTGTCCCTTCTTATCCTCTGGTATCAATCGCATACATTTGGTTGGCACAGACTCAGTTTATTTTAGGGGGGCCCATGGGTGGTGCCTGGCAGGGATACCCAGCAAATTACCGTTGTCATTCCCATTAGATGTGGTGTCCCCCTGCCCCCCCACCACAGAAGGGGAATGGTGCCAGGCAGCCACCGTGTGGTGGTGAGCTCCTGTGACACACGTCTGGGAGCAGCCACCTGTCATTTTGCATTAAGAAATCGGGGGGGCCAAACTAGAGAAAGAGAAATGGAGTAATAATTAACAATAATAATAATAGTAATGATAACTATCTTTATCGAGGGCTGTCTTAGTCCATTGGGTGCCTAAAACAAAATACCACACAGAGTGGCTTGTAAATAGCAGGAATTTACTTCTCACGGTTCTGGAGGCGGGAAGTCCAAGCTCAGGTTGCCGGCACGGTCTGGTTCTGGTGAGGACCCTCTTGTGGATTGCAGGCAGACTGACTTCTCACTGTGTCCTCGCACGGTGGAAGGAGCGAGGGAGCTCTGTGGGGCCACTTTTCTAAGGGCGCTTATCCCATTCATGAGGGCCCCACCGTCATGACCCAATCACCTCCCAAAGGCCCCACCTTCAAATGCCATCACGTTAGGACTTCAACATATGAATGTGGGAAGGTCACAAACATTCAGAGGAAAGCCAGGGCTGAAGAATGTGCCAGACCCATCACATCGATGTTTGATGGGTGACCCACACGAATTACTCTGCTGCCTCCTTTATTGGCAGCAAGGACACCGAGGCCCACAGAGGATGCCAACAGCTCATGGTGCCAAGTGGCCAGAGCGAGGGTCTGAACGCAGGCCTGTGTGCATCCAGAACCATGCGTACTCATCATGCCCCATCACCACCCACAGATCTGTCCTCCCAGCATCAAGGACTCTCAACAGCTCAACCTCTGGAAGTTTAGCCCAGTCCCATCAGATATCCTCCAGTGGCTGCCTTAGCGCAGGTCCCCATTTCCTGCCCTGGTGCCCACCTCATGGTATGTGTGCCCACTGCAGGTGTCATGTATGCCCCCAAAGGATTAAGGATCTAGATTTTAAATTCCCTCAGGACTTTTATCAGCCAAACATCAAGGGTCTGCAGAGACGGCTTCACCCTCCAATTTGATCCCTCTGTCCTTCCTATGCAGCTGCAGTGCCCATCACCTTCATTTCCCTTCTCCCCACCTCCAAGCCTTTCCCCTGCTGCCCTATGCCTTGGATTGCCTCCTTCCCCTGCTGCTTCCCACCCAGGCCTCTGTGAGAACCTCCTGGCTGCTCAGCACCCACATGCCACACACCTCCCCTTTCCCAAACTCCTGCAGCATGTACGTTCTGCCCCACTTAGCATTTGCTTACATTCTCTCGTGTCCTGTGCATTAATAGCTTTCTGTTTTTAATATCCTTTTTCTGATTGGATTGTAAGCTCCTTAGAAGCCGAGACCATGCTCACCCTTTGCTGACACTGCTTTTCCAATCCTGTCCTGACCAAACTCCCGCCCCCTGCAGTGGGGCGGGGGGAGTGGGGAGGACACTTCATGTAACAGGATTCCTTTAAGCACCTGACCCAAGAGGCACTTTGCTCACTTTGGGTGTGGAACTGGAGTTGGTCAACTAACCAGCTAACCTTTCTTAATCACGTGAATTCCCCCTATCCCAGAACAGTCTCTGAGGTGGCATTCCACACCACCCCCCCCCAATCCAAGTTGCCCCTTGCAGAGAGTGGCTCTCTCTCTCTCCACAGTCCCCATGGAGATTGGCAGAGCCAAGCTGGATGCCTCCCCTGGACTCGGTGTACATTCTCGCAGGGACACATTCTGTCTTAGCAGAGCTCAGCCGCCTCCCAGAATCCCAGCCATCTCCTGCGTCAAGGCCCCCAGATGGCACGTTCTGTGGAGCATGCGGTGATGGAGGGAGGCACTAGTTAGGGAGAAGAACAGCCTGGGGGCCGAGTGCCACCAAAGCATTTGTTCCTTCATCCTGGCCTTTCCACAAGATGTCTTGCTCTTAACAGGCATCCTGATGGTGAAAGTAAGCCTTGGCCACATCCAGCCTGCGAGCGCTGGAGGCATTCTGGGCAGAGGGAGGTTTCTTGCTTCTTTCTAATCAAGCCTTCCTTCCTTCTTCTCTCAGGCTGAGTTGGAAAGCTCTTGAAAGGTAGCAGATTGCCGGCACTGAAGGCTCATGTCTTCTGTTTATCCACAGAATGAGGACATTGGCCAATGCGAGAGCCCCAGTACTGTTCCTTCCATGTGCTCCTGGCTCCAGAGTCCCCCAGAGCAGCCCGCCTGGGCTGCATAAAGCTCAGCTCCCCTACCCCCAGCCTCCCACTCCCCATGCTGTTTCAGAGGGAGCCAAAGGTGTGTTCTCTGAGGCAGTGGTTTTCAGATTGTTGGGTCTTGACCCATCGGTGGAACAAAGACTCAATTTACCAGGTCACAACTAGCAATTGTTTTAACAAAATAGGATGGAATAGAACATATTAGTGCATCACACATAGGAACGGTATTGTTTCACTAGATTTTTTTAAATGCAGCGCATGCGTGTGCACATGCACACGCAATATAAAAGGCACTTCCTCCTGTGGGTCACAATCCCAAAGGTTTGTAATTCCTTGGTCCTCAGGCTGGATGATCCAAGTCTTGTCCCTGAACCTGGTTCCCATATGGTGAACTTTCTGGGGGAGTGTGGGATGCTTCTTCCAAGCTGACCAGCCCTCTTCCCTCACCACCAACCAAAAGGAAACATCTACTAACCGAGACATGATTGAGAAGTGATTTCTGCCCTCCAAGAGTATGAATTGGAAATAAGGCTGAAACAAAAGACATGCAAAACATCCGGTAATATGGTGGAGGGAGACATTCATTCCCACTGCCAAAGACACCCTCAGAGTTCTAATTTGACCAAAAGCACTAAAGAAGAGTATTAATATCTAAGTTGTGGCTCTCAGAATTAGGGATGTGCTGTTAACTTGCCTCTAAATGCCTAAATTTCCTGAAGCTGGGTTATTAACCCTCCATGGCCCACCCACTGGAAAAGCCACACTGGTGCACAGGGCTCTCAAAAGATACCTCCTTGGGCCTGAGGGAGTTTTTCCTGCTCCAGGTGTCCACATGTCCATGTAATTCCTAGAAAAACTAGAATGGGGATCAGGAGACCAGACTTTATTCCCGGGACTGACATGTTTTGCTCTGTGACCTTGGGTGAGCCATTTCACCTCTCCAGGAAGCAGATCTTCAGCTACTATAATGGAATGTGAACAGAAATGGCTAGACCCAGTCAATGACTTTGTGACTTGGTGAACTTGGCCAGGAACAGACGCATGTCCAGAGAGAACGAAAATTAGACAGACCCTCACTGGTCTTTGCCATAAGCTAGGAAGATGTCTCCTCCACCCAGCCCTGGGAACAGCCAATCCCATGCTGTCTTGGACCTTTATACCCTGCTGCTGTGAAAAATGCCTCTTTATCTGGTGAAACACAAAGGATTATGGAGCACAACTGGCTCCTATATGAACCAGCATTCACAAGTGAACCAACCACATTGGCCTTAGGAATGGCTTTGCTGGGTGAGAGCAATCCCACCTGGGCCACGGGGGTGAGCAACCACTGTCTGGCACCTGGCCTTCTTGCACTTTGCCCAGAGATGTGGTTCCAACACAGAGACCCCCGAGGCGCTGTGGCTTCATATGCAGTAAGCTTAGAGTTCCCCCTAAAGCTCTTGTTTGCAAGTTGATCTTCCCCACCTTTAGAGTCACCATTAGGGAATCTATACCAAGCAAGAGGAAGCCAATAGATACTTTTTTTTTTTTTTTTTTTTTTTTTTTACTGCAACACTGGCCCGCTGCCCTATCGGTTCTAAAGCCAGAGATAGTCTTTCATGAAGTTGACAAGTCTAAAGCTCACTACTTTCCCTTTCTGGACCTTTTCCCCATGTTTTTGTCCCAATTCGTCTTCGCTAGAGCCTGCACCTTGCTCCTGGACTCTTAGTCAGACCCTTCCTGTCACTCCAACCTTACTCTAGCCCAAAGTCCAACCCCCTCGAGGAGGTAGGTCGTGACAGCACTAACTTTTCCTAGTGGACACTAAAAAGTGACAAAGATGAGCCTGCCAAAGGAGGAGTCTGGTGGTGGAGAGCCCAGCACAGCGAGGCCAGGTGGTGCAATTTGGAACAGAGAGAATTATCTCGAAAGCTATTCCAGCCAGGGGCCACCAAATCCTCTTACTCATAAAGGCAACTTTGCTAATTTCTGCCATTCATAATAATGACGAGCTGAGTGAAAAGATGCTGACATCCTGATGAAGTCTACCCAACAGATGCCTTCTTAGGCGGTTGGGGAGAGTGGGTTGGGAGAGAATGAGTTATAATTACTGATGACATGGGCAATCTAGGCAATGGCAGAAAAATGCAAAAGTGATGACAGTCACCATCCCTGGGGTAAAGGTGTGTTGATTTCTTCAGCCCTCATCGAGGAGGGCTCAGTTTGGAAAATGGCATTAAAAAATGGAAAATACATTTTTTTCTTATTTTCTCCAGGACAAGTTAAGATTACATCAAGAATAATTTGATAAAAATATTGTACACCTTCCTTTGCCAAAGCAAACAGACTTCATGATGTTATGTTGGAGGGAAAGGATCTCCCAATATCCTCCCTAAAACCCAAGTGGTTATTTGAAGGTGAAGTCTTGGTGTAAAAGTGATGCCTGAATTCAAAACAACTTCAGATTTGTACCGAGACTGTAGTTATTGCCAAAACAAGATTCAAAGAATGTTGACCCAATACTAGTCTCTACACATGTGAAACGCCTTACATCTGTTCAGTTACATGTTCAGTGAGTGGTTTATATAGTGCCAGGAGCCACGCAGGGCAGCACGTAGTCATTCTGCTTCACTGATGAGGAAAACAAAAGGAGTTTTTGGAGGCTCCTCAGCCCTTCCCACTGGGCCATGTCCCTTCCCCAATTTCTGAGGCCCTTCCATTGACACTATTCATCCTGAAACTGGTAGCAAAAAGAGTAATTGATTGTAGAAATGTGGGATGCAGAGGCTCTTCCTGAATCACTAGTCCACAGTCCCGGAGTATCTGATTCAGTAGGTCTGGGGTGCGCCTGGGAGTCTGCATTTCCTACAGGTTCCCAGGGGATGCTGATGCTTCTGGCCCGAGGCCCACACCCGGAGAACCACAGACCCAGGGACTCTCTCACTCAGTTGAAAGCACCTTGAAGAAAGAGGTAAGTCTTCCTTCCTCCTCTGCATCTATCTCTGGTCTGGTGCATCCATCTGGTCTTGGCAGAAATTCATCACAGGATTGTTGCCTCATCTCCCAGCCCCTGCACTTACTGTGAATGCCATGGGCCTCCTTCCCTTCATACATTTCATATTTATACTGGTGACGACATTTTCCCATTGTGGTGAGACTCCAGCTTGATGGTTACGACTATAAATCCTTGCCTTTCACTGTGGGTTCTGAGAAACATCAATGACTTCAAGATAGAAATGAACAACTTTGCTCCAGGGGCTAAATACCATCCCATACCATGGTCCCCCATCACCCCCACAAGATCCAACACGCACATTAGTACACTAAACGCTCTGAGAAGTCCTGCAGGATGTAAACCAGTTTAACTTTGTTTAACATGGTTCTTCCCTATTTTGCATGACTACAGACCCCTTTACTTTCCCTGATAACACTTATTATTTCATGGAGTAAAAGCATTCTGATAAATGCTCATTGGGAAATATTCCATTAAGGTGTGAGTTGCAGCTCCTATGGAGTTGGCTGGATAATTACCCAGTTTTGACTTTACTCCTCCACCATCTCTCCCACAATGGGCACACGTAGGGGGCCTGTCCTGTGAAGCCCAAAGCCTGGAAGGGCAGAGCAAAACCTACGCTTCGTGTGGGCAGCTGAGCCCCGAGAAGGCGGAAGGAATTCTTCAGTTGACCAGGTAGATGGGTCATGCCTCCTCTTCTGGAAAGGAGTGAGTGAGGAGGTAAAGAGAGGCCAGGAGTGTTACACAAATGGACTTTCCATGGCATGAAAGAAAACAAGGCAGGGAAGGAGCATCCCCTCTGGCCCCACCACCAACAGCGTGGAATAAGAATCAAGGAGCCAGAGGCCAGCCCCCAAGGAGCTTTGAGTATTGTCAGGGAAGTTTCATGCAGAAAACAATAGAAGATATGACATAAGCATTTCTGGGGTCAACCCTATAGGCAACCCAAGAAGAGCGTTGTCGTTCATAGGACACGCTGCAGACCCTGGGACATCTCTTGTGTCAGTGCACCCGGCAGATGGGCCCTGAACAGGAAAGGGGCCAAGTTGCTCTGCTGGCCAATGCAGGTGACTCCAGCTGACTTGATCTGTTGAGTCCTTGCACAAACAAATCTGTCCCACGGAAGCAGGTTAACCCTCCTGGACTGTTCGCAAGTGTTAATCAGCTGACAAATGTCCTGTATTGTTTTCCTGCAATCCAGGATGGGGTTGGGGGCCCTGGGGAGCATGTTTCAGCCCATAATCACCTTCCATGATCCGAATAAACTTCAAGGTCACAAGCCAAATTATATTTTCCTGAGGGAGAAGGACTGAATCATTCTATAGGAAGCCCTAAGATGGCCAGGGGTCAGGAAACGAGTCCACGGCGTTTCCTCTGCGGAGGCAGATCTGGTATGGCTGACAGTAGGTGCTTCCGCCCCACATCCTCCCAGCTCCTACACAGATGCCTGGTTCCTCTGGTGGCCCTCTGGGGGCTCCTCGTGTCTCAGTGCTTGCAGGCAAAGTAATAGTTCCTGACCAGCGGTGGGGATGGGGCACCCCCAGCTCTCCATCCATCACCAGCACCCCCCACCACCCCATCTCTCCCTTCTTCAGGCCTCCAAAAGCACTTGTATGACGCCTTTCAGTAAACAGTCCAGGGACGTGAAGAGATGATGCACCCAAGAGAAAACAAGCCGGCTCACGAATGTGTGGAGACACGTCCAGCCTCACGAAAAATCAACAGTAAATGTCATGTTTTTGCTTATCACAGCAACAATGAAACAAACATTAAAATGCTCACCGTGAACAGGGTATGGTTTTAAAACAAGGTATGGCCAGCGAGAACAGAAAACCTTACTGGAAGATACTTCACAAAATCCTAATGAAAATGTTCATGTATGGAAGTTTAGTAACCTGGAAATAAGTTCACAACATCTCTGGTTTTTAAAGATGATCATAAAATAGCTCACACAGAATAATGCTATGTGTGGGTGTGGGTGTGGGTGTAGAAAAGTGTCTAAAAGGATAAATTCCCAACATTTATTTCTGATTTTCTTCGGAGCTATACCACCCATAGGCCTGGGCCTTCCTAAAGCCCCATCATCTAGAGGGTTCACTCTGGCCATTCTCCAAAACCTGCTTCTCTCCATGGGGCAAGGACTCCCAAGGCCAAAGGGATGAACCCACCTAAAGGCCTGGCCCATCCTCCTTCTAGTACATACTCTAGAACCCAGGACACTGGAATTCCCATTTCTAGGACCCCACAAGCCTCTTCCTGGTTCCCTTTCCCTGAGGGTAGATTGTGTGGCTGGTGTGCATGCCCAGGACCCAAGGAGGTGGCCAGGAAGAAGCTGCTTGCAGGGGTGTAGATGGTGCTTGCATATGGGACTAGAGTGTCCACAGGTGTACACAAGGGCCCTCAAGATGAAGACTGGAGTCGTGGCTCAGACAAGAAAGGAGATGGACAGGGCCTGAGGTCTGCTCTCCCCATGCTACCAAACTCTGGCTCGGCACTTCAAGGAGTCCCAGAATTCTGAATTTGGACCTGAACTTTCAGATTGTCACAAAAGTAAGGATAGAACATATTTCATTTAATAGTCAGGTGGATTTATAACTTCTAAATATTTAGATATCTAGTATGTGGGCCTTCACTTACACTCTTGCCGCAGACCACAAAAATGTTAGGGATGGACCTGCTTTGGATAGAATTAAGGATAATTTTATTCTCTCTCTCTCTCTTCCCCCCCTTCTCTGTTCCTCTTCCTCTTCCTCTCCTTCCGCATTCTCCCCCTATCACTTTTAATCTCTCCCCATGTTTTTTTTTCCTTTTACCATATACTAACAAATTGATGTTCTTTGTTTTAATAGTTCCAGGCCTCTGAATCTAATCTTAAAAAAAGAGATTAGAAATGTTGACAAATATCTAGAAATATCAATTCTAGAAATGAAGAGAACCTAAATGCTAAACAATGGGGAAACAGTCAAATGAATTATGGTATATCCATACCATGTGGATAAACATTTTAAAATTGTATTAGTGAAACCATTTTACATTAATAAAAAAAATGTAATGAAAAAATGCTCAATACAGTATTAATTGAAAAGCAAGGTACACGATTATGTAATGTAGTATAAATATACATTTAAAAATATAAATATATGAGATTATATATAGTAGAAAACCATGAAGATAGTAACTGTGTGTATGTTTGATGAAATTTTAAGAAATATTTTTGGCTTTTTTCCTACAATGATTAGGGATTGCATTTATAATCAGAAAAAACATGTTTAAAAGTCTAAACACATCTGTGCCTTTGTCCAGGTTTGTGTTTCCATGAGGAAGCCGTACCCTGGTGGCCTTTGACGTAATCCACACGTGGACCCTCCGTCCTGTCGCCACTGTGGAATCCTGATTTCCAACTGTTATTTCCCTTCGGGACCTTCTGACATTGGGTTCCTAGAGCAGCCGTGGAGGCCTCATGCTAATGGTGAAGCTGTCTCCTCACTGGGCCACCAAGAGGGGCTTCTACAGGGAAGCAACACAGATACTCTTACAGAAGCCAAGGAGACCCACCTGCCTTCTCCCTGAGGGTCCCCAACCTCTGTGAGTGGTGAGGACCTCGCTGCATTCACCCAGATCCCCACGCACGGTCATCAGCTCCCCCTGGCCACACTCCATGCTGCAGGGACTTTCATTACGTCTCACTTTCCACAAGATCTGTTCAATTACATCCCACAAATGCTTAACCTTCTAACAGTCTTCATTTTTAACAGGGAGATGACAAACTCAGGCCAGGGAGCATGTCTGGCACATGACTTCCGATGTAGAAGACATTTGGGGATAGCAGCGGGAAGCAAGCTTTCTGGGGTCCTGGTCAATTACCTTCTTTCAGCAAAGCCCACCAAGACCAGAGGATGGAAGGATTGAAAAAAACCTTCCCTAAGCATCAGAAAATGCAAACCGGAAAGAAAGCCAGGTGAGTCCAGACATCTCTTACTCACACAAGACATAAAGCACACAGATTGAAATGGGAAACTGCCATGAACTGCCAACCCTCGTCATGCAACCACCATTTCTACAAGCTGAGAGAAGAAAGCTATTTGTTATTGCTATTGCATTATTCTCAAAACTCATTCAGTAGCAGACTGCCACCTTGAACATTTTCCCCTGGTGTGGGCTCTCTCCTGCTTGTGTCCCCCCCGTCCCACACAGAGCTTTCACTGAGGGTGGTGGGAGAGGGCTCTGTTGGTCCCACGTTCTCCAGTGCTAGGCAGGCAGCGGGGAGTCACAAATTAGTTTGGAAGTTCCTTGTACATGCTGGACTATAGACCACTAGAGACAGGTCTCTACAAAAAACTATGTGACAACCATATGACCCTTAATTTAAAAAAAGGTGAAGAGGGAGATTATACTAAATTTCCAAATCTTTTATTCCTCTAAGACTATGTAGTTCTATGCACGTATATCCCCCTTTTTTTTCCCTAAAATCTCATCGATTTTTCCAATGTGTAATAATATTGCCACACCCCCAAATTTTGCTGAAATTGTACTTCTTTCCAGCTTGGCTTGCAGAAGACTGCACACCTTATCCTTCTTCACATGGCCTCTTCAATGCTGAAAACACAGCTCAGCACACAATACAGGTTTGGGAAGACTAACTGGACCGACTGGACAGTATCAGCATCACTTCCCGGGGAAAACCAAGGCTCTGCAAACAAGCTGGCCTGGGGCGAAGCCCACTCTGTCTCCTCCTCTGTACTTGGAGGTCACAGCAGCTCCCTGCTCTATGGGTTCGTGAGCTTTAAATGAGATTATACACAAAGTGTTTATGGCAATGCCTGGCACAGAATCAGGGCTCAGTAATGTCAGCTCTTCTGTTGTATTCTCCTTGTGAGAATTTCTTGTCTCTCCTGGAAGTGCAGAGTTGAAAACCATCACGCCCACGATGAGAAAAACAGTTGGTGTCCAATACGCCTCTGATAGTTGGGGCACCTCTGGGAGGCCCCCCTTCTTGGTTCGGATTCCACCTCAGTGCTGCAGCCGGGGCTCCTTCAGCGTCGGCACAGCTTGGCTCATTGCCTCGAAACTTATTGGCACAATAAGAGATAATGATTTCCCTGTACACACTCCTTCAGAGCATTATTGTTCAAGTATTTCCCTTATTCCTCCTTTGCCGGAAAACAATACCTTATAGAAATCAGCTGAGGAAGACACTATTAAGGACTTCAAAAGTGCAGCTTTCTCACTGCCCTGACTTGGCAAGAAAGCCTGTTTGGAGCCGTTCACCTCAGACCCAGGAACAGAATGTGACAAAATGAGTCCCTGAGGACTGATGTGGACACCAAACACTTGGCAGCTTTGGGGCCAGCCAGGCCAGCGATAAGAGATTGGTTTCCTCAATTGATGTCCCATTTGGACCGTTTGCCAGCCCCAGAAGGTCAGAGCCATGCTATGAAAATAAGGGTTTTTTCTCTTTTCCACTCACCCTCCATACCTTCCATGATATTTCTTCTGCGTCCCTTGGGAAATTTGTGTCTTTGTGGGATCTGTCCTCTGCCCTTCTTTTGTGAGCATACCAAGGCAAAGATCCATTTAATTTTCAGAAACTGTGTCTGTCAATAAATTGCTTTTGCTCTGTCTTGGAGGGGATGCTGCCACCGTCCTCCCTGAGCGGTCATTCCTTATGTACGGGAAGCATTTCTCATTATCTGTCTTGACCCCTTGTGCAATCTTCTTTTCATCCTCTCCTTGAGCTTTTCTTATCATGGCTCGCACTCCCTCAACCTCATTCTGTAATCAGCAGCATCCTTCTTAGCACCTGGCGCCGGATCCCTTGCATGCGTCCTCTGTTATAACCTTGATTATTTCCCCTCATCATCCACTGGAGCCTCTCCAGTTGGGAGCGCTGTCCTTGATCTCACCAAACCCAGCACTTCAGCTACGTTGCTTCCGAATCCCCCAGCCTTGCCTCGTAAAGGAGATCGGAGATCGGGCATGAGACATTGGTAGACTCTCTCTCTCCATTCCACTGGCGTTGGATTGATTGATTGAGCACCTCGTATGTGCCATGCACTGTTCTCTGTGAATGAGACACATACGTTCCCATCGTCGTGGGGTTCACAATGAAGTGAGCAGGAAAGAGACAAGTAAACAGACATTGCCGGGTGGGGAGCCTGAGGAAGTCCAGACCATCATGACCAACTCAAGGGGGCTCTGTGGGATGTTTGAGGTCTGAGGGTCACAGCAATATTCAGCATCTGTTGGAAACAGCACGAACTACTGACTTGGGGTGGTATACGGGTCCACATTAGATCACAGGGCATTCGTCTCCATGATGTAGCTGCCGGGCTGGATTTTCTGCAGTTGCTGTGTAAAAATCAATGCAGTGTCTTATCTGATTGTAAAGTTTAAGTAGACAGTGTCCAACACCTCTGTGCATCCCAAGAGTAGGTAACTATGGGATTTAAGAATGAATTTTAAATACTGCATTTCCTTCCATTTTAAATACTGTATTTCCTTCAGTTATTCTTCAAATGGCTACTAAGTTCTTAGGGTATAAATACCACGTTGTTCAGACCTAACTACTCAATCAAGTAGCTGTTTGGGGGTTTCTCTGGGCCTCGAAGCTCCATGAAAACTTAGAGACACTAAGAACACCGTGTGAAAGTTTGAAAATCTTGGATCTAAGCTGAGACCCAAAGGACGAGGGTTTGTTAGGTGGGCTGAAGGGAAGGGAAAGAACTTTCCAGGCCAAGTAACACAATATCCAAGGTCCAACAGGGTGAGTTGGGGAACTGCAAACTGTCTTGTATGTGCTGGCTTCCTGCCCCGCCGAGATGAGCCACCCCGCCCCCCCAGCCCCTGCTCCACACATGCCTACTCCCCCACACTCTTGCACACCCCTCCCCTTCCCCAAGGCTCTGCCCCTCTTATTCTCGGGCCTCCAAGGCCTGCGCTCACACCCGAGCAGGGAAAATCAAGCCTCAAGACTTGACAAGCCTGCTGGGGTGGGGCCAGGCACACGGTTGCCCAGCAGTGTCCGGTACCGGGCGACAGGGGCAGTGTCATCAGCCTGCATGGCAGGGCTGGCAGCAGGTGACAGAGAGCCAGCCAAGGAGAGACTGGATTTCAGAGACAGGACTCCAGTCCCTGGAAGGAACTGAGGCCCTAAGCAGGAAACCAAGCAGGGACACAGTTCCCAGAAATGGGGCACAGGGCGGAGGTTCAATGACAAAGAACAAAGTCGGAGCCCAGTTACAAAAACAGGCCCCAGAACTGAGAGGGACCAGCGGAGAGGAAGTGGTCTATTTGTAACAGGGGAAAATTAGAAACAGCTTTAATGTCCAAAGTAGGGGATTAATAAATAAATTATGGTAAAACTACACTGTGGAATAATACTGCGTGGTATGAAAAAAAACAAACAAACCATGTTCTATAAGGACCACAGACAACAGGGGGAAAATCAGGTAGATGAAGTTGGGACATTCAGTTGCCACCTAATTTGTAAAACAAAATGCCTAGGTGGTGTATACAGTTGGAAACAGTAGGCAGGAGAGAAGAAATGGAACAATGACTAGAAGGAGATATAACCGAATGGCAGAGTGCAGCTGATTTCAGTTTTTCTCTTTTCTACTCTCTGTACTTGCCGAATTTTCTAAAGTGAAAAACCAAACTATCACCTTGATTTCTTCTAATGAAAAAGAGACAAAAGCAAAAGCTGCTTGGAGTAATGAATGACCTTTCCAGTGCAGACCAAAGCCGTTGGAGAAACCGGTGTCCCCAAATGGGCTGGTTCTCTGCACAAACAAGGAAAGTCAATAATTAGAAGGTACAAGGTGGGGCTACCAGATACTTGACACAATGCCCAGGCCAGCTTTGGAATTAGGAAGGATAAAAAGTAGAAAACCAACAAACTGGTAATCCACCTGCTGCTACCTCTTTCCATAAGTTCCTTTTCCTTCACTTCTGCTCATGGCCAGGTATTGTAACTGTTCCCAGGGGCAGCTATTGCTCAAGCTACTTCCAAAGCCCTGAGTGTCTGATGAGAGGAACTGGGAGGTGAGGTCCAAAGTTACAGGGGGAGCATCAGGACAGCGTTGCCTGGGCAAGTGACCTAGCGTGGCGTCCGGGGGAGCAGCCCTTGCTCTGAACCCTGATTATGTCTTATGTGGCTGTGTGACTTGGGACAAGCCATGTCTGAGTCCATTTCTTCCTCTATCAAGTAGAGAGAAGTGATAATATTGGCCCGACTGGGTTCTTGAGGCTTAAATGAGATGAGTCTGCCTGGCTGTGCTTTGGGAACTACAAAGTGTCAGGCACATATCAAGTATACTGTTCCTAACTGCTAGTTGGAGGGTGTACTGACACAGCAAGACACATTTCTGGAAAGTGACAGAGACCTCACAAACTCAATAAAACACATCATCTTTACACACTGCGGTGAAGCCTTGGTGCTTGCAAGAAATCTCATCCAGACAGACCCTGTGGCGCTGATCTTCATGGGGAAAATGCAAATGAGTACCTCTCTGTCTCCATGAGGGAAACTCCATAAAATAAAGCCCCTAGCCTAGAAGCTACAAGGGAGCTAGAAGAAAACTAATGAGAAAAGTCTTTGTCATTTTTGCTCAGCATCTAATATTTCTAGCTAGGACATCAACACATCTCTGCTTTCCAGTGACCCTAATCTCGATCTGAGCCTCAGGTCATGACCTAGGAAGTAGAGAACCTCAGAATATTAATGGAAAAATCACGTCTAATATAACCTCTTCTCTCAGAGATCCCAAGAAACCTCAAAGAAAGCCCTAAAATATTATTCTCTCATCGAATTCTGAGATTTTATGTTGAAAGCTGAAGGATGGATAAATGAATGATGACTAAGTGAAGATTCGAAGTTTTATTTGGAGGAATGAGACTTATTCTCCAGCTCCTCAGGAAAAAAATATATATAGCATTAAAAGGATATGGTCATTTCAACAACCAAAGAACCATAGAGAAAAGACAGAATCCAATATGGAGGCGTGGAGTTCTGAGAATGTTTTAAGAGAAACCACCATGTTCTCAGAAACCATTAAGTGTCCCATCCGAGGACCTCCACCTTCAGGGAGCACCATGAGGTATGGAATAAAACTGTCACCGACCCAACAGACCAGAGACCCTCTCTCTCATCCCACCTTCCCCTGCCCTTCCTTCCCAGGAGATCCCTAATACCAGTCACTTTCTTCAAACTGCAACCTATCAGATTTTGGCTATCTTCTAAGCCAGCTTCTCCATTCCCACCTATACTGCACATTGAGTCACTGCCTGAGCAAGGTACCATGTGCCACCAGCCCCGAGCCCGGTCCTAACACCCCAACCCCAAGCCAGGCAAGCAGCACAATTTCAGAAAACCCTGCACCTGGAGGGAGGGGTGGCTTCCTCCTCGATGCTGGCTCCTAAGTTGCGAGGAGTCAAGGTCCTGGGACCTGTGGCTATCTTCTCAGTCCTTGACTATCTGAGACCTTTTCATGTGTCTTAAGGACTTTT
This sequence comes from Mirounga leonina, assembly GCF_011800145.1. Lineage (NCBI taxonomy): Eukaryota > Metazoa > Chordata > Mammalia > Carnivora > Phocidae > Mirounga > Mirounga leonina. The sequence goes on along the minus strand of NW_023270389.1, from coordinate 38,268,988 downwards.
TTTTTTTTTTTCACAAACATATTCAAGTCAAATAAAGATAAATATGAACCGCTGCCCTGAATTTAATTCATTCAGACTGAACCAGACTTTTGTTTTAGAAAAAGAAAATCAACTCATTTTATGGAATTTTTCACCTGTTTCTGAAAACCCTGAATCTGGCCACATGCCAGAGTGCAAGGGATCAGGACGCATCCGTCTTCTTGATTTCTTTGTTTCTGCCTCTTGATTTCCTTCCAGCTCGCAAAGCACTGCTTCCCCTCGGAGTGCCCCCCACACAAGTCACGATGCCCCGTCCACCCTCCAGTCTGGGAGGCCACAAACCTTTCATCCACTTCCCACAAAATCAGCCAGTATTTGGGGCCACATAATGTCCTACTACTTATTCATCCATTCCTTTAACAAATACTACTGAGGGGCGCCTGGGTGGCTCAGTCTTTAAGCGTCTGCCTTCGGCTCAAGTCATGATCCCAGGGTCCTGGGATCAAGCCCCGCATCGGGCTCCCTCCTCACGGGAAGCCTGCTTCTCCCTCTCCCACTCCTCCTGCTGGTGTTCCCTCTCTCGCTGTCTCTCTCTGTCAAATAAATAAATAAAATCTTAAAAAAAACAAAAACAAAAACAAATACTACTGAGTAAGTGGTATGTACCAGCTATTATGGTTGAGATGATCTCATCAAGTAACTTGATCAAAAAGGAACCCATTATGATGGCTTATTTTTAATGTATAAACATTTCAAGTCAAAATTCTAGGGATTCTCTTGTTAATGGGGAGAACTTGGGGTTGGTGGGGATTGAGGGCTGGTTCCCAATGATCTTAAGGTGCAGAGGGAGAGGGAAAGCTCTTGCTTAGACGTCTCCCAAAACAGACATCTCCCTCATCACTTTGGGCTCTGTAGGAAAGGAAAGGCAAAGACGAAGAGGAGAGTTCTGGGGGGAGGGGTTCAGAGAAGGGATGCGAGTGCACGCTACTTCTGCCCCCAACATTAACCACAGACCTGAATAGAAACACAAGTTATGTTCCTGGAGGAGAATCACTGGAATGATAATGACACCTCATGGCTCTCTGTTCATTTCAAAAGTGACTACCACCAAGGCAAAGGGGGTGGAGGGGAGCCTGCTAAGTGCTTCTGTGGTGTCTGGGCTGTCATGAGCCTTCTGCCCCAAACAGACAGGAGCTTCTGAGATGCACGGCCACCGCTAGAGTCCCCAGCACCTGCGCCCATGCCGGGTGTCCCCAGACTCTGCTGTGACGAGGAGGCAATGAGGAGAGAAGAAGCCGAAAACTCTGATCTGTTTCCTGAGTCATGGCCACTTTCTTTACCATGCCCTTCAGATCCACGTGTGAGTCAAGAAACACCACAACTGATGCAGACGAGACATTTGAGGAAAAAAGTAATAATGCAAAACCGCCAGCTAGAACAGATTTTCCTGTGTTTGAAGATGGCAATAATAAGACAAAAGACAGATTTTTGCCTTCAAGAAACTATCTCTTCATTGCAGCCAAAGCAATACAAAATTCAAGGCAAACATTCCATTATTTTCCCCCCACTGTTTGGAAATATGGAAAAAGAAAATCTTGCCATGATTTTTCCCCCCTAGTTCTACCAGAAGTGACACTTTGGGTTTTTTTGTTTTGTTTTGTTTTTTTCTCTAGCGTTAACAAATGGCTACGTCTGATTCTTCTGGTGCTTGGAACGGAGGACAGACTCAGCAAAGAACAGAGCCTGGATGGGAGACAGTCTGCAGGAAATCGTGAAGCTGCTAAGAAAACAGAGCCCCCTCCACAGGCTGTCTTCACAACATTAGTCTTTTTGAATATTATCTGCCTTATGATGAAAATATTATCTGCCTTATTGATCACCAACTCCCTAAATAGAACAGAGTTGTTTACAACAAATGCAACCAGCAATCATAAATGTGCAAAACAATAACATGCTACCCTTGTATCTTAGCTTCATACCCACTGCCAAGATTAGTAAATGTAAGATAAAGTCTGCTTTGAAGGATTGCAATAATAAGTCTCAAGATTAGTTTTTTCCTGGAGAGTTCTGATTTTTCCTCATCTTTTGACTTCCCTCATTGTGGATTGCTAAAGTTGAATAGGGACAACTGGCGATCATTTCATTCAACCTACCCATTTTATAGCTGGGAAAACTGAGGTCCCAAAGAGAGGAAGTAACTTTCCCAAGGTCACATAGATACCCAATAGCAGAGCTGTGATTAGAATTTAGGTATACCTTTAGAAAATTCAACCCCTTGGTTAGGTGAGTTAAAAGCTATTTCAATTTTTGGATGCGCTGAGTGGCTTTGCAGAGAGATAGTTCTCTTTGTTAACACGAGATTGTGTGTCCTTTAAGCTAGCTGGTGACTTCCCACAATTGTGCCATTGGATTGTGTGACGTCCTCAGCACCTTCTCTCGGCTTCCCATCCATTTCTAGGGGACACAGAAGATGGGTCATAACAATATCTCTATCTCTGAAGGCTCAGATACACTTCCTCTCATGGATCTTCTCCTGGCACTGGATTTTCATAGATTGTGTTTCTAGAAGTTTTGTTTTGTTTTGTGTTGTGTTGTTATGCTTCTTGAGACAAGTTATCACTCTATGCTACTTCTGTTTTTTTTAACAGCCCTGACATTGATAAGTGACTTCTTAAAGCCGAAATTCCTTTTGGAATTGGGCTTTAAGAAGTCCAAAACTTCCTTTTGGAATTGGACTTAGTCATTACATTTCCATCCATGTGCCTCGCAGAGTAGGCATTAAGGAGATGCTCACTCTCAGGGTTCTGCAAGTGTCTCTTTCAATGCACCCCCACAGGCTCTCCTGACCCTTGTCCCATCTCTGACCTTTAGTCTTTACATTGTTTATTTCCTGCATTGTTCTATTAGTGTTTTTCCTAATTAACAACAAAGTAACAAGGTCCTTCAGTCAGAGCAGCTCTGGGTTTCTCCCTATTCAGGAGGTCTGGGAGAAACAGACCAGCAAGCACCTAAAGCCTTTAGAAAAAAACATCAGAGCTGCCTCAGTCACCCAGTGTCAGTCCCAGACGGCAGCTGACCCTTTGAGTAACTCACTCCTGGATCCTCTCTGACCTTTGGGTTCCCCTTCCCACATCATCCCAAGTGGATTGCCCTGCAAACTTGGTGTGGGCTTTGTCCCTCTTTTGTCAAACCCCTCACTGGGGTTTCCATGAGCTCTCTCCCTGGGTCTTCTTGCCCAGCCTGTCTCCATTTTCTTCTTTGAGCCATCTTCCTCTTGATGCCTTGAAAGATACCCTCTCTCAGCTGTGGCCTCGGCTCTGCCTCCCTCACCCCTACACTGGTTGATGGGGGCCCCAACCTGAGAATCTGCACTTGGCTTTGCATCTGAGCACCAACCTGCATCTCTCCCTGTCTTTGGAAGGGTCTCCCCTGGATATTCCAATATCAGTTTTACATTTTCTTGACTGCAAGAAAACATAGGTGAATATTTATGTTTTCTAACTATATGGATGGAAAATAACTTTCTCAACCTGAAAGCAGTAGCAGAAATCACAAAGGGAAATAAACTTAATTATAAAAAATGCTTAAACATCTACATGTTAAAGAAAAAAAGTGTCTAACATGCTTTCTTTCCCTTGTTCAGACATACCATCCTCTTTGTCCCCCCGTGTGTGCAGCCTCTAATCAGTACCCTGGTTTTGAACTGTCTATCCTGACCCTGGCTTTGGTTCTCCTTTGACAATGCCCCTGCCCAGGCCGCATCCCTGCCATCTATCCACGTGGCCACCCTGGCGGCCAGGGGCAGGGTGTGGAACACTTAAAGTAATCATCTTCCTTGATAATTCTCTCATTGTTTTACTCATTACGTATGTGAATATTTGATTTCGCAGGGGCAAAAGCTGTGTCTTCTGCTCTTGGCATAGAGCTAGATTTGAGAACAATTTGCCAAATAATTGCAAGAACAAGAGAATGAAAATCTTAAATCCTAGTGAGAGGAAGTTAAGGATTTGCCTTCAGAAGTAAGGTTTTATAATCAGCTGTCAATTTTCAATGCTAAGCAATGATCAGCCAAAATAATTTAGAAGATCAAACTGTGAATGATGGAATTCTCACCCAAAGGTCCCTCTCCTGACAAAGGGGACCCATGTTGATACATTGTGCATCATAGCCAAGCCCACATAAAACCAGTTCCTTCGGTGGTTGGCTTTACTCTGGTCCCTTCCTCAACTAGATCTCGTTTGCAGGACTGGTGGGGAAAGCCCTTTAAAGATGGGAAGACACCACCCCTCACTGGACTACTGGAGCCAGAAATTTGTGCAGCCATAGAGCCACCAGGCAGAAAGCCACACTCAGTGGGACAGCCCCCAAGGTGTTATCCCCAAGCGTGACCGAAGAGGAACAGAGAATTCTTTATTCCTTTTTACTAAGTGGCCCTAACCTTTTTTTATTCCCTCTTCATACCTTATCTGAATTGGCAAGGCTTTCTAGTTTACTTTGTGATACTTCATCCTTGATCAAGCCAATCTTTGCCAATTCTTACCATTTTTGTAACTCAGTATTAAACTATCTGGCGTTCAAAATTAATTTACCTCTTACGATTATTTTTCCATGTCCCCTTCTAACCAAAACCAAACCAAACAAAAACCCTTCAATAGGACAAAATTCTTGGGGAACTGGGCATTTTGCCATGTCATTCAGGGATCACTGCAAAACGTGGAAGTTCCCACTAGGCTAAGGCACACACAGTTTCAGACATTCTTAGGTTAAAAAAAAAATTACCGTTTTGATAGATCACAAACGGTTGAACATTGAGACTGTCCCATGGTTCAACGTCATATGATAAACACTCTGTTCAACTTTGGCTTCACTATGATTCCCCAGATAAAGGCTTTGGGCACATCCAGCAAAAAGTCAGCAGACTATTCGGTGTCCTGAGCAAGGCCCACTTTGAGGGGCTAGCAGGAGAAAGCCCCTGGCTTCTGAAAGCAGCTGAGGAGAATGTGGAGGGTTCATGGTCCGTGTCCTGGCCATTCCTGGTCAGGAAGGGGACACCTGTGTCCCGGTCCACTCCCTTCTCCTGCCTGCCCTTTGTAGAGGAAATGCAATTGTAATGTATTCTCACCACAACAAAGAGACAGAAAAGGATAAGAGGCTGTTTCATCACCTTTTCCTCTGCCCTGACGGCCCATGGGGGACTGGAGAGCAAGTATCAACTGTGTTTTGGAGGTTGCAAGAGGAAGTCACTGTCATTAACCCAAAATGGGTCACTCCATCTGGGGGACAATGGTTGGAGGTGGAAATTTTAGCAGGAAAGCAAGAGAAATTCTTTGACCCACATGCTGCGTCTGGGTCCATGTGTGAGGCCACATGCCACATTCGTGTCACTGTACGTGATACAGATCACAGTGGAGCTTTACCCTGAAAGTGAAGACAAAGAAGAGGAAGAGTCTGGGACCTGGTGTTGGTGGTGTCACTGCAGCCCCAGAACGCAGTCCAACTGTGTTTTCATAAACAGGAAATTTCTCTTTTCACAGCTCAAGATGGAAAATAAAGAAGTATTGTTCTGGAACGTCTCTCTTCCTTCTTCTATTTGATGTTTCTAATGTATCACCCTACCCCCTCATCCTCAAGGCCAAGAGAGCCAAAAATTTTTTTCAACAAAATCTAGCTTCAGGCCGCTTTTCCAAGAGGAATGGGCTTCACTTGGACATCTTCCCTATCCTCCACTCACTTCCCATGCCAGCACTTCTCTCCTTCTAGCACCTTGCCCCTGGCCCAGCATGGCCCTTCCCACCAGGAGTCAGTCCTCCCATTCGACCAACCACACCAAAGGATCCGTGCCTGAATGAGTCTATGTGTTGTGTGAGGATTAAATGTACACATATCTCTATGTATAGATCCAGAGAATACTTGGAACAACACTATATAAGTAAGCACTATATAAATGTTAACTAACAGTATTGTAGGAGGTAATTAATTAATGGATCATTATTGTTATAAAGATTAGGGTGGTATAAACAAGCAATCACTACTTGAGGACCTTGATTGAAAGTCAACTCTAAATTATCAGCTTCTGCTGAGATGTCCCACTTCCTCCCACCTCTACTATAAGAGGCCAGATTAGGGCTGCCCTTCCAGTAGTAATAGGCATTTAATATTTTCTGGATGATCTTCAGAGCCATGGTTTTCTCAGGCTCCCTGGGCTCCCTTATTCCGATGTTTGAACAACTTAAAGATCAGGAATCTCTACTGTATAGCCAATCGGAGTCTAGGGTACTTTGCCTTACACCCATTTTATTCATTTATTCTTTACCAAACATTCCAATGCCTACAATGGCCAAACATTAGGTTAGTCCACTTCTTTTGCAGAGTTATCAGCAGTCATGGCGACAGCAGCTCTTTGTCTACCTCCTGAAAACCCATCATCTACTTGAAGGCATATCTGTGCCTCTGGTCCTGCTCCATCTCTCACCTTTCATATCTTCCCAGTGTTTAGGAAGACCAACAAGAGGCCACAACAAGCTGGATGCTCTCCTTGATATTTAGAGCAGGAACCCAGGGCTGCCTACCTTCCTCCCTACCTCCACCCTATTGTGGAATATTGACTTATTTTCCTTTGAGTACTTGCACTCAAAAAATAGTGGATATAAATTAAAAACAAAAACAAAAACAAAAAGCCTGCTCCTCACACAACTTCCATGCCTGCTTGAGGCACTGTTAATCCCTGGGAAGGTCCCAGGAAACACAAAGGCAAAAGGTGATCCTTAACATCAAACATCGCAGACAATAAATGGGAGAAAGGTGTGGGATACGTGAATTATTGCGGAAGGTTTCCAGGGATACGGAGGAGTGCCCAAGAACTTCAGCTTGGAAGCGAGTCACCCCCAAAGGACTTGGGGGACGGAGGGTGCACATCCAGACAGCTGAGAACAAGAAAAGCCGGCACACGCCTTCCACCCTCCGTGGTCGCAAACTGTGGGAATGTTGACTGGGTCAACAAGGCCAGTGTGGGAAACCCCCCTGGGAGTTGAGAACCGGGCCACGTGACCTCTCAAGGCCATCACCAGGACGCTCTCACACTGTCATTTAGCACCCAAGTCCCTGGGATCTGTATCATCTACTTCCTTGTTTTGAGGCCCAAGGAGGCGGCAGGGAAGAAAGAGCCAGAGCCTTAGAAGGATGGTGGCCTTCCCCTCATCTGTCTCACTCTTTTAAGTTGGAGTCTCTTCCTTCACTTTGCTAATAATGTAAAGTATCAGCTAAAAATTGCAATGCATGCATTTCATTTGAGTTTTATTGCCCTAACAGACAGCATTAGATTACAAAAGAGGACATTTTTCTTCTCAGTTTTAGCTTATTCTGATGATTTATGATTAGATACAGCAAGAGTTCATAAACTTCCCTGACCTGCTGACAGTTTTTACAGGCTCCCAGATTTATTTCCATCTCAAACTTAACAGCTTTCATGTGACTGATATTCCCAGCGTCGCGGCGTGGCTGAGCCAGGGGCTGAGAGAGCGCCTCTAATCTCCATGTTACTAATTTAAATGAAGTCTTGGTCTGTTGTTTAAAAAAGACATCAGTCATCCCGGGGAGGTTTACAGATCCTCTTGTAATGTAATGTCAGCCCCTTCTGAGATATGAGGTTTATAAAGCCTCACGATGTTGAGTGTTGGCAGACATGCCAAGGTCACTGTGTATGGCAAAGGCGGGGGGTGGGGGCAGGGGAATGCACTTCAGAGCAGGAGCAAAGAATTCCAAAGGAAGATTGTTCTCCTGGAGAGACAGGATGGGACCAGCAAGAGAGAAACCTTAGGGTTGGTGTCTGGAGGGAACAGGAGAGAGGAAGGTAGAGTCCCATTCGGATGTGAGACCCTTTGCCCTCAATTCAGCAGGCCCCATCTTCACCAGAGGTTGGGAAGCCCCGAGAAAACACAGCCACGGGCCCCTAATCTGAAGACAGTCATGGACACACACTCTTGATTCCAGTGGACCCTCTGCAAAGGACAAGTTGAGCTGTGCCACAGGTCCGAGCAGAGAGACCCAGACAAGTGTGCTCTTGCCTCCACCCGCAGACACTCTCCCGTGGCTGAGAGTCCTCCAGAGGGGAGACACATTCACCCAGCCATCGAGGCCTCCCGGGAGTAGCCAGAGAGGGGCAGGATTCCGTCCAGGGAGTGCAACCCAGCTGGGAGAAGACAGACTCCTTGCACCAGCCTGCGCTGTTCTCACACATTCCCACGACCGCCTGGGTGTCTGAAGGTCACTTACAATCAGACCTTCACTGAGCAGGAGTTGCCTTTGTGTTATTTGGAGATCAGATAAGAAGTGACAAGTAGCACTAAGCTCTGGCTCACTGGGGAAATGGGCTGAGGCCCTCAGGGCTGAGGGCTGGGGGGAGGGGAGACTTTTCATTCCCCTGGGAGAAGAGGAAGGTGTGGATTAAACGCGTCACCCAAGCGCTCCCTTGCGAAGGGAGAAAGGCCAAGGCCATGTGGCTCTGAAGGCCCAGGTTCCGCAGAGGGAGAGTCTATGATGAGGATTCCCTGCTTACAACCTCGGACTAGTATGGGCCAGGGGAATGAGAGCACACGGTACTTCTGTTCCTACTGACATCCACTGAGTGCTAAGTGTATGCTAGGCTCCAGACAGGAGCTTAATCGGCCTTCACGGCCACTGAAAATAAAAGAGGGTGAATGAAGTGGTTATTATTATTGCCAATTGACAGATGTGGCACCTGAGGCTTAGGATCCCACAGATCTAGCCCAGGATCACACAGCTAGTAAGCGGTGGAGTTGAAGCTCAAGTTCAAGTCTGATTCTAAAGCCCAGTTTCTTACCCACCACCTCCTAACCCAGCTAAGAAGACTACAAAATAAAAAATATATATATACCCAGCTTCTGTTCGTTTGTCTATCACCCTGTGGAACCCAGACAGTTGACCATTTCTTCTTACCCTGGAGAGAGACTCAAAAACTGGTTTATTTTAGTGTTTCTCAAAGTGAGGTTCATGGCCCACCACAATCCGCAGCTGTGACTGGGATGTTGACCAAATGCAGTTTCCTGGTGGGAGCCCTTCCAAAATCTGCATATTAGCATGAGCCCTAGGAGATTCTTATGCATATAACATTTGAGAACCACGGATCTTTACAAAGCCTGTAGTTGGTGTCCGGCAGGACTTCTTTTTTTTTTTAAAGATTTTATTTATTTATTTGACAGAGACAGACACAACGAGAGCAGGAACACAAGCAGGGGGAGTGGGAGAGGGAGAAGCAGGCTTCCCGCGGAGCAGGGAGCCCAATGCGGGGCTCGAACCCAGGACCCTGGGATCATGACCTGAGCAGAAGGCAGACGCTTAACGGCTGAGCCACCCAGGTGCCCCGGTGTCCGGCAGGACTTAAGGAGCAAGGGGAATTATACAGGTTCCCAGCAATTCCTGACTGCTCTCCCCCAAATGCAGCCTCTTTATTTGTTTGACATGAATTCCTAGAGCATAATATTAGAAAAAATAAGTACAAACATACATTTCAAAGTCACTTCGGAAAGACTTGGAAATTATCCACCATTCCGTGTCATTTATCTCTTTATCTAGAGCATCCATAGATAATGGTGATACAGAAACAGCTGGGCGAGCCAGATGTTGGCATTTGTTAACTGCAGCCATTTCCCTGTTAGTATATCAGATGTCCCTGTTTGGGGAGATTTTTCTCTGGAAAATCCAGTGAACCACCCAGCATGGTTTCTCAAAGAGTATTCTATGGACCACCAGCACCCAAACCTTCTGGGGTGCTTGTTAAAAATGCAAATTCCCAAGCTCTACTCCAGGACTACTGAATTAGATACTCTGAGCATTTGGGTCCTGGAATCTGTATTTTTAAGAGTCCCTGCATGATTCACATGTACACTCCAGATTTGAAAATAGACATGATACATACATAACAGAGAAGACCAGAGCGTCACAATCAGATGGACCTTAACTCAGAACTCGAATACACTGCCATTTCGAATGCAAAATGGCCCAATCACCTGGAAAAGCAGTTGGACAGTTTCTTATAAAATTAAACATACACTTACTATACAACCCAGCAATTCCACTCCAGGGTATTTACCCAAGAGAAATGAAAATGTATTCACACAAATGTTCAGAGCAGCTTAATTCACAGTAGCCTCAAATTTGGAAATAGCCCAAAGCCCATTACCTGGTGAATGAATGAACAAATATGGAACATTCACACAACGGAATACTACTCAGCAATAAACACCAACAAATTACTGATACGACAGAGGTGAATCTCAAAACAATATGCCAAGTGAAAAAAATCCAGACATGGAGGACTACATACTGTATAATCCCTTTTAAGTAAAATTCTAGAAAAAGCAAAACTAATCTATAGTGACAGAAAACAGATCACTAGATGCCTAGGCCAGGGGAGGAGGAACTGGCTATACTGGGGGCATGAGGGAAATTTTGGAGGTGATGAAAAGTTCTGCATCTTGATTTTGGAGGTGTTATAAAGTGAGTGTATTTGTTAAAGCTCATCAAACTTGACACTCCTCATCAGGAAAATGCACACCAAAACCACAGTGAGATGTCCCCTCACACCTGTCAGACTGGCTAAAATCAACAATACAGGAAACAATGGGTGTTGGTGAGGATGTGGAGAAAGGGGAACCCTCCTGCACTGTCGGTGGGAATGCAAACTGGTGCAGCCACTCTGGAAAACAGTATGGAAGTTCCTCAAAAATTAAAAATAGAATTACCCTATGATCCAGTAATTCCACTATTGGGTATTTACCCAAAGAACTTGAAAACACTAAATACATGCACCCCTATGTTTATTCCGGCATTATTTACAATAGCCAAATTATGGAAGCAGCCCAAGTGCCCATTGATAGATGAACGGATGAAGATGTGGTATATATATACAATGGAATATTACTCAGCCATAAAAAAGAATGAAATCTTGCCATTTGCAACAACATGGATGGATCTAAAGAGTACTATGTTAAATGAAATAAGTCAGTTGGAGAAAGACAAATACCTTACAATTTCACTCATATGTGGCATTTAAGAAACAAAATGAATAAAGGAGGAAAAAGAGACAAACCAAAAAACAGGTTCTTAACTATAGAAAACAAACTGATGGTTACCAGAGGGAAGTGGGTGGGGAGATGGGGGAAATAAGTGATGGGGAGTAAGGAGTGCACTTGTCACAATGAGCACCGGGTGATGAATGGAAATGTTGAATCACTATATTGTACATCTGAAACTAATACTACACTGTATGTTAACTAACTGGATTAAAAAACATCTGTAAAAAAATGAAGACACTGGGGCGCCTGGGTTGCTCAGTCGTTAAGCGTCTGCCTTCAGCTCAGGTCATGATCCCAGGGTCCTGGGATCGAGCCCCACATTGGGCTCCCTGCTCCGCGGGAAGCCTGCTTCTCCTTCTCCCACTCCCCCTGCTTGCGTTCCCTCTCTGGCTGTGTCTCTCTCTGTCAAATAAATAAATAAAATCTTAAAATAAATAAATAAAATAAAAATAAAAAATAAAAAAATGAAGACATGCTCAACAATATGTCAAAAAAACCCACAACTAACATTTGCAAATGCTTAAAATAATAAAATAATACTCCTCGTGCTATACCTGAGCATAAATTTACTTTGTATATTGATGTTTAAAACAGTACCAATTTACTAGATTGCATGGAGAGCTTACAAACAATATAATCCCACTGAATTTTAAAAAAATTTCATCAAACTCTACCCTTCAGGTGGGTACATTTTATTATATGTAAATCATAACTCCATAAAATTGATTTTTACATATTTTATAAAGTTCAAATAATACCCATCATTTATTAGCTATGTGACCTTGACCAAATTACTTAACTTCCCTGTTTCCTTCTCCTCATGCCAATCCAAAGGAGTTTCCCATCTTCCACTGTGCCTCTCACCCCAAAACCATTCTTGCTTTAAAAATCTAGAAACCCCATTTGAAGGGCGCCTGGGTGGCTCAGTCGGTTAAAAATCTAGAAACCCCATTTGATCACATGAAACCGTCTTTTAAAATAAATAGGTAAGAGTCACAGTTCAAATGTTTATATTCATTTTTAAATGCTCTTGGTGTTTCAAGGACGTCCTCCCCATCAATAATGTGATCCTGGCTGATGGAGGTTAGCAGCGACATCACATGGAGTCAGGGGGGACTTTAGGTTCTTTTGGCAAATAGTAGAGAGAGGCCGTCTTTGCTTGGGTTTTTTGTGTGCTTGGCAGGAAGCTCCTCCCCAAGCGGCTGGAGAACAGGGTTTAGCTGGAGGGGTCCTGGGGCTCACATGTTTACAGATCATGGGCTACACCGCAGAAGAACTAAGCCAGTCACCCTCAACCACTTACGCGGGCAGCTCTCCATGCCGGAAGGAGGGGTCCGCTCACCTTTCAATGGTACCTACAGGTTGCAGAACCTTCCTTCATGCATTCACCACGTTCTCATTTCACACATATTTAGAATATTTGCCAGGCACAGAGGACAGCCATTGGGTGTTCAAAAATGAATTTTAAAAATATGTACGTTTCCTATCCTCCAAGAGCCCAAAGTGTATTCGGATCACAAATACACAAGAAAAAAAGATGAAAGCAACATCTTGTCATGCTGTGATATAGGCAGAGGTCAAATGCTGCGTGTTGCAGAGGAAGGCAGAACGGGCTCTTTTTTGGGAGGAGTAAGGAAGGCTCCACGGAAGGGCTGACATTACCTGGGTCTGAAATGATGAGTGGAAGTGCCGCAGACAGGGCAGGGGAACGGGGGCCCTCCGAGCACGGGGCACAGAGCACGTGGAACGGCGCAGAGCCTGAGAAGGCCTGGTAAGGCCAGGGGATGCGCACAGCTGATGCTGGGAGTGGAGACTGAAGCAGACCACAGGAGGCGAAAGGCTCGTGTGAGGGTGGTGGACACGCACATGGGGAGCTGCTTGGTTCCCCGCTTGCAGCGGATACTGGGGATACTGGCTTTGACGGCCTCACACCTGCACTCTTCGCTATAGGTGGCCCTTGGCTGACTGGAGCCGCCTCCCCTGGAGATGCCTGAGCATTTCTACTCCCCACACCCGCAGAAGATCCCAGCCAACAGCCGCCTACCTGCCACGGCAGAGCCCATCCCCCTGGGCTCTGGGCAGGACAACCTCCTGCTGGTACAGTTCGTGCTCCAGAGCGCCCCCTGGGATCGGACAGGGGAAGTGCGGCTCCTGAACTATCCTCTCTGACAGGCTTCTTCGTCGGTCCTGTCCTGCTTCCCTCACCTCCTTGTCGGCCTCTCCTGAGAGCTCACCCTCCGTAAATCACTTGAGTGCTGCTTCAGGGAACCCAACCAAAGAGTCCAAGCCAAGAAGCCTGAGCTTCAGTCTCGAGGCCTAATACCACTGCATTTGGGGACTTTAATCCGCTTAACTTCGATTCCCCCTTGCCTTCCGACCCAGGGCAGCCTCTACTGACTGTGTTGGCGGTTTTCTTTCATTTTTTCCCTCACTTGTGCCCCCTGCAGACTCAACCATGGAGAGAACACAAGAACTTGCATGAAACGAGTCTCCTGCACTTTAGAACATGGTCTTCAGAGTGCTATCTTTCCGTGAACAGATCTACTTCTGGGCTGCAGGGGACTCTTGTCACCATCCCTCCCTCCTTCTCTCCTCTGCCTCCCAACCATTCAGCTCCCGGCCTTCCCCTGATCATTGCAGCTCAGCCCTCCCCAACTCCACCCCCCACTGCTGTGTCCCTCTGCCCACCAACAGCGCCAGCTTGTGACAAGCTGGCCATTCACCTCCCCCCTGTTCCCCTACTCTCCACTCAACTGTTTCTCACTGCCCTTTCTAAAGCACACGTCTGGGGGGCGCCTAGGGGGCTCAGTCAGTTAAGCCTCCAAATCATGATTCCAGCTCAGGTCATGATCTCAGGATTGTGAGACTGGGCTCTGTGTGCTCAGTGGGGAGTCTGCTTGAGATTCTCCCTTTCTCTCTGCCCATCCACCCCCACCCCCACCCCATGCTCTCTCTCTCAAATAAAATCTTTTAAAAAACAATAGCCAAGACTTGGAACAACCTAAGTGTCCACTGATGGATGAATGGATAATATGTATATATAATGGAATATTATTCAGCCCTAAAAAAAGAAGAATCTTGCCATTTGTGACACCATGGATGGAACTTGAGGGTACTCTGCTAAGTGAAATAAGGCAGACCGGGAAAGACAAATATCTTATGATTTCATTTATATCTGAAATCTTAAAAAAAAAAAAAATGAACTCATAAGTACAGAGAACAATTAGCAGTTGCCAGGGGTGAGGGTTGCAGGATGGGCAAAATGGGTGAGGGTGATCAAAAGGTACAAACTTCCAGTTACAAAATAAATAAGTCCTGGGGCTATAATGTACAACACAGTGACTAGAGTTAGTACTGTATTGTGTATTTGAAAGTTACTAAGAGACTAGATCTTAAAAGTTCTCAAAAAGAAAAGTACCTTTTTTCTGTTTCTCTCTTTAAATAAATGGCTCCTTTTCCTGGCTTTTCACCCCCATCAAAGGCTGTGTCTTGTGAACCAAAACAATATAGAAAAGAGCTAGTGGATAGACTCTGAATGACAACCAAGGAAAAATGCAACATTAAAATGTCACTTGAATGACAGCAGAGGTGGGGTGGGGCTGGCCGAAGTGGGGGGGGGGGAGCAGCAGAGAAGAGCCAAAGTGGACACTGTGAGGCCACTTCTCTTTCAGAGGGTGACAGCTGACCTCAGTCATTGGTGCCTTGGAGCTATGAGCAAAAAGCCAAGGTTTCAGGCACAGAAACCATTCTCTGGCCCGTGTTCTCACCACGCCCTCCACTGGGAAAAGTGGTGTGGGCAGAGATATGAGACGATCCAGCTCACCCCACCCACCCCTTAGAAAGTCCTTGTCACATGCCTCCCAGTGGGGCTGACCATCCTTTTCCATCTCGGGAATGGAGACTCAGCAATTCCCATTTCACTCTTGGGAATGCCCATCCTGCAGCCTCTTTGGGTCTAACTGCATGTGGAGTCTCTTTCGTCTTATTTTCCCCTAAATGGGAATGTGAGGACAGACTTGAAGATTGGCATCAGCCTACTGAGATTCATGCTAAATGCCTCAACAAGGTACCCAAGGAATGACATGAGACAGAGGTGTCCATCGACAAGCACGCAAGCTACATTAGGTTTCTGCGGGCATGCCCCTCCTCAACAGATCGTGGAGTCACCCGTGTAGGATCTGAAGACCCACTTGTGGTCTCATGGGGCTGTTCCTCCAGCATCACGCCCGGTGGACACTGAGGGCCTGCACCCCCCCTCCTCACATGTGGACACCAGCCATAAACACTAACACTGACAGGATATGCTGTGTGCCAGGCACAGATCAGGTGCTCCACATGAGATAGATCTATAAATTAAATTCCTCCCTATCAGAACACTGAGAGATAGATGCTAGTCTCATCCCCATCTTACAGAAGGAGACCCTGCGGCTCAGGCCGAATCATCTGCCCAGGGTCACACAGCTACAGGATGGCAGAGCTGGGATTGAAGCTGGTAGTCATGCTGTAGAGTCGCGCTCAACACCCCATCCCATTGTTTTTTGGGATCGTCCCCCAGCCAGTCTCCCTGCCTCCAGGCTCCCACTGCCTCTTCAAAGCCAGCTGTGCACCGTGGCTCTCTCCAGACACAGATGTGGATATGTTCCTCTCATGATGGCTTGGTCCTGCCAGCCCCACCCTCCAGGCATAGTGTCCTGATGTCATCCAGCACCCTCACAGTTTGTCTGACTCTGACACCTGGTTGACCTGTTTGGCTTTTGGGGCCTCAGATTTTCTCCCATGTTACCATATCCCTAAAACTTGCATCAGAACTGCTCACATCAGGATGCCTGGGTGGCTCAGTTGGTTAAGCAACTGCCTTCGGCTCAGGTCATGATCCTGGAGTCCCAGGATCGAGTCCCATATCGGGCTCCCTGCTCAGCAGGAGGTCTGCTTCTCCCTCTGCCCTCTTCCCTCTCGTGCTCTCTGTCTCTCATTCTCTCTCTCTCAAATAAATAAATTTTAAAAATCCTTAAAAAAAAAAAAAAAGAACTGCTCACATCAGCTGTAGAGGTGTGACTAAGCTTGCATGGCCCCTCCTCCTCATTGACCTTCCATCATCCATTTCATAAGAGGACCATGACTGATTTAACTGTAAATGTTTCAGGTAAGAATTCTGGATCTCTTACGATGTTTTTTTTCCTGTTATTTTGCAAACTGACTGGGGGAAAGGACAATTTATCTCTCCTTAGCAAGCTTAAGGTATAAATCCAGGGGGAAGAAATTCTGCCCACCAATTTCTAAAAGTCCACCATCAGAGATTCATTTCTTTGACTTAACTTTGTATTCCCTTAAAACAAAAACACTCTCAACAGGAGTTACCAACTGAGCACCTCCAGCCATACATTCTTAGAATGGGTAAGTTGAAAAGATCCTAATCCTATGTCAGCATTTGAGGGAAGGGAGGAAAATAAGAAAAAGAGTATGAGACCACCAAATGTAAAGAGTAAGAGACAAAAAAGATATTATCGAGAGAGGAAAAGGCAAAGAAAGTGGTTGTCAGTGATGCCCCAGAACAACTTATCCGCCCGATAATTTTGTTGCGCCATAGCACACCAATGTGCCCCTGTCCCTGCCACTCACATATTGAGCTCAACATTTTGGCAAAGATTTTCTGCAGCATGGGCTCATGTACTTTTTTCCCTCTGACTTTTACTCCCCACTCCCTAGCAACTGATGCAGCAAGTCCATAGCCACAGAACCAGGACTTGCAATTGGGACCATTGGGCATTGGATTGCAGTCTAACAGTTTACCTGCCCACCTGCCCACCTGCCCTTCTCCAACATTCCTTGGACTTCCACCTACCTCCAACATGTCCAGGACTGGATTCTCTGAGTTGAAGGCTTTTATTGCAAGCTAGAGTTTGGGGCATGAAGCCTGGCCTCTAAGGTCCTTTAGATAATCCATTGTTTAGATGCTTTCATTTCCAGGAACAAAGGCTCTCTTACTCCCACCTCTCTGTCCCTTCAAAGGGCATCACTATGTAGCAGCAGAAGCAAGCACATCATGATATCATTTCTGATATCCATAGGTTTCAGCAATCAGTAACTGGGTTTTGTTCCAGGAAAAAGCAATATTCTTTGACAAATAAGCTATTTGCTGAGCAGTTAAAATGACATTGCAAAGAGTGACACTACAAACCAATGAGCCTGTTTTCTCTGCTCCTATTCACTGCAAAACAGCTAATGCCCCAGATAAAGAGTGTAGATCACATGTGACTTATAACGTGAATACAGCACTGTATAAAGAGCCACACGAAAACCTGCCCTGATCAGCCACTCTGCTTATGAGAGAACCAACCAAGCTGAATCTCTTCCTTTGAAATCTTGGAATAAGAAAATACCATCACCCCCAATCCTTGAGGGTTTTCTTAAATGGCTTCTATTCCTTAAACCTTCTTGTCACTAATGTGGCAAAGCCCAGGTCTCTCTGAGCCCTGGGACTATTGTAACCTGCTTTAATACAGGGCGTTTCCAGGAGGCAGATGTTTTAACTAGCAGGGGAAAGAAAGGTCTGTTTCTTATTGACGGAACCCTAGCATGTGTAATAGAACTTCAAAGATGTGAGGCCAGATTGGGCAGGCAACATCAAAAGCTTTTGCCTGGTGCTGAGTAAACCTTGTATTCTGACATACAAGTTCTTATCTATTCTGCTCCAGACTTGAGAGAAGGAGGCTGCATCTAACCAAATCACATTGTTTTTCCTCACAGCTGCCAACTTGGAAAAATATCAGGGCACAAAGGGACCATTAAAAAAAAGAAAGAGACACACACACAGAGAGACATGTTTTGTTAGTTCCTAAGCAACACAATATTGCCAAGATGGGGGCTCTTAGGAAAATCAGAAGACGTTTGCTACACTTCCCTATTGAGGCCACTCGCTAATCCTAATTTTTATCTTTTTATAAAGAAATTAACAGAATGAACTTGGACAAAGTCTGTGTCTCCCCCACTCCATCTACACCCATGTCACAGTCCCTGTCCCTTTGATAAACACTTTCTAATGAGGCCAAATCAATGGTTGAATTATATCTAAACTCAAACAATGAAGCTATTTCCTGATTTAAAATAAAAAAAAAACTAAATTCATTTATCTTTAAAATGGTTTAAAGGAATTATATTCACTTCTTCAAATTACCTGTTT
This sequence comes from Mirounga leonina, assembly GCF_011800145.1. Lineage (NCBI taxonomy): Eukaryota > Metazoa > Chordata > Mammalia > Carnivora > Phocidae > Mirounga > Mirounga leonina. The sequence continues at coordinate 38,250,736 of NW_023270389.1, read as the reverse complement.
TTTCATTATTTAAAAAAAAAACAACTTTAAAATGTGTTTCATTTCAACGTAACTGGAACATAATAATATTTCCCTAGTCTGGGAACCAGAGAAAATCAGGAAGGCCATCTTTCTATCAAAATGTGTATGTGCCTGCCTCATGTGGGTTTGTTTCAAAGCACCCAGTTATTTCCTCTGCGAATGTCTGTGTGTGTCAATCCTGGGGAAGGGAGGAAGCGTCCCACAGAAGGAAATTAGTTTTAAACCTGGGGTTTTCCTCCTACACTGAGAACACATTTATTTAATAAATGGGTCCTTCTGAGGGTCTTACGTGTGGGATCTGTCAGGGACGGAGTCAGCTCCAGCCTGCCTTCCGTAGAGCTTGGCCACTGGAACCTCTCTGCAGCAGACAGATCTGCCTATCAGGCCGTCTGCCTTGAAACTCACTGCTAGTTTGGACTCCTCAGCCCAGCCCTGTCCTGACTTCTTCCTGCCTCTCAGCTCTATGCCTCTCTGTCCCCCCGGATGGTTGCATCCATATTTACAGAACCCTAAACAAGAGACCATGTAGATAGACCAGGGCGATGATTCTCAACCTTGGGTAAGACTCAGAAACCCAGAACCCTGCTAGTTTAAAAGTAGACCAGTCTACACGTACGAGGAGCTTCAGCCTCACCTGGATGCCGGTAGGAAATGCAGACTCTCAGGCCCTGCCCAGCCTGCATTCAACAAGCCCCTCGGAGGACCTGTGTGCGCATAAGCATTTTGAGAAGCACTACCCCAGAGATCTTCAATATACACATGCCCAGGCTCCAACCTGAGGTTTGGGGGATGATCTGGAGTGACATCCTGGATTGTGTGTCTCAAAAGTGCCCTGGGTGGATCTGCTCTGTCCTAAGTCTAAGAACCAGTAGTGAGATGCTCAAAAGCATCGGACAGACACAAGTGGCCAATGACTATGAGCTGGTTAGAAATGAGCTAAAGAGACACAGAGATTCCTAACATTCAGGGAACTACGTGTATTACGTTCAAAGAACCTGGGGACAGCCAACTCTGAGGGCCCTCATTTCCTTCTGTCCTTCCGTGTCCCTGCCTTGTCTTTGACCCAGAAGACTTCCCCGCCCCCCTTCCCTGCTTCCAAGGTCCAGCCACCTACAAAGCATTTTGAAAATGCGGCTTTCTGCTAGTGCTACTCCTCAAGGCCCTTTCTGCCTCCTGTTAGACTTCGAGTCCTCACAACCACTCTCCTTCCTGTCTCCATGTCCCCTTCCATGGCCGGCCCTATTCCCTATACTGAGAAGATACCCAATAGAAATTGGTTAAGTCTAATTGAAATCATGCTCGTGAATTCCTTTAATAATCTTCAAAAAGTCCTCCATTTTACAGATGGAGGCCAGGAAAAAAAAAAGGGGGGGGGGACAGTATTTCTACTGAATATTGGTTTATAAAGGTCACATCTTTACAGGCAAAAGTAAGCAGAATATTGAGGCAATTCATCTATTCAGTGAAGCAATTATTAGACCCAAAACCTATAATTGGAAGAAACATAAGCATTTAAAGACTTCTTTAGCATATTCCACTGTCAAGGCTGATAGTATTAATTATCAGAGTATGACATTATTTTAACTTTGGTTTTTGACATAAGTTATTTTATAGTATCTTTCACTCATGGGGGCTTTAATAAAAGAAGTCCAATTTGCTCCACCCATTCTTGTTAGATGGATTTCACAGTGACAAGGAAGGGGGGGTGCCATTAGGGTTGAAGGTTGTTATGTCCCCTGAAGCAGTATAGGGGTGGGGCTAGATCACCCAGATTCATTACATAATTTCTCACCCCTCCACATCCTTTGACCTGGGTCAATAGATTCTTAATTCACTTGATATAAAGTGGACAACTGCCCTGGATGACTCATAGGCCAGATGATATTGACCCAATGACCCAGAGGTCCTATTTCAATTACAGAGGCAAATGACATTTCCTTACTAGCAAAAAATGAATTCTCCTCCCAAGGAGAATCCAGTAGCAAATGGTCTTCTATCCTGGACAGAGAATGCTACAATCTCCATGACTCTCGTACAAAATTGGATTCTTATTTGGGGCCCATGAGAAAACTGGGGTCTCTTTTTCAGCTGGGACACAGGTCAGTAATCAGGGCAGGAGTAGACCTTCACAGCCCTGGGCTTCTGAGCAGAGTGTCTGATCCATGTTGCCTATTCTTCTTCACCCTATGCCCTCCTAGACAAAACCGTACAGGTTACCCCTCCGGCTTCTGGTTCCATGTTCAGCTGTTTTCTAAGACAGCCCACTTTTCTCGTGCTTACGTGTATCCATCAAATAGAGCAATGATTCCCATTAACTTGCTTTGTGAAGGATTTGACTAAAGTCTTTGGTCTCCTTGAGGCTATATGTTTTGTATTTCTTTGTAGCCATGCCCAACACTTAGATAATGTCCCAAACTCACCTTGGGTTCTCAGTACCTGTTGTTGAATGATTAAATGAGGGAACAGCTACTGAATGCTATTCAGGTAATAATCCCACACTTCTGCCCTGACCACAAATGATCTATTTAATTGATTTTAGTGACTCCACAGTAGCTGTTATATTACCTCAGAGCAAAATTACTCCTTTCTTGCTTCTAAGACCTAGTAATTTATATGCTGAACATGTAATAATCTATTATATCAAATATCCACTCCTATTTTTTTTTAATAGCTTGCTGCAGAGCATAACAGCCCTGGATACATAAAATAAGTGCAGGTGACTTATGAGTTTGCACAGAAGAGCCTTCTGTTCTCGACACAGCTGTTTCAGAAAAACACAGTGAAGAGTGTAGAAGGAAGCAGAGTAGGTAAATATTAGAAGAGGCCTTTAAAAGCAGCCCTGATCACTGGATCCTTAGGATGTGTTTGTTAGGAAAGGATGCCCTAATAATGGTTAATATTGATACAGCATTTTACAATGCAGCAGACAGGCAATAGGAAGGCTGTTTTTCTGAAGATAAGCAAGTGGGGGCATGACGGACCAAGCTCATGACCTCAGACCAGGCAGTAAGGCACTCAACAGCAAAGAGCAAAGACCAGGCACCAGAGGGTGGGACTGCCCACACGGCGGTCTATAAACAGCACAGCAAGAGGGGAAAGAATCTTTATCTCCAAGCCCAGCATCCCTGACCACTCCATGAATCCCAACAGTGGGTAGAAGCATGTTGGGGAAGGGAAAAGGAAGAGGTGGATGGGTACAGGCAGATAGCAACCCATGTTCTCCTGCCCACTTTCCTGGATCTCCCAGGCCTGATGGAGCAGTGGTCACTGCCTGCTTCTTCCTAACAGCGGGGATTGTTTGTGAGACCATGACAATTTGCAGAGCCCGCCTCTTTTTTGTCTCTCCTCCTTGACTCACAGCTCCCTCAATCAGTGCCGGCATAAGGAGCACTCCTCCCCATCCCCTCACTAAGGTCAACTTGAAGGCCTGGATTTGAATGCAGACATCGCTTTTTGCAAACATGATATTAGGCAAGGAACTCAATCTTGCAGAGCCTCAGTTTCCTCCTCTTTAAAATGGGCATCATCTTGTCTGCCTCTTAGAGTTCCAGTCAAGACTAAATTATATGATATAGACTAAGAATCTAACCAAATACATGGGCCAGAAAACCACGCTCTGTAAATCTCAGTTCTTTTCCCTGTTGCTCCTACTTTTTGTCCCTCCTAAGCTGCTCCATCTTTTGCTGGGGTGTAACTAGAAACAGCTGGGAAATACCTGGTGAGGTTTTGCTTCATTCCACATGTCCTTGAAATGAATCTTCTGTCCTCTGTGCTCCTCTTCTCACCATTAAACCTCCTTCCTTTCATCTCTGGGGAAATCTGGAAACCAGAAGATGCTCTGGTCTCTCATGGCAAAGAACTGGGATTGATCTGGTTAACAAATCCCCTGGAATGGTCTACAGAGTGACTAACATTTTGGTTCTCCCAGGACTCACCCAGTTTTGGAACTGAAAGTCCCACATCCTAGGAAATACCCCATCCCAGGTAAACCAGGGCATCTGGTCACCCTCAGCGTCTGCAAGGCAGTTTCAGAGACAAACAGAAAGCTCATCACTTCTCGGATTTGCAAATAAGAGCAAGTGACTCAAAAAAACTCAGTCAAAAATCTACATGAGACACAGAAGTCCCAAGCTCCTGTGGCTGAGTCTTCTTGTCAGTCAGCAAAGGGTTACTTGAGAGTGACCCCATAAAGGACCTCAAACGCTGTTCTTCCAGACAACACACAGGCTGGACGTGACAGGTAATGGGAGAATTCCAAAAACCACCTGCTTCTCATGGTACAAAGAACACTCTTCAGGCCTTGCTGCTGAATGAGAAGAGAGAAAATGCACACCCAGGAGGGGGATTGTTACAATACTAATTGAGTAACACTGCTGTCCTGGGAAAAGCAATGTTTCTAGGACAGGAGGTAGGTTTCTCTACCCTTGCAACACAAAAGAACAAAAGCCTACATATCAGAATTGTTTAGACATTGGGAGAATCCCAACTTTTCCACATCGACTAGCTTCTAAGACCTGGAGAAACTGCTTCATCACCCTATGCCTGAATTTCCTGGACTAATAATACATATAGGGTTGTTGTGAAGAATTAATAAAATAATCCATGTGAAATGCCTAACACAGCTTTCATTTCCGGTACTATGGAAGATCAAATTACTTGAAGACCCTCCCAATATGAAACACCTAGAAAATGCTGAATAGATTATAATAAACATCCTTTTAAAAGCAGTAACCGGGTTTATAAGAAAATGAGAAATTTCCAGAGACCCAAAATAAAAGGAAAACTAAGCTCCAGAGTGGAAAGCCTGAGCAGATGCCCCAGCTGCCTGTGGAGGGTGACCAGATTTGGTAATGCCTGGGTATGAATGTCCATGTGTGCTCAAGAGATCAGGCCTTGAGTCCACATGATGAAGGAAGTAGAATTCAAACACCTCTCTTTCCTTTTTCTGCACAGAAAACCAGAAACCTGGAAGTGCTATGTTAGTTGTAAGAGAGTAAACAAAATCTATACTCAGACTCAGGAAGATAATCAAGAAGCTTAGTTGTCTTAAACTAGGATCTGGATAAAGGAAAGAAATAGTCTCCTCTGATAATTCATGAGCATAGGTTTGCCTTCATGTGGGTTTTGAGTTCAAATTTGCTCTAGATGAATGATATGAATGACTAATATAAAAAGTGACTAGCGCCTATGACTCTGGTATGACTTGCACAAACAAAAATAATTGTCTCTGGAGGGACAAAAACTCCCTCAAGCTGGAAGAGTCCCTCAGATAAATGTCCATTATCATAATCACAATCCAAATATATGAAGGACGCAGTCCACAATGAGTAGGAGTCAGCAGATATAGCAAAGAGCAGATTTTAACCCCTGATAACACCTACTTAAAATAAACTATCAGAATTAAGCTAAAAACTAAGTATGTTTTAAAAGGCAAACTATATAAAAGAATCTTGAAAAAACACAACAAAATGATGATTATATTGGGAAAAAATTAAATAGAATTTCTAGATATGAAAAACATAATCATAGTTTAACCAGCAGAATAGATATAGCCAAAGAGAGAATCAGTAAACTGAAATGTGGACATGAGGATGACATACCTGAAGGTGCAAGGTGAGGGCACCCAAATGCAGCAGAGAGAGACAAAGATATGTGAAAGAGAAGCTAAGATCTGAGGATGAAAGGACAAGAAGTTTAAACACAAATCTAATGGGAATTCCAGAAAAAGAGAAAAAAAGATAATATTCAATGAAATACAGGCTGAGAAGTTCAAGAAATGAAAAAAGATGTAAGCTCATTAGCCCTGAGTGCACTAAAAATTAATTCATATCTAAATACATTGTAGTGAAAGTGCAGAACATACAAAAAAGAAAAGATGTTGAACAAACCATAGACAAAACATATTACTCTAAAAATAATTATTAGATGGACAGCAGCTCTTTTTTCCCAACATTTTATTATAAAAGATAGAGCAAGTTGTCAGCACTTTACAGCAAGCACCTATATTCTCACTACTTAGATTCTACCATTGATATCATACTCAATTTTACTGTATTTGCTTTATCACATATCTATCTTCTATCCATGCCTGTCTTCATTCATCAATCCCTCATTAGTTTTTTGTTGTTATTTTATTTGGGGATGCTTTTCCTATGTGTGCATTTCTTTTCTTTTCTTTTTTTTAAGATTTTATTTATTTATTTTTACAGAGAGAGAGCACACAAGCAGGGGGAGTGGGAGAGGGAGTAGCAGGCTTCCCGCCGAGCAGGGAGCCTGATGCGGGGCTCGATCCCAGGGCCCTGGGACTGCGACCTGAGCCAAAGGCAGATGCTTAATGACTGAGCCACCCAGGGGCCCCTCCTATGTGTGCATTTCAAAGAAAATTATAGGTATTACTAGACTTCCCCCTAAGTGCTTCAGCAAGGATATTATTAAATAAAGCACAGTACTTGTTTGCAGGTGCCTCTCTTTTGATGTCAAATATACATAATGAAATGCACAAATCATAAATGTGAGTTGCTGTGTGACCCAAACCTCTGTCAAATATAAAACCATCAACGCCCAAACTTCCCTCTTTTTCCCTCTAATTGATCCCCATCCCCATTCTCTCAAAGTCAACCACTATACTAATATTTTTCTGCCATAGATTAGTTTTACCTGTTCTGAAATTGCACATAAATGAAATCTACATTTTAGTATAAAGCTTCATTCACTTAGCATACTGATTTTCATATTCATCCATGGCACTGCATGTATCAGTAATTTATTCCTTTTTATGACTGAGTAGTGTTCCATTGCATGAAAATAACAGTTTATCTATTCCCCTACTGATGGGCACCTGGGCTCTTTCCATTTTAGAGATTATGAGAAAAGCTGCTATGAACATTCTTGAAAAAGTTTTTTTGTGTGAATATTGTATCTCTTGGGTAAATACCAAAGAGTGGAATAGCTGGGGTCATAGAGTAGATGTACATTTGTAAGACACCACCAGACCTTTCTCCAAATTGGTTGTATAATATCACATTCCCAACAATGTATGAGAGTTCCAGTTACACATCTTTGTCAACATTTACTGTTGTCAATCTTTTTAATTTTAGCCTTCCTATGGGTGTGTAGTGGCATCTCATTGTCATTTTAGTTAGCATTTTTTGATGACTAATAATGTTGAACAGTTTTTCATAGGCTTATTGACCAGTTTATATCTTATCTCATGAAGTGTCTATTAAAATCTTTTGCCAACAACACTGTTTTGTACAGCAACAAAATAAAACAGAAATCAATAGAATAGTATTTTATTAGTCAGGGTCCAGTCAGGAGACTAAAACCACAGCAGCAGTTTAAACAGGGAAAATTTAATGTAATGAATTATTAACTGGTAAAAGGTGGTTAATAACTAAAATGGGCAAAACAAATTCTAAGGTGTGAGAGATAGAAACTATACACACACACAAAAATTGCTACCCTTAGGAAAGAGAGGAAAGTGAACAGGGAAAGAACTTAAAATCTCAGAGGATGAGACCCTGTAAAGCTGAAATTCAGATCTTCAAGAAGAGGACATGGTTGCCATAGGAACATGATGCCCACTGATGTGGTGACAAAGAAATTGGTCATTGATAAGACATGAGATGTGAGAGCCACCCCCAGTTCCAGAAGAAACTGGCTGGAGGGTGCCACAGATGAACAAAGATCCTTACACTTTGATTTGCACACGGTAAAGCCAAAAAACAGAACAGCAGAAGAAAAAAAGTTTCCTTTTTCCTTCTTTCTCTTCCAGGCTTGAAGTGTCCCTCTGGTGTCCTCTCTTGGCAGAGCCTAACATGAAGCCTTCTGTCTAAAGAGAAATGTAATCTAGAGAGTTCAGGCCTGATATCACAAAGTATGGCAAGGAAGGGTAGATTTGAAGCTGAGAGGCAATAAATTAATAAGAAGTACAAATATCTTCCAAGTTCTGATGGAAAAAAAAAATACCTGTGAACCTAGACTTCTATACCTAATCTATCATTCAAGAGTGAAGGCACAGCAATGACTAAAAATGTGGAGTTTTGTTGTTGTTGTTGTTACACTTTATATAATACATACAAGAGAAAATATGTAACATGTAGGTAAACTAAGAATTTTTCAGGCAATCAAAAACTGAAGAGTGTATAACTAACAAACCCTTAATGTAAGAACTTCTAAAGTGCTTCCCCTGAAGGAGAAAACTAAATCCAGAAGGAAAATTAAAATGCAAGGAAAAAAATGGTGAGCAAAACAACTGGTAAAGTTATGGGTAAATATAAATAAGAAAAGACAATATAAATCTATAATGATTAAAAAATGACTAATTTGGGGCACCTGGGTGGCTCAGTCGTTAAGCGTCTGCCTTCGGCTCAGGTCAGGATCCCAGGGTCCTGGGATCGAGTCCCACATCAGGCTCCCTGCTCAGCAGGAAGCCTGCTTCTCCCTCTCCCACTCCCCCTGCTTGTGTTCCTGCTCTCGCTATCTCTCTCTGTCAAATAAATAAATAAATAAATAAATAAATAAATAAAATCTTAAAAAAAAATCTTTAAAAAAAAATTACTAATTTGTGATATAAAAGCAAAGGGTAATTAAAATGTTGGACAACAATATGGGATCCAGGAAGAAATGACCAGTTAAAATGTTTTAAGCTCCTTGTATTTCTGGAAAGAAGGCAGAGTTCAAGGCCTTACCACTTAACAGCACAGAAAACAATATGACTGGTGCTCCCTAGAAGTGTACAACACAATTCTGGATGACATAAATCAAATATATGTGCTATTATGTCAGGGTTGCCTTTAAGAACAAAAATAGAATGAACAATACTAAAATCAGTAGAATAGAGAATAAAGAGAGCTTTATCGACTCAAAATAAAATAGGAATAAAGAGAAAAAAGAAAAAAAGGCTTAAATCAAAATAAATGAAAACACAAAATCTTTGGGAGAAATAAATGTAAATGTATCTCTGATTCCAATAAATATGAATGAAATAAACTTCCCCAGTAAAAGACAGAGATTTTTTTATTGTCTTTTTAAAAAGGCATATATATTTAAAAAATATATACAGTATATTTATACTGTATAAAAGACATAGCTAAAGTTTAAAAGTGTATAAATATTATAAATGAAAGGATAAAAAAACATATTAGATAATACTGTCTAATAGAAATCTGGTATCTTATTAATTCCAGATGAAATAGATTTCAAGAATTATTAGAGATAGAGAGAGGTACTTTATAATGATAAAAAGAATAATTCATCAGAAAAATGAGATAATTGCAAAGCTCTATTGACATAAGCTTTGAAATATACAAAACAAAAATTAATAGACTCTCAAGAAGAAATTGACAAATCCATCTTCACAATGAGAGATGATAATATACTTCTTTCGAATTAGTAAATCAAGCAGATAGAAAAGTCAATAATGATACAGAAGTTTCACACTTAACAAACTTTACCTAAAGTCATATAAAGAAATTTTCAGGCCATTTTATGGAATATATTCTTTTCAAGCACGTAGGAAGCACTAACAAATCTTGTCATATGCTAGGCTGTTATTCAAGTTTCAATAAATACCAAAGAACTGGTATCATACAGACCAAATGCCCTGACCATTATACAAGTTAGAAGTTAATTACAAAAAAACTTTGAAGATGTTAAAAGCTTACTTCTAAAGTAAAGTGGGTAATACATCTTCTTTTATAAATGAAATCAGTGGCCCCAGAACAAAGAAAGGACCTGACTTCCAAGCATATTGAATATGCAATCTTGACTCCCCTAAGCCTGCCCCTCTAACAATCGACTTTCAGGAATTTAGAAGTACTCTCACCTGAAAAGTTTGGCTTATCATATTCTTCCTAGGACAGACATATTTCCGTCTCACTCTTCCAAAGGTCAGAATAACTCTCTCAAAGCTAAATTGGGCTGTCGGCTCTCTAAAACCTTGAGAAAAAAGGAGGTGGTCACTGATGGGTGAGGGGGACCCTAAGAACAAAAATGCTTCAGAGTTTATCCAGCGTGGTCCCCAAGGAAAGACAGTGCTTGTCTATATGTCTGGCTACTATTGAAGCTGTAGACCCTAGGGCAGGGGTTGCAGTCTGGCAGGACAAGAGTCTAGAAAGAAGAGGTAAGTGGGGCACTTCATGCAGCAACACGGACACAGGGTGACAATGGCAAGGGAGCCCAGCTCTCTGGATCTCTAATCTGCATACCCCCAGGATCCCCATGCTCTGAGCACCTAACATCATGACAGCATCCCTAGAGTAAGTTATTCTACCTTAAATGAAATACAATGGCAACCCAGTTTATCAGTCTGCCTCTGGTGTGTTTGATAAATATAACAGTAGTCTTCTAAAAGGTACATTCTCAGCAGAGGCAATATTGTCCCCAAAAGGGCAAAATTCGAATTGGAGGAGAGTAAAAATACTTAAATATTACAATGACTTATGGCCTTCCAAAGGGCCACAGAACATAAATAGATATATAGTATACCTGTGGTATAAGAGTTCATGGGGGAGAGGGAACAATTGGGGGGGGGATCTTAAAAGGCTCCATAAGGGGGCAACAATTTTAAAAATAAAAAAGAAAGTTTGAGAAATACCCAGGAGGACAGAGGATAATACCCATGAGTAGGCAGATACAAAGGAGTCTGTCAGTCAGATCCTGCCCTTAGGTAATCCTCCACCTAGTCAATGGCCAGACTAATTAACTAACCTCTCCTTCATTAACAGCTTTTAAACTTCAGGAAAAGGCATCAATCATATTGATAAAGGGCCACAGAGCTCAATTCTCAATTTTCCAATCAACCTCTCAACCAATATTTGGTAGTTTCTATATCTGTGCTGTACAGTACGTTGGCCGCTAGCCACCCGTGGCTCCTGAGCACCTGAAATGGGGCTGGTCCAAATGGAAATGTGCTGTGAGTATAAAAAGTTGAAAGACACTCCTTCATGGATCTCTCATGTTTTGCTTGGTATGAATCTTAGTCCTTTGGGGCCAATATAACAAAAATATCACTGACTGGATGACTTAGACAACAGAAATTTATTTCTCACACTTCTGGAGGCTGGAAGTCCGAGATCAAGGTGTCAGCAGATTTGGTGTCTGCTGAGGGCCTGCCTCCTGGTTTGTAGACCGCCATCTTCTTGCTGTGTCCTCATATGGTAGAAGGGGTGAGGGAGCTCTCTGGGATCTCTTCCATAAGAATACTAATCCCACTCATGAGTCTCCACCCTCATGACCTAAACACTTCCCCAAAGCCCCACCTCCAAATACTATCACACTGAGGACTTGATTTCAACATATGAATTTGGAGGGACACAAACATTCAGTCTACAGTGGTATGCCAAGAATGGAAGACTCTGATTGCTTTTTACCTAGGGCATGTGTCAGAATTGTGTTCACAATGAGCATCCTTGAGGGATGAGATAATTATCTGCCTTTGGGACAAAGAGCAGGCTTGCTTTCTGCTTTCTATAAAAAGGTGAGTTCCCAAAAAAAAAAAAGGTGAGTTCCCCAAGCTCAGGGTTCCTCAGCTATAACATAAACCCATTACATGTACAACAACCACCTGGGCCCTCTATGTCACCCCCCAAGGGACTTGGGAGGGGTATTAGTTTTCTATTGCAGAGTAACAAATTACCACAAACTTGGCAGCTTAAATTACTACCCATTTATTAGCTCATAGTTTTGTAGGTCATGGGCCATACAGAGTTCTCTGCTCAGGGTCTCAAAGGCTGAAATTAAGGTATCACCAGGCTGGGGCAGCTGGGTGGCTCAGTCGGTTAAACATCTGCCTTCGGCTCAGGTCATGATCCCAGGGTCCTGGGTTCGAGCCCTGCATTGGGCTCCCTGCTCAGCAGGGAGTCTACTTCTCCCTTTGCCCCTCCCCTCACTCATGCTTGCACTCCCTCTCTCTCTCTCTCAAATAAATAAATCTTTAAAAAAATTGAAAAATAAATTATCATCAGGCTGAGTTCTCATCTGGAGACTCTGGGGTAAAATCCACTTTTATGCTCATTCAGGTTGTTGGCAGAATTTAATTCCTTATGATTGTATGACTGAGAGCCCCCATTTTCCTTGCTGGCTGTCAGCAGGGGCCACTGTCAGCTCATAGAGGCCTCCTACATTCTTCTCCACATGGTGCCCTTCAAGTCAGAGCCAACAATGGAGAATTTCTGTCAAATCCCTCCCATGTTTTTAATCTCTCTGACTTCTCTGTCTCTGACCTCTAGACCCAGAGTTTAAAAGGTCATATGACTAGGTCAGACGCACCTGCTTAATAATTACCCTATTTAAAGGTCAACTGACTTGAGATTTTAATTATATCTTCAAAATCCCTTCACAGGGATTAAATAACTAGGAGCAGGTGTAAGTATATAAGAGACTGGGGATTTCTGGGGCCACCTTAGACTTCTGCCTATTTCAGAGACCAGGCGAACTGAGGCAAATTTGCTGGTGCTCACATTGTTTGCTGTGCCATGAGTAATAAAATCCTTTATCTCTGACCCAAGGATCTCATCTCTTCTGCCAGCATCTGTGAAATTGTGTAAGTAGCTTGTAAGAAACGTAAAGTGAAATCCCAGACCTCCCATAAGATACACACTGACTTTTAAAGACTTAGTATGTAAAACACCTCATTAAGCATTTTTAAGTTGATTACGTGTGGAAATGATAATATTTTGGATATATGGGGTTAAGCGAGGTATATTATTAACTTTACATCTTTATTTTTAACATTTAATGTGGTTCCTAGAAATTAAAGTCACATATGGAAGAGGCTTGCATTTGCATTTCAATCAGTGCTGGTACCTATGCCTGGCTACTACCAAAGCCCTAGGCCCTTTGGCAGGGGTGGCAGTTTGGCAACACAAGAGCCAACTGTGTCCTACAGACGTTTCATTTGGTCAACACAGTATTCAAATATTTGTATTGTTTAGATGCCTTTAAAGACGGGCATGTATCTTCAGGTATGCCCCAGGCCTCACCACTCCCTATTGTGTTTCACCGGACTTATTTACACATTTGTTTTACCTAACTGGCTTCTGTAAACATTCAAATTCTGTGACTCTTGCAGTCACACTCATACTTCTGCTAGGCATATTCAAAGATACTAACACAAGAGAAATACTAAACAATAACGTTCAACCAAGTATTAACCTGCGTGGCCCAAAATAGCTCCAAGAGTTTCAAAAGGAAGCCGTCTTCATGGGCAGTCTCGTGACAATGAGTCAGTAGACCTGGTTCTAGACCAAGCTCTGTCACTGATTTCAAGGGAGACCTTGAGCAAGTCATTTCCCCTCTGTGGGCTTCTGTTCCCTCCCTGGCAAAGTGAAGGCCTCAAAGTTCCTTTGGAAGACCTAAATATGATGGTTTTGCTGGCTAAAGCCATCAAAGAGAGCTACCTGGAAAAGCAGGACTTGAAGATACTTGCTTCTCTGTCCTTTGTACATATTTCCTTATTGTAATTGGCCCCAAAGAAAGGGGGAAGGAGTCAAGAAGACTCCAAGTCCTAAAGAGCTCTTAAGGATAGTTTGTCAAAGAAGGAAGGTAAAACATAGTGCTACAGTGTTGCTTTGTGTTCTCCATGGATATAGATCATTCCAGTTTTGGCCCCTGTATCCCAACTGGTAGATAAGCAAGAGCTGGTAGCGTCTGGATACCTCCATCTGCTCCCCCTCCCTTTCACTTCCCACAATGGCATTTCATGAAATCCAGAAGCAGATGCTCCGTGTTGGGGCTGAGCAGATATGAGCAGGGGTTTGCGGCTGGCAAGTTCCCACTCCCTCTACCCATGACATCTTTTTCATAACCTGAATTTCTTTAATTAAAAAACGTCTGCCAACTCCCGTTATCTGCAAAGATGTGCCATAGCAACTCTCTTTGCAAGCCCCTTTTGTAGCCGATACAAACAGGTGGAAGAAAAGCCTCCGTGGAGCCTCCCAAGTGTAAAGAGAGAAAGGAATGGGAAGGAAGCTCCTCAAATTGTGTGTGTTTGTGTGTGTGTGTGTTTGAGAGAGAGAGAGAGCGCGCGCATGAACATGCTCACAGGCAAATCTCTCTTGCAATTCATCCTTCTTCAAACTTTTCCTTGTCTATCAGAGAGGGTCAGAGGGCTTCAGGAACATGGGCAGCACACTTGTCCTGTACACACAACATGAGCAGTGGCACCTTGTGATAAACCAAACACACAGAGAGAAGAATTCACGGAGCTTAGCCTTCCTTGTTAGGACGCATGTTATGTTTTGTCCAGAAGGAGTCTGATTCATCAGTGGGAAAGGGAGACCAGATCTCTGCTGCCTTCATCCTCTGCCCCATGAATAGCTACTTCCAAAGGAAAATCCTTAACAATAATCTTGAGGAGGTGAGGGAACAATTGCATGCCCAGGGCAGGAATACAAATGGAGGCCACACAGGATATGTCTAATATGTATCAAGCCAACAAACTGCTAAAGAAAATATTTTCTATCTTCATACCTTACAAAAATACCCCTTCAGATCACCCTGGAAGGCCAGTTTCACATTTAGAATTCTCAAACTCAGACTTGTGCATGGGCCGGGAGATGGAGAGAAAGCCAATCCCAGGATTCTGCCCTGCTGCCTTTTCTCTTTCCATCTGTGGCTCTGTCCTGCACAGCACAAAACTCCCAGGTATGCAGACACTCCAGTCCACACACCCAAACCCCAAATATGCCTTCTGCAAACTGCTACTCCCCACAAACCTGCAGGTGCAGGGTGTACACGAGAGTATTTTGTTCTGTGCCCCAGGGGACTGGCCCGGGAAAGAGGCTATGACAGCCCTGGAAGCCCAAGGGATTCCAAGTTTCTGCAGCTAGAGCATGGTTTAGAAAGTGAAGATGAAGAGGCATGAGCTCAGGGTGGGCACACATCCTTAGTCCCATGAATTCTTCACCTCCCATTGAGAGAAGAGTCAGAAAGAGGCAGAGCAGGGCCCCAAAAGTGCAGGACCAGGACAAGGACCCCTCTTGCTGGGTCTAAGGGCAGTGCTGATCTCAACCTCTTTTTACCATCCTTGGGCCTCTTCTCAAGATGGACCCAAGTGTCTCTACCTCCTCTTCTACCAAAGCATGCTCCTCTCTTCCACTGTACAGACCAATATAAACATGGCTACCTTCTCTAAAAAGAGTGTCCCAATTCTTAGAGAGGAAAAGTTCCCATTGGTCCCCATCTCACCTGGATTAAGCTTGTGCCCCATTGCTGGCCCCCCTGAATCTGAAATGGAGGTATTGAAAGCAATAATGAATGATATCCTCTGTCTCAGGGTTATCCTTCTGACCTGACAGTTTCTAGAGGACAAAGTCCTTTGAGTTTGAGGCATTCCCACAGCACATTCCCTAGCACAACAAGATGTGGACGATGAAACGTAATGCCTTTTAAAATAATGTGACTTTTTTCTGATCATAAAAATATAAAAAATTGATAGATGTTTTTAGATGGTGAGATGTCTGGAATGTTTTGTTAGCAATCTTTAAGACAAACCTCTACCTGTGCAGCCAGAAAGTCACTTCCTTCCCGGATGCTCCACTGATCATCAGACAAGGCTAACTACTTAGCAATTTCTTTCTTCTTAATGTTTGCCTTCTCATGGGTTCCATCCACTGATGCAGTTCATCGGCTCTCTACAAGCCTGCTTCTTCTGCATGAATTAATAGCCCTTGTTCTTAACTCCTCGGATCCTATGTGATAGCTAGCGCCAAGTGCCTAATACCGTGACCATTGCATAGTAGACCCTGAAATACTTTATTCTTATTATTGCTTCATTTCTTTCAACTTCCCACTAAAAGAGTATAAATAAATACATATGGGTAACCCCCATCCCCTACATTTTTCTCCACCTTTTTTCATTCCTACTGCACTTCCCTGCCCACTCCCCTCCGTGTCACGGCAAAAGAAACAGGAAAATGAAAAATCACATATGCTCCTTTCTTAAAATTCCAATTCCAACCTGGCCAAAGACAAAATATTTACCTCCAAAGTAAAAACATCCAATAAATTATGTGACTTATGTATCTTTTTCTTTAATGGATCTCTCAGCTACGAGGTGTCAAATATCCTCATCTGCTTCCAATAGTCTTGAATAATGTCACAAACAGTGATGATGTCATAGAATGCCAGGTGGTGTCTCAGAGTTTTGAAGGAGATTACATCGTGAGGAGTCATGCAGGACATGGAGTCTTATACCCTATTCTGGCCACAGTGATAAGGAAACCTGGAACAACCTTCCCAAGTGTAGATCATGGAATGAAGGTAAAGGAGCCAGGGACATGATGAGAAGAGGAAAAACAATTGAAGAGAAACAGATCATGGGAGAGTAAAAAGAAACTGTTGATTTTACTTGGAGGGAGTTAAGTGGAATGAGTTTATGTAAAATCCACAATAGCATCTCCATAGATTTCTAAACACACAGAGGTGGTACCACACCTTGCAGGACTCAGCACAGCATAGGACTTGTTGAAAGACAAAAACAAGGAGGTATGGCTATTCACAATTAGTAATCAACTGCACGTTGGTAAACGTTCATAAGAAATAGCAATAATGAAATATTCCAGCAATCTTCGGAGTTTCTCAGAGTTCCAAAGTGTATAAAATGGTGTGGTGTGCCCATTCTCCACAGATGGCTATCTTCGGCAGCATTTCCTAAGAGCTGTAGCATGCATGGCTCAGGCTAACACCATCTACGGTCAAGGACCTTGCTGCCAGGAAGGAGGGTGGGCACTAGGGGAACAGGCCCTCAGTTTGTTTTGACTCTTCAATGACACTTTCAAGTTGCCACATTTTCAAATTTTTTTTTTTTCTTTGTGGTAGTCCTTTAGAGGCTCTTACAAAGATTTTCTGGGTAAACTGTCCCTAAAATTAAACACCTGATTTTATGATGAGATTTCTTCCATGAACAGATATGCTTATGAGTAGCCATTATGGATAAAATAACACTTTTAATCCCCAAGGCTGGATACAGGGTCCCCTCAGCCTTGCTCAGGTGGGTTATTCCTATACTCTTTTTTAACCCTATCCCCATATCATACTTGCCCAGATTATCCTACAAAGATGAGTGAGGGGATATTCTAAATGAGCAGTAGGAATTCTGAGAGAAAATTTATTATGTTTGGATGAAATGCCTAATGGATCTTTTGAGTATGAAAAGGCATATCTTAGAGTATGTTCTAGACGGAGAAACCAAAAACAAAGAAAGGGTTGAATGAATATTTCTGTGTCAGGAAATGAGAGGAAATTTTTTTGTACCTATACTTAGAAATGGGGGAAGACAACAGGTTCAGAGACTGGGGACCATTCAGGAGATATAAAGAAGTCAAGTGGAGAGGAAAGAGGTGGGGGAAAGCAACGTGCAACACGCAACATGCAGGGAGAAAAGAAAAGGTGACCACTGAGATGTTGGGTATGCTGAAAAATTTTGAAGAATGGCTACATATACTATTGCATTTTAAGTTGTTACACAGAGTCATGCTATAAGCCCCCCTCTGATGCCCCAAACCTCTAGTGGATCCATAGTGCTAGGAGGCAGGATGGAGGGAGGGACACTGGAGATGGAAGGAATTACAAGAAAAAGAAGGCTGTATTTCATATTTGCATTTACTCTACTCAAAGAGGGATCAAAAATTCTCTGGACACCAAAATCTTAGCTAGAGGTAACTAAGAAAAACATAAGCCCCTCCACTTGCAAGATTCTACAGGGACATTGATGAGAATAGGGGGTTTCATATGGAGATTGAGACTCTGAATCAGTTCTGTAAAAATTAAAGACAAGTTACAGACTAGAAAAAAATACTTGCAAAAGCCATAGCTGATAAAGGACTATTATCAAAAATATAACATTTACAAGTCAATAAAAAGAAAGCAAATAACAAGACTAAAAAATGGGAAGAGACCTGAATAGACACCTCACCAAAGACGATACAAGGATGGAAAATAAACCTAAGAGAACAGACATCTCACCAAAGAAGATACAAGGATGGAAAATAAACCCAAGAAAAGACGCTCAAAATCCTAAATCATTAGGGAATTTCAAACTAAAACAAAAAGATACCACCGCATACCTATTAGAATGGCCCAAATCCAAAACACTGACAACACCAAATGCTGACAAGGATGTGGAGCAACAGGAACTTTTCAGTCCTTGCTGGTGGGAATGCAAAATAGTGCAGCCATTTGAGGAAACAGTTTGGCAGTTTCTTACAGAATTAAATATACTCTTACCATACAATCTAGCAATCATGCTCCTTGGTATTTACCCAAATGAGCTGAAAATTTATGTCCACACAAAAACCTACATGCCAATGTTTATAGAAGCTTTATTCATAATTGCCAAAACTTGGAACCAATCAAGATGGCCTTCAGTAGGTGAATGGAGAAATAAATTGTGATACATCTAAACAATGGAATATTATTCAGTGCTAAAAACAAATGAGCTATCGAGCCATGAAAAGACATGGAGGATGCTGATCTGAAAGACTACATACTGTATGATTTCAACTATACAACATTCTGGAATAGGCAAAACTATGCAGGTGGTAAAAAGATCAGTGGTTGCCAAGGGTTAAAAGAGAAGGAGGAATGAATAGGCAGAGCACAGAGGATTTTCAGGGCAGGGAAACTATACTGTATGTTACCATAATGATGGATATGTGTCATTATGCCTTTGTCCAAACCCATAACATGTACAACTCCAAGAGTGAACCCTAATACAAACTATGGACTTTGGGTGATAATGATGTGTCAATGTAGGTTCATCAGTTATAACAAATGTACAACTCCGATGGAGGATGCTGATAGTTAGGGAGGCTGTGGGGTGTGGGGAGAGCAGGAGGTCTATGGGAAATCTCTATACTTTCTGCTCAATTTGGCTGTGAACCTAAAACTGCTCATTAAAAGTCTAATTTAAAATGATAGATAATGTATATATATTTATATAAAAGAAGGGAGACTTTAAAAGTCTGTAGGACACAGGAAATCCCAGGTAGCTGACCCCAGGGTTCAGTTACCACCACTTAGGGCAAATAAAGAAAAACAACTGTCAGTGGGCAAAGTTCCTGAGGAATTAGACTTTGCTCACATTCAGCGACGTGGACTGTTCATTTTCTTCCCAGTGTGCTTTCCCACCCTCTGGTGGCTGGGCTGACCACGGGACCAGTTCCAGCCAAGGAAATGGACCCAGCCTGTGTCACCTCCTGGCCAAAGTATGTGCCTCAATCACTGCCTAAATCTCTGGGCTTCTCTTTCTCTGTTGTGGCCACAGTAGAAGAGCATGCTGGGATGGAGATGCTCAAAGGCCAAAGCCAGCTGAGATGTCAGGCTAGAGATCTGCAGAGCAATTGTTGTGACAAACCAGCAGCACCCACAGGCTTTTGCGTGAAGAAGGAGTAAACACATCTGCCGGGTTGAGCCCCTGAGGTTTAGGATGGTTTGCTGCCAGAGCCCAAGCTGGTCCATCCGGACTGCGACCCAAGTTCCAGTTTCCAGTTTAAGTTCACGGAAGCCTGACAGGTGCAGGAATGCAGAGCAGGAAGACTGGGACAATGGAACACTGAACATGCTGTGGACAAAACCACAGTAATTTTTAGGGGAACTCAGTTTTGAGGGTTTTTTTCCCATCTAGGCAATACTTAGGTCAGGACTACAGTGTCCATTTTGCTTCTTCCAGTTTCCTGGAGAGTGTTTGTTTTTTTGTTTTTTTGTTTTTTAGGGGAGAGTGAGATGGCTGCCATCCATCATTTTGGAAAGTCATGAGATTTACAGATAGATGCCTAAACAAAGGACAAGCGTATTAACAAATCTAGCTGTCCAAAAGTCAGGGCTAATGTTAACCAAGATGAGCATTACTGCGATTCCATCAAGATGTCCTGTTATTTATTTAACTTCTCCATTTTCATTTTTTATTTGGGTAAGATAATTGCTTGTGATAAGCCTCGGGTGTGGAGGTCTGGTGCATACAGAGTGGCGAGGTGAGCTTCAGTCTCTAGCTCAGGGAGCACTGGGGAAAGGAAACGATGTATTAACATATTAAAATAAACTCAATTAATGTCCTTTAGTGGTCTTCTTCGAAAAGGAGGACCTCTCCAAAGTGAATGGTCTACTATCAACAGGAAAAATTCTTATTAGGGGATAATATGTTCATCTGCTTGAGGAAAGAAAGACCTCATGTGAGTGGATTTTATAAGAGACAAAAAATATATATAGCGTTTCTTTCCCTGGGTCGGATCCTGCAATGCTACTCATGCATTGCCCTTCATAGCGCCTACACCAGTGCCTCCCATTGCTTCTGGCCAAGGCCCTAAAACTGGACAACACCAGGGTTTTGGCGCCTTAAGTCCCAAAATTGAACTTCAATACACAAGACCTGTTTGTTTAAATGATGACTCCACACACAATCCTAATCGTTTCCATGGAAAAACAGCCATGGTCTCTGGCTCTTGTGGGCCACTGTGCTTCCCCTCCCCCTTGTTGTCCCCTGCTGTCCCTTTCCCAGGACCCTCTCTGTTCAGGCCTGAACAACCCAGCAGCTTAAGTAGAAGCAAATGTGGGTGTGGTTCCTGCTTCTGTGAAGCTGGTAATGGCTTGAGGCAGAATCAAGTGCTCTGTTGGATAGCAATGAAAAGAGCCACTGGTGTTTGGTGGTGCTCACACCAAAAGCCCCAGCAGTGCTGTTGCTATCCTTTTTTCCGACAAGAAACCTGAGGTTTGGAGAGTAGGCAACTGACCCAGGGTCGCACTTCTCCTGCTGCTGCTGGATGGGGGACAGGTGTCGCTAGACGCGTTGTTCTTCCCTGACATCAAGGCTTAAAAAGGCTGCCTTGCCTACCTGCCTACCAAAAGGCTTAAAAATAAAAGTTGTATGCTTGAATTCCTTTTAAAAAAAGAATATTATATAGGTGCCACCCCTAGTAATCTGTGAGTTAACATTATTGCTTGTGCTGTTGTCCCAGCTCAAGTATCTCGTGGAGGCTGTCTTGTGTCCATCCCCGACCTCTCGCTGCCATCTTGGGTCCAGGCACCATCCCTGTCCTCCTCTCTACCTCCTACAGTTGAAGGATTCCCTTCCCTTCACTCCTCTCTTGTCAGTCCACCTCCCCACCTGACCTTATGTGATGCGTGTTTTCATTCCACTTCGATCCATTTCCTACTTTCTTCCGCTTCTCCTTTTTCCCTCCTCCTCCTCTTCTCATCTTTTCTTCCTTCTTTCTCCACCTCCCCCTCCTCCAAGTGTTTGTGCAATGGTGGATATGCTGCAGATGACGAGCCAGCCTCAGCCAGACAAGAATGCATTCAGATGGGTTGCTCAGCCATTCATTAATCATTCCAGCACTACCTGAACTTTTATCAGCTAAGCGAGATCCTCTGTAAACTGTCCTTGGAGCTTCCTATCTTGGGCATCCCTGCGCAGAGTCCATACCCTATATCTGCAAGGTCTAAGAGGTGAAGGAAACAGGAGCAGGAAAGACTGAGTTCTATAGTAACTTGCGTGTAATCATCACAAAAAATTCTAGCTGAATTAAGTAGAATCAGGGATAGATCAATTCTCTTTTGGAAGAATTGTTCCAAAACCAATAGCTTCCTATTCTGAAAAGATTCCCATTCTGAAGAGAAAAGGGTGGTCTTCTCTATTACTCTTTGGGGATTGAATAGATCGTCGTCTATCTCAGATGCCTTAAATTGACAAAGATGGCTAAAGGCAAGAAATTGGACTTTAGCCTTCCAAGGGCCCTCTGAATCCCAATTAGCAGCCATCACCTCAAACTGAATATTCTCTCCCTATCTAAATCCCATCCCAAGCTGGCAATCTGGAAGCCACTGGTGAGCTCTCCCTCCCACATAACCTCAGAACAGTTGGTCAGCAGATCCTGCCTTGCCTATTGCCTTACTGTGTTTTGAATTCCTCCTTCTCCTCCTTGATGGCTCTCCTCTATTTAGCACCTGAATCACTCTTTAGCTGGGTCATACTGGCCTCCTCCATGCCCCTAGAATGGATCCTCTCCAATCCCTCCCTCGCTGCTGCCTCAGGGATGCCATCCTGCCTTCCTGCTCACCACGCCTCCCCAGCCCGGCACCAGCTTCGTGGCCAAGCCCAAACCCTTCAAGGAGACTTCGAGATCTTTTGTGAATCTCTCCAGCCTCATCTCTGTCACTTTCCAGTTCCCCTGCCTAGACCCATGTGAATTACTTGCAGTTCCTGAATGGGCCATTCTCTCTTTCTCCCTGGTTTTGCATTTACTGTCCCTGTCCTCGGGAATGCCATTTAAAGCCTCACCAGGTGGTTAATGCCCTAGTTTAGCTGTCCCTGCTCCCCTGTTCTCCTTAAGAGACAGCATTAGCATAGCCCCATCACACTGGTTTGTAAAGGCTGGTTTACTTGTCCCTGTTGTTTCTCTGATAATTGGGGGCCCAGGCTATTCCTTATTGTTGAATTCCTGTGGAATTTAACTGCCTGCCCATGCTGGCACGTATAATCATACACTGCCTAGTAAATAATATCCAAAATAATAGCTATTATGTTGTGGAATACATTATTATAGAATCTATATATGCTAACATACATTGTTAAAATAGTACAATTTCTTAACTATGTCATGAATGCTCATCCGTATTGCTCCAAATACATAACAGGACTCTTAAGACTAAGAACCATGTGTTTTACTTCTCTTAACTTCTCTGTAGCTCCCAGTGCCTCACACAGGGAAGATGAAAAGAACTCAAAGTCAGAAACTTGGTGAAAATGGGCAGTTTACCACAGAGACAGAAACAATGCAGCCAACACTGGAGATGAGGAATTTTTACTTTTGGGGACACCACCTCTGCTCTACCTACTCACCACAATGGGCCATCCCATCCATCTGAAGGTGGGGACACTGGCTTTGTACTTCCTGGTTCCCTAAGTGGGAGGGGACTCTGCTACCAACAGGACCAGCATGCCCGACAGGACCAAAGAAGATGGACTGGGCAGGAATGGCAAACAGTTTCCCCACTTGCCCACTCAGGCTGGTGGCACCTGGTGGCACAGCACCGCACTGAGGAAGATTCAGAAGCCAAGTCGGGGCTCAGCAGAAAATGTGGCGATTCAATCAGCAACGGATCCAAAGAAGATGGTGGCCCATGTGCTAGAGGTTTGCCATCCAGATCTAGAGAGCTCTATAAGTGGGGAAATCACTTCTCCTAATCCTTCAACGCTCTGACTGCAAATCTATCAAATTACTTCTCCACATCTATGGGGGAAAGGGAAACAAAGTGGGAGGAGAAGACACCAAAGTCCCAAAGTTGAGAGCTGAGCAAGAACACCACCTACTCTAGACTCAGAAATGCCTCCATGAAGCTTCAGCCCCAGAAGCTGGGGTCCCCTGCTCTACCCGGCAAACTTCTGCTCTGTCTTCAGGACACATTCAAATGTACACCTGCTGGTAAAGTCTTCCCCAGGTCTTCCACTTCATGCCATCTACTCACATGGCACTGGCCTAGGTCATTGCCATACTTCTTGTACCATTGATACACACCATTTTTAGTGTCTACACAGCTGTCTCTCCCACTGGACACAGCACTCCTTGAACACGTGCCCTGAGTCCCATTCAAATGTGTATTCTCAGTGCTTTTGCCCAGGGCTTTGAATGGATTTGGTTGTCATTACATTGTATGTTTCCTCAAAGGACAGTCTCAAGGCATTACGGATATAAAATAGCAGCATTATGTGCATTTTCTTACTGGGTAAACTAAGTCTCAGATCTCTTCATCATGTTTCCCATGATTATTTGGTCCAATAGGGCTTATGGAGCCAATGGACCAATCCAGTGGCTCTAGTGCTTTACGACAGTAACATTTCTCCCCTCTCCTGATGCCCTTCACTAGAGGTGGTCGGGCATGCTACGCAAGAACAATGCTCAGTTCCTGCTTTACCATGTCTGATATCGCTTGCTCCAAATAGCACACTGCAACCTGTCCCAGTGTTCATCTGTTCCCATCTCACTCTGGGGACGCCACAGGCAGAACTGAGAGCCCAATATGCAGCAGGGCCCCACAGAAAGAAGACCCTCAAAATCCCACTGACTCTCCAACCGGAATGGCTTGTGAAAAAGAAACTGCTGTGCTTTGGGTCAAACAAATGGATGGCAGCAACAGCACCAACCACGGAAAGGGACGTAAATCCGTCTTATTGATGAGGAGCCTCTATCATTTCAGAAAATGCTGGTTTCTCTGCAGGGAAACCAGGCCAATTTAGTCAACCATTTACAATGCTACCATGTGTTTGTGAGATGCAAGTTTCCTCTGGGCTCAGTGTGACAAAATGCTGATCACCGTTTGGTGGCCCGTCACCAGGAAGCTGGATGGATGTCAGGACCTGAGATGCGGGTTCCAAGGCTGACAGTTCCCACAGGAAGGGAACAAAGAGAAACAGGCCTGTGTTCATGCAGTTTACACGCTGAAAGAGGAGGCTTCATGGGTTGTCAGGTGCTCAGTAAACATCTTCAATCACTTAACACTGCGGTAAGGCAGAAGATGTTAGAGGGGAAAGAACCAGGGGCTGTGTCCTTTTGGTGTGTCACCTCAACTTTCAGAGTCCCCTTATCTGCAGAATGGGGATAATAATATTTGCCCTGCCTCCATCAGAGAGTCGTGCCATGGATGAAGTAGTGGATAAGAGAACATCTTATAAACCACAACCCCATCACTCTCCATAACAGCACCCTGTTCATTTCCTTCATGGCCCTTATCATCATCTCTAAGTATGTGTTTATATTGCTGCTGTGTCTGATGTCTGTCTCCTCCAGTAGAATACAAGCTCTCTACAGGCAGGAATCCAGAGCAGTGTGTGATACAGCAAACTCTTACTTGGTAGTAATTATCATCTTCCTGCTATCCCACCTCAAGACATACTCATTCCTTCCTCTACACCTCTGCTCAAGCTGCTCCTTCACTCCAAAAACACCACCCCCTCATCTCTATGGCAATCTAAAAGTCTTCCTTGAAAGATCACCTCAAGCCCCACTGCTTCTATGAAATTATTTTCTCAATCTTTTTTAAAATCTTCCTTTTGCCAGGCAGTTCTTCACTATGAAACAGACTGTCTGCAGCCCACAGCCACACTCCCTCATATCCTCAGTCAGCATGGGTGAGGTGGTTTGGTAGGTTTCCACTAAACCCCATGTAGTTAGTCCTTGGTCCAGTATTCTGTGAACATTCCCTAATAAGAGACTTATTCCTCATGCAAAGAACAGGAGAATATGTCCTAGAATAGAAGAATCATAATTCTAAAATTCTAAAACACCTAGGGTTGAAGGAGATGCTGGGCCCAAGACTGACTCTGCAAGTTTGCCATTTGCTGACATTTCCTCCCTTCTTGGTTATCTCACCACACACAGAGACATTTATTAGCCACCAAACGTGGGAAGCAAGGAATTCACCAAAGGACTAAGTCATTCACTCTAAGAACTTAGGAAGGAGTTGAGTGTCCCTTTTAACAGTCAGATGTCCTGTAGGGAGAGGCTCCTGGGAATTAAAACTCCCCCTAATGTGACCATCCTCCCCATCTCCTTGGATTCCCTTGTCCCCAGATCAGAGCCTCAGCCATCTCAACAACCAATTCTCTGTAAGCAGTAACTAGGTATCCCACAAGTCAATTCAATTCTGACACTAACTACCCAAAGTTAGCACAGACCCATAGATTAAGAACCCAGTCCCATAAAACTGCCCTCCCCTAATTTAGACAGCAATCACAAATGTGGATCCCCATAAAGAAGATGTGACACACACACACACACACACACACAGGAATATTACTCAGCCATCAAAAAGAATGAAATCTTGTCATTTGCAATGACATGGATGGAGCTAGAGTGTATTATGCTAAGCGAAATAAGTCAGTCAGAGAAAGACAAATACCATATGATTTCACTCATATGTGGAATATAGAAAACAAAACAGATGAACATAGGGGAAGAGGAAAGAAAAAGAAGGAAGCAAACCATAAAAGACTCTTAATGATAGAGAACAAACAGGGTTGATGGAGGGAGGTGGGCAGGGGATTGGCTACATGGGTGATGGGTACTAAGGAGGGCTCTTGTGATGAATCACTGAATCCTACTCCTGAAACCATTTCCACACTGTATGTTAACTAGCTAGATTTTAAATAAAATGTTGGAAGAAAAAAACAAAAATAAACCAATAATTATAACAAAGAAATTTTATAACATGCAAATAATTTTAAAAAGCTATTAACTTCTTAGGGTGTTTTAGAAAATACAAATTTGGTTTTTTGCATTAAAAAAATGAAAAACAAAAAAGTGTGGATCCCCAGATTACCCATACTGCTCTGCAGTTTGGTTATAAATCAAGAGTTCCCACCTCTCCTCCTCAGGTTTATAATTTCCTAGAACAGCTCACAGAACTCAGGAAGTCACTTATATTCACCAGCTTATTATAAAGGATACAGCTCAGGGATGGCCCATTAGAAGAGATGCATAGGGCAAGGTATGCACAGAGCTTCCTTATGCTCTCTGGGCACACCACCCTCCCAGCACCTCAGTGTGTTCACCAGCCCAGAAGCTCATCAAATCACCTTGTTCAAGAGCTTTATAGAGCTTAATCTTCAGCCTCCCCCCTTCCTGGAGGTCAGTGGGTGGGGCTGAACGTCTAGTCACTTGGTCTAGTCACTTGGTCTTTCCAGTAACCAGCCCAGCCTTAAGTCATCTCATTAGCATAAACTCAGGTCTGATAGAAGATGCTCATTACAAATAACAAAAAACACTCCTGTCACTCAGAGGCTTTAGGATTCTGTGCCAGGAACCAGGAATAAAGACCAAATATGTTTGCATTATGCTACAATAGCCAAGTGTGATAAAGGCAGCTCTCTTGACTTAGATAAGTTGGGGAGCCCTCTGAAGAGTTATCGTGCTTTCTCTGTTCCAATAATGACAGTTCCATCACTCTCCTTCCCATCTTGCCCTGGGTATTAGGAAACACCATATAAAACCTGTCACTTCAATTGTGTTCAACCACACTTGTGTTAACATATATGATCGGCAACATTTGCTCCCTCTTCCTTATCTCAATCAAGATCTTCTCTTTTTATTCTATTCCCGTAATCTTATTGTACACGGTCACTTTAGATTCTTCCTGAAAAGAGATGTGGTATAAATAAACTAACAGATAACTTAGCCGTAAGACCATTGTCTAAAGAGGAATTAATAAAATGAACCTCCAGATGGAGCCTGCTGACCTAAGCTGATGAGTTTTCTCAAAGCAAAGTGCACAAATCCCCATGAAGTCAAGCCACTACCCAGTTTTCAGGGTCAACAGGACGCCGCGTAGAACTCTACTCAGTGTTGACATGGTATGCCCTCAGTGTGAACTTAATCAGAGGATTAACCATGACTGGGGGGGCGGGGTAGCAATGATGCTGAGTATAGAAGAGGAGAAGGTGATTAGCGGACCCCAGGAATGTCGACCAGCCCAAATCAGGGTAGGCTACTGCAGGCAAAGACTTCATGAAGTGGGATTTCAGATGGGCTGGTTCTGTTATGAGGTGTGAGCTTCTTAAGGACACTAACTGGATACGACTTATTTATTTCTGACTTCTCAACTCCTAGCACAGTGCCTGGCATACCCTAAACACTCAGTAAAGTGTTGCTCCTCTCTTAACACTATTCTTTGTTTCCCTTCCAATTCTGAGGCATAGAGCTATGAACACTGGGGAGTGTATCAGTTTGTTCCCATGGGAGGAAAGAACTCTGGGCTGGGAATCAGGAGACATGGGCTCTGGGCCCCACCACTGAGGAGCTGTGTGATGGCACCAAGCAAAAGAGCAGGGCTTGGAAGATGCAGCTTAAGTCAGACTATGTGGATTTGAACACTGGCTCCTCCTCTTGCTGAGTATTCAGGCAGTCATTTAACCTCTCCGTGTCTCCTATTCCCTCCTCTGTAAAAGGAGGGTGAACAGGATTAAAAGTGTGTGGATTCAGGCAGTATTCAGGCAGTCATTTAACCTCTCCATGTCTCCTATTCCCTCCTCTGTAAAAGGAGGGTGTGAGGATTAAATGAGTTTCTCTATAAGAAGTATTTAGGATATTCTCTAGCACATACTAAACATTCATGTCAGCTCTTATTATCTCTAATAAGTCACAATGTTTCTAGGCCTTAATTTTTCTCTCTGTCAAGAGTCAGGTTTGAACTGGATGAGAGATGTCAAATGTGCTGCCCTTTCTCATTCTCTACCTGTGACAGACATCACTAATTGATCATAGCACTCTCCTACTGGGTCCAGTCAGAGCCTTAAAATCTTTCCCAGGGCAATCCTCCAGGCAGCCATTTCTAGTCTTTCAGAGTTAACCCAAGAAATGAAACCTATTCGCTATCCTAGGAAGAGGTTATCTTACAGATTCTGTGATTCTTAATGAACAGATGTGAGAAACAGGTGAGAAGGTCATGGGGGGAAAAAAAGGTGTCTGTCTATACGAGAACTTCAGTCCCATCCCAGGTACCATCCTTCATCGACTGACCCCACCACACACACAGCTTTGAGACCTTGCTATTCCTCAGCTTCCCCTGGGACAATGACAACTGTTTTCTACCTTTGCAGTGTCACCACAGCGATAAAATGGTGTGTGGCTAATTGGTGGGTAGGCCACAAACAGAGCAGCCCTGCATGTGATTTCAGACTGGCAGAGGCTGTAAATTATTTAACATGATAACCAAAAGATCATAGCGATGTGTAGAAGTTTAGAACATTTCAGGGAGACAAGAGGCTAGCTTTGAAGCCAGGCTACTCAGCTACTTGCATAAAAGTGGAGAACCTACTTTGGGCCAAGATACAAGCTCAGACATGGGAGAGAGACTGTCGGTTCTCACTCACCGGGAGCTTCAATTTATCTGTGAGAATAATAACCTGTTACACAAAGTTAATTCTTAGTAAGCCAAGAAAATCCAGCATAGTACAAAATAATATGTCCCAGGTGGATTAAAATAACCCAGATGAATGGCCTTCCTGTCCAGACAGAGCCCCCTGCTGACTTCCCCTTCTCCATTAATGGCCCCACTGTTGTGTTACTCCAGAGTCTTCTTTGGCTCTTCCCTCTCCCTCGGAGTTTTTATCCCATCACCGTATCCTAGTGAAGGCTTTCCCACCCTCCTTTTCTTTCCATCCCATTGCCACCAAGCTCATTTGGACTTGAATCATCATGGCAGCCCTGGGGCTCTGACTTCCTGGCTCTGGCTCTTCCCTCACATGGCCACATTTTCTAGGTTTCTCAGGGAAAGCACTAATCAAAGCACTTCTCCACTCAAAACCTTCATTTCCCCCGCCCCTACCTGTCAGGTGAAGCCCCAGCTCCCAGCCTGGCATTCAGGGTATAGAATGCATGTCCACTCACTTTCAGGCTTGAAAGCTGCTACTTTCACTCCTCCACAGACAGCCTACACGCCGTTCCCGAGCCATCCTCTCTCCTCTTAGAGGCTTTGCTTGGCTGTCCCCCCACCTTGATGGACTTCCTCCCAGACTCTGCAGGCTGGGCCTGGGTGGCTCCTTTGAGATGTTTAAACATTCTGAAAATCACCCCCTTGAGATCCAAAATCATGACACAGTTCCTTGGGCAGTGGGAGCCCCATGCATCCCTTCTGAAAGGCCACAAGGAGCCTGCTCCTACCTCCTAGGAACCCCTAGCCTATGCTACCCATCACTCATGGCAAGGGCTCCTCCAGCCCTGACCCCCAACTCTGCTCTTGGCCTGGTGGCCATGGGGATTCTGTTAGCTGTTGAGGGAACTGGGGTGGGCAGAGAAGGGACTGGCAAAGGGGTCATAGTAGGCAAAAATCTCTTTAGAATCCTCTTGTCTTTCTTTATCTCCTATCTTTAGTGTTTTCCCACATTCCACTGAAGGCCTTTAAAGTCAAAGCCACAACAGTCAGACGGGTTCCAAGTCACTTGTTTTCTCCCCACAGAACAAACTCCCGACAACTCGGTGTAGGCTAAACCATAGACCTCATCCCTTTTTAACTCCTGTGCTATAAATCTAAGGTAGAGAGGGTCACTCTGACACATCCTCAGTTGGAAATCAAACCCTCGCCACCTCCACTTTATGCACCTCCGGGATGGGACCACTCTGGCTGCTCCCCACCCCTTCTGCCCATCTGCTGGGGTGGCATGGTGCCCACTCGCAAGTTGGTTGGAGCCTATG
This sequence comes from Mirounga leonina, assembly GCF_011800145.1. Classification (NCBI taxonomy): domain Eukaryota; kingdom Metazoa; phylum Chordata; class Mammalia; order Carnivora; family Phocidae; genus Mirounga; species Mirounga leonina. The sequence continues at coordinate 38,220,533 of NW_023270389.1, read as the reverse complement.
GAGGTGCCAGGCAACAATGTGTTTTGATGGGCAGCCTGCAGAAGGTGGCAATTGCCATCTCTTGTGAGTGAAGGCCATAAGCCGTGCCAGCCCTGGCACGCTAGGTCTCTGTACACTTGTTCACACCTGTTGACTCGCTGGTGCCAAGAAAAGCATACTTGAGCTAGGAACAGGGGAGAGGGAGAGGACGTCCTGAGAGCACCAGGCTCTTTGGGTTTCCTTGTGGAGCCAGACAGGACCTAGAGAAGTCAGAACCCCACATGTGTCTGGCGCTGGAATTTGTCCTCTGACGCTGGTTTGTGCTCACTGAAGAGAAAAGTGCCCAGCCAGGAGACAGTACCAGAGGCATAGCCTGAGCTCTAAGCCAGAGAAGAGAGGTGAGAAAATATGTCTCATCCACTTGGAGGTCTCCACTTCCTCGCCGCAACCCCCTGCCCTGGTCCTGGAGAATTGCTGTGTTCTAGCTAGGACATGAACCCAGCTCCAGAGTCAGACTGACCTCATAGTCAGACAGACCCTCAGCTCCACCAACTGACCAAGTGATCTTGAACAAGTCACTGCCCTTGCCTGAGCCTCAGACTTCTCATCTCTGCAATGGGCATAATCACACCTACCTCCTTGGATTGATACGATAATGAAATATAGGACAATGTAAGTAAAGCACCCACTGTGGTGACTAACACACACACACAGTAGGTACCATCAAATTACTGTGTCCTTTTTTGCCCTGCCATTCCCTCTTCCTTCATTCTTTATTCCAAATAGGAGAGGTGTTTTCAGGAGCCAAATTATCACAGATGTCTGTCTAGGAATAAATCACTGAGACTGAGTAGCAGAAGAGATTCCAAGATAAACACAGTGGGAGAGAAAAGGGAAGGGGGAGGGATGGAGACAGGAGAGGAGGAAACTGGGTTCTCTTCCCCAAGGTCCCTTCCATCTCCACGCTCCCATGTCAACACCCCATTCCAATTCCAGTAACCGCACCTGCTCTGGGCTCCATCCCCACCTCAGCTCGTCAATATCTTCCCACTCTTTCATTCCAACTCCTCCACAATGCCTGCTCAGACAAATAAAAATCAGGAAGGAAAGTACGTCGTGAAATCTCATCATCTAAAGGCCCTTATACACAAGTTGTTTCTCACCAAGACCTTGAAAGCCTCTCATTCCCTCTTCTGTGCTGCCTGCAATGTGCCCACGGCAGTGCTGAGCAGAGTGAGGGTGACACGGACATGAGTCCTGCCCTTCTGGCTCACAGCACAGGAGACAGAAAGAGCTCAAATGACCCTTCAACAAGACAGACTGGACCAAAGAACCAACAAAGATGTAAGCAAACAGCTCCGGGGAAATGCAGCTTTAATTTGTGTCTGTTCTCTCCACATTTGGCTGGTGGTAATGTGCCGACCACCTGCCATTAGGCCCTTGAGAGTAGGACCCACATGTACTCCAGCATGGGGCCATCGCAGAAAGTCTTACTGACCCTTCCTTACTCTTTGCATCAGAAAATATGGGAGGCCATGAGGAGTTTATTCGGGTGACTGGTATGACCCCACTGGTTTCATGGCTCTACTTTAATGGTGGCCCATTGGATTTTAAGGTTGAATGACATACTCAGGGATAGACTTAGATGCTGAAACATCATGGGGAGGAACAGGATCTTGAGTCCGTAGCTGAGAGTGTTCAGATCTGCCAGAGATCCCTAAAGGATTTCTCCAAGGAACTGCCCTAAGTTCTGGATGAGGGAAGTAGAGGAGAAAAGGAAGAACTGCAAATTATTGGAAGAAAATACATGGGCAAAATGCCACCTGCTTTCCAAGGCAGGGGCATTAGGTAAAACAGGAGAGATGGGATGGGCCAAAGCATGAAAATGGAGGAGTAAGTCTTAGAAGTGGAAGAAAATTTCTATAGGAGCTGTTCTGGGATGCCTCAGGACTTTCAGTGGAGTGTAGGCCCCTAAAGGCCCCCAAGGAGTACCAAAGGGTACTTGAACAAAGTGGACCAGATGGATTGCCCTGTCCCAGCAAAATCTAGCTTCCATGTCCCCAGGAGACCCCGAGGAGAATTGACCCACTAGAAACCAATCAATTCAATTTATCAACTTAATATACTACTCCTGTGAGTCTCTTTCCAGGGATCAGTGGTGAGCTAAAACACAGTCCCCACCCTCATAAAGCTTAAAGCAAGCCCTGGATCAAGAAGCCTGCATTCAGGCTAGTATCCACAAGATCAGAAATAACAAGTAAAGGATGCAGAGGAAAGGGAACCCTCATGCACTGTTGGTGGGATTGTAAACTGGTGTAGCCACTGTGGAAAACAATATGGAGGTTCCTCAAAAAATTAGAAATGGAAATACCATGTGGTCCAGTAATTTCATTCATGGGTATTTATCTGAAGAAAATGAAAACACTAATTTAAAAGGAGATATGCACCGCTATGCTTACTGCAGCATTATTTACAATGAACAAGGTATGGAAGTAACCCAAGTGTCCATCCATAGATGAATGGATAAAAAAGATGTGGTATATATAAGCAATGGAATATTACTCAGCCATAAAAAAGGATGAAATCCTTGCCATTTGCAACAACATGGATGGACCTAGAGGGTATTTTTTTTTTTTTAGATTATATTTATTTGCGAGAGAGAGAATGAGAGACAGAGAGCATGAGAGGGGGGAGGGTCAGAGGGAGAAGCAGGCTCCCTGCCAAGCAGGGAGCCCGATGCGGGACTCGATCCCGGGACTCCAAGAGGGTATTATGCTAAGTAAAATAAGTCAGACAGAGAAAGACAAATACCATACGATTTTGCTTCTATGTGGAATCTAAAAAACAAAACAAAATACAACAAAACAGAAACAGATTCAAAAATACAGAGAACAAACTGGTTGCCAGAGGGGAGGAAGATGGGTGGGGAGGGAGAGTGGGCAAAATAGGTGAAGGAGATTAAGAGGTACAAATTTCCAGTTATAAAATAAGTCACAGGGATATAAAATATAGCATAGGGAATATAGTCAATGATATTGTAGTTACTTGGTATGGTGACAGATGGTAACTACACTTATTGTGATAAGCATTTCATAATGTATATAATTGTAAATCATTATGTTGTACACCTGAAACCAATATAATATTCTATATCAACCGTACTTCAATTTAAAAAAAAAGAGAGAGAGAGATCTGCATTTAGAGCCTAGCAACTCCACTGAAGAGATGGGTGAACCTGAGCATGTTACATCAGTTCAGTTTTTCCATCTGTAAAATGGGAATAAAAAGTAATGCATAATTCAAAGTGGTGTTGTGAGAATTAAATCAGGTCGCGGTGAAAAACTCAGCAGTATGCCTGGAACACATGATCTTTATTATCATTAGTTTCAAAGTTTAGCTGGGGAGGGAGAGATTAATCAAATGTAAGCACAGAAAATGTCATTTCAAACTGTGATAAGTGGTAAGTACAGAAATTACTTAAGGTTCCTTGGGACTGAACACCGGGGCCCTGAACTAACCATTCGGATCAACAAGGGCTTTCCTGAGGAATGGCCTCAAGGCTGAGAATGGAGAGAGGTGTTAAGTATGGCAAAAGGAGCAAGGAGATGTGCATGGGGCTGAGACAAGGGGTCCAGGCAGCAGAGACAGCTTGTGTCAAGTTCCTGCAATAAGTCCAAAGTCGGGGCTAGGGGCATCTGGGCAGCTCAGTCAGTGAAGTGTCTGTCTTGGGCTCAGGGATCCAGTCCCGTGTCTGGGGCTCCTTGCTCAGTGGGGAGTCTGCTTCTCCCTCTGCCCCTCCCCCTACTCACTCTCTCTCTCTCTCTCTCTCTCTCCCTCCCTCTCGCTCTCTCTCTCTCAAATAAAAATAAATAAAATCTTTTAAAAAAATACTATGTGCTTCTAAAAAAAAAAAAAAGTCACAGCTAGATGCTGATCACCCACAGAATTGTAGTTCCCAAAGAGCATAAGATGAAAACAAGAAGGAGGTAAGAAAAGGCTGAACTGCGGTCCCTATTATGTCAGGGTGAGGTTGAGAAAAGACTGGGGAGAGTGGGCTTCTGATGAAGCAGACAGGCTGATGGACCCGGAAACCCCCAGCACAGCGCTGCCCCAGTCTGCAATGTTCCAGCCACCTCTGTGCCAGAGGAGCCCAGGCACACAGCCAGGCCTGGGAGCAAACAGAACTGTCCATGTCCCTCCCTGCTCCTCCTCATCACCCAGGGAGCAGAGTCCCCATCCTGCCCCAGACCCATCAGCTCCGCAGTGCTCCCACTTCCATCTGTGAGGGTCACACAGCTCTCATCTGCCTGGTCTACCACTTGCTTCCCTAAAAGAAACAGTCAATTCCAGCCCCACCCCGACGGTACCGGTCTGACTCAGCAGATCCACTAACTTCCCTTCTGAGAGTAGATATACTCATTGTATCCATCAGTCCAGTGGGAAAGTCTGGGCTCAGAAGTCTCAAAGACCGAAGTATAAATGCCATCTCTACCACCTTCTGTGAGGCAGCCCCAGTCTCCTCATCTGTAAAATGGGGCTAATGTCACCAACACGCAGGACTATCCCAAGAGAATGAAGGAGATGATGTGTGTAAAGCACTTCATGCACTGCCTAGCACACACACTCAATAAAGCGTCAACAGCATGACTATTACTATGAAACTGATCTGTACTGGGCAAGGAAAACCAATCACTTTGGGCAGGGGGAGCTAGCCATGCCCACTGAGCCTCTCACAATGACCACCTGCCAAATTTGCTCCTACATTGCTTGCTGGGTGGCCTTGGGCAGGTTACTTAGCCATTTTCTGCCTTAGTTTCTTCATCTACAAAATATGTATAATAATAAGTCCTACCTTGTAGGATTATGAGGATTAAATAGATTAATATATATAAAATGCCTGGCACCTGGTAAATATTTAGCAGGATAATAATGATTATTATTGTAACTTGGGCTATAGAAAGGTCACTCTGGTTGTATGGGGGCAAAGTAAAAACAGAGAGACCAGTTAGAAGTGTATTGGGATAAGCCAGGCAAGAGGTAGTGGCTTGGACCAAAGCGGCAATGGGGTTGGAGAGAGGTGCTTAGATTCTGGACATAGTCTGAAGGTAGAGAGATAGTATTTGCTGGAAGATTGATGTGGGGTGTGAGAGAAAGAGAGGAGTTAGGGATGAGCCCAAAGTGCAAGGTTTAGCAACTGGAAGAATGGAGTTGTCATTTTTTAAAAGTAAAGCAGGTACCGGGAGGAAACTAGGAGTCCCTGACTACCAGGTGCCACTAGTCATCCAGCTGGAAATGTCAAATAGGCAGTTCTCTGCAGAAGTCGGGAGTTCAGAGAGGGGTACCAGCTGAGGATATAAACTTGTATTTAAAGCTAGGAGACCTTGGTGAAGTTATTAGAGACTAGATAAAGAGAAAAGATCAAAGACTGAGCCCTGGGAGTCTCCCATGCTTAGAGGTTAGAGGTGAAGGGGAACTCATCAAGAAAACCAAAAAGGAACAGCTTGGATGGCAGGAGGAGAAAGAGAGAAAATATCTCAGGCTACGAGTGGAGCGAGGATTTCATGGCAGAGGGAGCAATTGATCCGCTGTGCTAAATACAGGGCTGGTGGTGGGGTAAGACGGAGCTGGGGACAGACGTTGCATTTGGCAATGTGGGGCCCCTGGTTACTTGGAAAGGGTCTTCTTTGGTGGAGGGGTGGGGGCAAGCCTGAATAGAAAAGGTAAGCCAAGAAAAAAACAAGAGCATATAAAATGGAAACAGTGAGTATGGAGGCCTTTTTTTTTTTTTAACTGAAGTATAGCTGACATACTGTTACATTAGTTTCCGGTGTACAACATAGTGTTTGGACAACTATACGCTCACCGCAGATGCAGCTACCATCTGTCACCATGCAGCGCTATTACAATACCATTGACTGTATTCCCCACGCTGTGCCTTTTAGTCCCATGACTTACTCATTCCGTAACTGGAAGCCTGTACCTCCTCCTTCCCTTCACCCATTTTTGCCCAACCCCCACTCCCCTCCCCTCTGGCAATCCCCAGCTCGTTCTCTGTTTTTAGGGGTCTGTTTCCACTTTTGCTTCTCTGTTTATTTGGTTTTTTAGATTCCACATATAAGTGATGTCATAACGGTATTAATCTTTCTCTGTCTGATTTATTTCACTTAGCATAATACCTTCTAGGTCCATCCATGTCACAAATGGCAAGATTTTATTCTCTTTTATGGCTGACTAATATTCCATTGCATATGGAGTATGAGTAACTTCTTTAGGGAATGGTGCTGGTAATGGAGAGGACAGGGATGGGGTCACCCTGGAGGGAGATGTGGGGTCCAGGAAAAATTTTAGTGTGTTGGGGTTTTTTTTCTTTTTAAATGGAAGATATTATGGCATGTTTGTTGGCAAAAGGAGTCTAGTTGAGAGGGAAAATTTCAGGAAAAAGAAAGAATGTCTCTAGGACATTCTTAAAGCCACCAAGAGAGGAGGGTGCAGATTACCTGGGGCAAAAGCAGAGGAATTGAAAGGTGTGATAGCCCAAGTGTTTACAGTCTTCTGCTGGCATTATTTTCTCAGTGACATATGAAGTAAGCTCATCACCAGAGCGTCCAGAGAGGATGTTGGAAGGTGGAAAGATAAGAGCATGTGTGACCTTGTCAACAAGGAGACAGGAAAGGTCAGGGATGAGGGAAAGAGAGTACTGTAGGACTGCTGGGAGCACTGAGAGCCCACTGGAGTTTAGTCAGTCGTGAACTTAAAGTAAGGCAGTCATCACTGTTGGTAGGAATGCAAGCTGGAATAGCCACTCTGGAAAATAGTATGGAGGTTCCTCAAGACGTTAAAAATAGAGCTTCCCTATGACCCAGCAATTGCACTACTAGGTATTTATCCCAAAGATACAGATGTAGTGAAAAGAAGGGGCACATGCACCCCAGTGTTCATTGCAGCAATGTCCACAATAGCCAAACTGTGGAAGGAGCCGAGATGCCCTTCAACAGACAAATGAATAAAGAAGATGTGGTTCATATATACAATGGAATATTACTCAGCCATCAGAAAGGATGAATACCCGGGGCACCTGGGTGGCTCAGTCATTAAGCGTCTGCCTTCGGCTCAGGTCATGATCCCAGAGTCCTGGGATCGAGCCCCACATCAGGCTCCCTGCTCTCCGGGAAGCCTGCTTCTCCCTCTCCCACTCCCCCTGCTTGTGTTCCCTCTCTGACTATCTTTCTCTCTGTCAAATAAATAAAACCTTTAAAAAAAAAAAAAAAGAAAGGATGAATACCCACCATTTGCATCAACATGGATGGAACTGGGGGGGATTATGCTAAGGGAAATAAGTCAAGCAGAGAAAGACAATTATCATATGGTTTCACTCATATGTGGAACATAAGGAATAGCACAGACGACCACAGGGGAAGGGAAGGAAAATTGAATGGGAAGAAATCAGAGAGGGAGACAAACCATGAGAGACTCTAGACTCTGGGAAACAAACTGAGGGTTACAGAAGGGAGGGGTGGGGGGATGGGATAACCCGGTGATGGGTATTAAGGAGGGCACGTGTTTTGAGGAGCACTGGGTGTTATATGCAAATAATGAATTGTTGAACACTACATCAAAAACTAATGATGTACTATATGTTGGCTAACTGAACATAATAAAATATATATATAATTAAATAAATAAATAAATAAATAAAATAAAAAATAAAGTAAGGCAGTCAGTATGGTCCGTGTCTCCCTCCAGCGAGGTTCAGCTGTCTAGGTGAAGCACGGGAGGAGAGTTGAATTAACTCGGACTGGGATTTTGCCAGGCAAGCATGATGGGGGCTGGGAAGAGACAGGGATAAGGAAGATGTGTATCCAAGAATGAAATCTATTAGAAAGAAGGAAAGTGGGGCACCTGGGTGGCTCAGTCAGTTAAGTGACTGCCTTCGGCTCAGGTCCTGATCCCAGGGTCCTGGGATGAAGCCCCGCATCGGGCTCTCCCTGCTCAGCAGGGAGCCTGCTTCTCCCTCTCCCTCTGCCTGTCCCCCTGCTTATGCTCTTCTGCTCTTTCTCTGTCAAATAAATAAATAAAATCTTAAAAAAAAAAAAAAGAAAGAAAGAAGGAAAGCTTACGAATAGTCTTGACACCACGGTCCAAAATCCTAATTTAATTCCAACACTAACTATGAGAACCTAACCTAAGTCACCTCTGCTCCCTGAGCCTACATTTCTTGCCCATAAAATGGGGATTATAATCCACTTCATAGGACAGTTACGACAGTGCTAGGATGGGTGTGAAGGTAATTTATGAAACTGAAGTGAGGCATCATTTATAAGCCAAAACTCTCCTCCAAACAAAGCCCAGTTTGAGTTACTAATGGTTCCTGAAAATAACAAAAATTCCATTTCTTTAAAACTGTACTTTAGAATAAAAATATTTCTTTTTTTTTTAAAGATTTTATTTATTTATTTGAGAGAGAGAATGAGATAGAGAGAACATGAGCGGGGGAGGGTCAGAGGGAGAAGCAGACTCCCTGCTGAGCAGGGAACCCGACACGGGACTCGATCCCAGGACTCCAGGATCATGACCTGAGCCGAAGGCAGTCGCCCAACCAACTGAGCCACCCAGGCACCCTAGAATAAAAATATTTCTTTAATTTAGAACAGCAGTCCTTCTGAATGACACAGTGAAGTTTTCTAGTACCTACCTAAGTCATCGGCTGGTTTAACTGACACCCACTCACCAAAAAGAGATGCCTTGGACAAGCCATCGGGGAGGGTGGAGGGTGCTGTAGAGATGAATAAGACTTGGTCCCCAAATCTAAGAAGCTCAAAATCTACGGAATATTTTGGAAGTCTGCGTCTGTGAAGCTCCTAGGGGTCTGGAGCTATGTCTCTTTAACTCGCTTTGCCTCGCGACTACCACCGCACAGTGCAGAAGAGATAAGTACCTAATAGACAGGTCAGGCATGGCTCCTGCTCATCCCTCCCAAACTGCAATGTTTTACAACTTATGAATCACGTCGAATTGTGGTCTTGTTTATTTTGCAATAGCTGCATGAGCACAGAGTGAAGATGCCTATCCTACTTTACAGAACAGGGAGACTGAGGCTTGCCCAGGGACCCAGAGCCAGTAAGGGACAAAGCCTTCTTCCCGGACCTACTGACTTTCCGTTACCTCGTGAGACTTGTGGCCACATGGGCCCCGAACCCAGACATCAGGCGCACAAGCAGTGGGTGGAGATTACACACTGGAAGAGCGGATAGCACAGTTCTAAGGGAGCTACACTCTATTGGAGAAGGTGCAGAGTGCTTGTTAGAAACAGAGCACAATTCTCAGAACACTCCCATTCCGCAAAGCTTGGCTTATGGCTTATCCTCACACCCCTCTGGTGTCCTCTTGACATCTGGGGGAAAGAATTGTAAGAGCATTGTCCCCAGATGGAGAAACTTGGTGCTTCCCTCTTTCCATGCCTCGGGAGCCTCACTTGAGGTATGAGGAGGTTGGCTGGATGCCACCGTGCACTTCTCCAGCCTTGAATGTAGGTCATCTGTGCCTGCTCTCCCAAGGTCCCACAGCCTTCTCCCCTGGGTGCTCTCAACAGCCTCATGACTGAGAAGCATGAACAACAGGGAAACTACAGTAGCTCTGGTTTACTGAAGTGATGAAGGAAATAACTTTGGGTACAAATTACCCATCAGTGCTTCAGAAGATCTCTGGAAAAGACACTGGTGTTAGGGATGTAATTAAAGCAGAACATTCATTCATTCACTCACGCATTATGTTATGTACAGAAACGCTTGACTATGGGACCAGGCACCAGAAGTAGGCACTAGAACCACATCAGTGAGTGAAAGCAGGTGGTTTTTGCTTTCCTGGAACTTATGATCTACTAAAAGAGACAGGCATCAATCAATCAATCAACTGCAGAAATATGTGTAAAGTTACAACTGTGGTAAGTATAATAAAAGGGAAGCACACGGTGCTTTGAGAGTGTTTAGTGCGGGGTTTAATCTATTTGGGGAGATCAGGACAGACTTTTCTGAGGAAGTGACCCCTGGTCTGCCATGCAAAGGAGCTTACAAGGCAAAGAAAGGAAGAGTGTTTTAAATGAGAAGAATGGAGTGTGCAGTCTCCATAATGGGCGGAAGCATGGCAAATTCATGGTCTAAGAGAGGCCAGAGGAAAGGAACTACTGACAGCAAGGGAGAGCATGATGCAGGGTGGGCCTGGGATGTGGGAGCCAGACCAGAGTACCTCTAAAAAATGTTTAATGTGTGTCTTTTTTGACCTAGCAATTGCAGCTCTAAGAATTTATCCTACAAATACTTGCACAAGCCTACAAAGATGTTATATATACACACACACACATACATATACATAATTAATCTTGGTACATAATTAATCTTGGTACAGTAATGAATACCATTGAGCTGTTAAAGGAGGAGATAGATTTACATGTACTAATATGGGAAGATAAGGTATTAAATGAAAACAGTAAATTGCAGAATATATAAAGATAATTTACTTCTTAAAATGCATATTCATATTATATAATGGGTATATTATACACAATTCACTAAGCAAGAAATGAACCCAAGACTATATACATCAAATCGTTAACAATGATTACCTCTAAAGAGTAGGAATGGAGATGGACTTTATTTTGTCTTATTATCTGTCTTGAGTTTTTTTAATAATCAGTATATTTTATAATCAGTAACTATTTCTTTGACAATAAAAAAAATGCTATATTGTTTTTTAAGAGAGAGCATACTCACCCATCTCCTTGAAAATCCCCCCAGTGAACCCGTGGCCTAAGTTAATCCTAGGTTTGTGTGTCCCTGGAGCAACTAGACCACCATTCTAAATCATCCCTTGCCTCCCACCTGTCTTCCCTCTTGCTTTATCTTCTCTTGGAGTTAGTGGAGAAGAAAAGTGAGTATGGGTCACGTTTGATTAAAAAGAAGGAAGAAACAAAAGAAAGGAAAGGAAAGTGGAGAAGGAAGAAAGGAAAGAGAAAAGGAGCTCTTCTGTCTCTCCCCTCTCCATATGTCTCCCCAAGAGTCACAGAGCAAGAGCCATTAGGAGTGAGAAAGAAGAAATGCCACCAGGTGGAAGGGTGCATGTGCCAATGAGGCTGGCAAAACAGAACAGGGTTGGGACACGGTAAGAACCACAACAATGATCATCCCCACCATCAGGTGCAGACTCTTGGGTTGGACGCTCCACACCCTTATCTCAAGGTAAGGGTGTTACATACATTCACGCCCTCATTCTGCATTTAAAAACCTGTAACTTCTCTCAGCATCTGTTTTCTCATCTGTATCACGGGGAAAACTTGCTAGCTTGCCAGGCTTTTTGAGGATCAAATAAGATCCCACATAAATAAAAGTATTATTCATTCTCTAATTGATATTATTGTCACTCCAGCTACTGAGCCAGAACAGAGAACGCTCACTAGCATGAAGTGCAGTAATCCCGGTATCCAGTGGTTACCATGTGGTTGCTCTTTAGATCTGCTGAAAAATGGTGAATGTGGAAATAATTTTAGTCCCATTCACAGATTTTAAATGACTGACTGTATGCTGGGGAGAGGATTTGGCCATGGGGAGGGGTCGTCGCGAATACCACGCAGCTGCTATGGCTGTGAAAATTTAACCTCAAGCAGCCTAAACATTCATTTTACAATGTACACTGCTGATTACTTAATTATGTCTAAAATATAAGTCAGACACACTACAAACCCCAGGGAGTAAATTACACAGATCTATGAAGCAACATCTATGCACTCATTCTGGTCTCACATTTCTGAATTATCTTTTCCCCCCCAGTGAATTTGAAAAATTTCTTCCTTCTCTGCAAAACATATGGCTATTGCAAACAAAATGATCATTTTCTCAGTATTATAAGCTTGGTGTAGGAGAGCCCATCTTCAACCTAACATTTCGGACTCTTACCAACAGGTTCTTATCTTTATGTATATTTGAACTAGGAGATCTACATATGCTTGATCTCAGCATGAACCTCCGTATGACCTGATTTTGTTACCATGGTCACCAATTAGATGAGTCTTGTTGACTGCAGAACAACAGTCAAAGGATTTCTATTAAGTTCCAGGGCGGAATAACAGTCATATTTTGTGAACACACTTTATAGATTATTTTTCCCATTTGCTTGCCCCAAGGTCTGCCTCCCTCTATCTGCTGAGAATGCAGTTGTTACATAAAATTCAAAGAAAATGCTTCCTGGGGCCGGTAATTAAATTTTCTTATAAAAGGGATGGATCAGCTGGGACTCCCAGTCCCCTCTTCTCTCTCTGGGATATAGCAATGTAGGTCCTACTCAGAACGTAGCTATAACCATCCTTCCCTAAAATAACTTCACCCCCTCTCCATGGCCTCACATGGGAACATGTATATGAAAATACACTATACCCTTTACTGATATCAGCTATCCTATAGATGCAAAACACTTAAGGGTATTTTTGAAAGGTTCTGCTGGGTGACATTTTTCATATAATCATTGCAGCCAATGAGTGCGGTCCAGTGATTCAATGACCTCAGGAAAACCATGCCTGATCATTTATAAATGTTGACATTAACAGTAACATGTAGGTACTGAATGTTTTTTTTTAAGATTATTTCTTTATTTATTTGACAGAGAGAGAGAGAGTTAGCGAGAGCAGGAACACAAGCGGGGGAGTGGGAGAGGGAGAAGCAGGCTTCCCGCTGAGCAGGGAGCCCGATGCGGGGCTCGATGTGGGGCTCGATCCCAGGACGCTGGGATCATGACCTGAGCCGAAGGCAGACACTTAACGACTGAGCCACCCAGGCGCCCCGGTACTGAATGTTTTATGAGTGTATTAGTTTCCAGTGGCTGCCATAAAATTAACACAAACTTGGTGACTTAAAACAACAGAAATTAATTCTCTCGTAGTGTGGAGGTCAAAAGTCTGCAAGCAAGCAGCCGGCAGGTCCATGCTCCCTCCAAAGGCTCTAGGGGAGACTCCTTCCCTGCATCTTCCAGCTTCTGGTGGCTCAGACATACCTTCGTTTGTAGTTCTGTGACCCCCAATATATATCTTAACACAGTCTCCATCTTAACACAGTCTTCTGGTCTCTATCTGTGTCTTTTCCTCCTTGGTCTCTTATGAAGATACTTGTTACTAGATATAGAGCTCACTGGATAAGCCAGGATGATTTCATCTTTAGAACCTTAATTATATCTACAAAGACTCTTTTTCCAAATAAGGTCATATTCACAGGTTCTGGGAATTAAGATGTGGACATATCTTTTTTTGGGGGGGGGGTGCATCATTCAACCCAGGATAATGACATGCTTTTCTGAAGGTTTTATGAAATTAAGCTTAGAATTTTTGTATGTGTAATGTCAGATACTTATCACCAATTTGGCACCTGATACAATGCCAAAGACTACTTACAAGAATATATACCTCTCTCAATATTTATTAATCAAGGGTTAAAATTTTGAGTTTAAATTGGTGATTCAGGTAAAGAACACTGAGAAGTCATAGAAAATCCTAATGAAATATCTTGGGATTTTTCAAAATGGCTCTAATACCAAAATAAACTCCAAACACCCAAGGCATTCTGAGGACAGTGAAGAGACAGAAGAGGGACTGGAGTGGAGAAGACCATCGAAACAGGTCAGAAATAACAAGATAGAGGAGAACAAATAAAATGGGTGAGACTGATCAACAAGCCATGAGCAACATGGAAGACACGGCACTGGCCACATATGTGAGCGCTGCAGGGCAGGATATCGGGAGCGGGGGCCATCAGAGGCTGTGTGGTTGATAGCCACGAGGATGGCTGGACTGTGCATGTTCTGTTCATGAAGCTACTCATCGGTATTACTTTGTGTCATTGGGCCTTCGCCATGCACTTTGTACATTCTTTCTTTCTCGGGATGGTTGCTCTTGCCCGTGTAGCTTCACGTTTCAAGCTACTGCAGGTGTAAATGCATTTATCTTCCCCTTTGCATGCCACAGAGTCTGGGGTGGAAAGTTTAGGGGTTTCTTATTTGGGTTTGTTTTTTTTTTTTTTTTTTAAGTTCCTGCTAAAGCAACATCTTAAGAATGGGGTGAAGATTAAAGTTTGTACGCTTCATATATTGTGGTAGAGAACCTGCTTTTTGTGCCCATTTTCTGCCACCCCAATACCTATGTTCCCTGTCTCTTCAATTGCCCTGTCACTAAATCCACGGACCACCTTGGGTAATTCATTAGTTTTGTATGGCTGCTGTCTAAGTTTCCATAAATATGATGACTTAAAACAACAGAAATTATTGTCTTATAGTTCTGAAGTCAGAATTTAGAAATGTGTCTCACTGGGCCAAGGTCAGGCTGTCAGTATGCCTGTGTTCCTTTCTGGAGGCTCTCTAAGGAGAATCCATTTCTTTTTCCTTTCCAGCTTTTAGAGGTTGCCCACATTCCATGGCTCACGGCCCTCCTTCTGCACCTTGGAGCAGTGACACAGGGAGATCTTATCACACAGTATCACCCTAACCTCCTCTTCTGCCTCCCTCTTCCACATTTAAGGACCCTTGTAATTACATTGGGCCCACCTGGGTAATGCAGGCTACTCTCCCATCTCAAGGTCCTTAACTTAATCACACCCACAAATTCCCTTTGGCCATGCAAAGTAACATGGTTCCAGGAATTCAGACATGGTCATCCTTGCTGGGGTGCGGGGGGGGGGGGGGGGAGCGGGGGGCAATAGTCTGCCTACTACAGCAACAACACAGATCAGGAATCAAGGCAGGCTACCCCTCTAGGTTTGGGCACATCTCCTCTCATTACCAGGGAGGCTCATTAACTCCCGTGTGGGTGGAAGTAGATATAAGTGGCTAATGGTCAAGTCATAAGCAGCTGAGTGTCTGCAGTTCACAAGTACAAAACCACCCCTTTCCAAATGATTGCCCTAAAAATTCCACCCCAGATGGGAAATGAATTACAGGTGCGTCTCATTATACGTAAATGCCACATAAGGAAACCCGCTTGTTCAAGCAAGGAATCACGGCGCTCATGTCAACCACCTCTCACTCTGCTGGAACTCCCAGCAGGCTGTACCACTTAAATGTCTGCTAAGGCGCCAAAGCAGTTGCTACTGGGCTAATAAGTTGGCCGTTAGCAGCTTCGTAAGTAGCAGGCTGAGCGAGCTATGTGACTGTAGCTATGGCCACTGAGAGTGAGCCATCTTCTCAATTTATAAATAAAGCCTAAATTGTGGTAAGAATGGTTTTGCTTAAAGGTTGACTTATTTGGCTCCAAATATGGAGACAGCAATTGTTCAAGTTGCCAAAAACTGTCTCCCTTAATAAAGATATTCACTCTGAAGTCCCCTGCCAGGCTCTTCCTTTGGGCATTTAAGTGTTGGTTTACAGACTATGAATTACTTCCAGAGACATCAAGGAATAAGGAAATTTTTAAATGGAGCCTTAAGACATACTATTCAATCAATCAGAAATGAAGGTAGAGCATCATTGCAATTGTAATATGAATGTCTCCAGCTAAGAGTGCAAATGAAGTCAGGGTCACATTAAAGCTGGCTCTCACCATCACTAATCAGGACCCTCCTGCTCATTCACTCATTCAGTAAAGACTTACTGAGCCATAGTGGGTAGTGATCTAGGCTGAGGAGAACCCCAGAGAACAAACAGGCAAAACCCTGTGCCCTTACAGAGTTTACAGTCTAGAAATGCAAAGACTGAAAATAAACAAAAAGTGAGTGAATAATAAAATATATTGGAAGGTAACAAGTGCAGAGAAAAAGAGCAAGGGAGGGGAATCAGGAGTGCTGGGGCAGGGGGCAGGCCGTAGTGAAGAGGCATGTCCTTGAACAGGTGACATTTACAGAAAGGCTTGAAGGAGGTGAGAGCAGTAAGCCAGGAGGAAATCCTGGAATGGGCACCAGCTGGTGCACAGTCCTTGCGGCAGGACAGGATCTAGCTTATTTGAGGACAAGTAAGGATGTTGGTGTAGCTGGAGAAGGGAGAGCCGATGAAGCCTTGGAACAATAGGGCCTGGGCCTTATGGGCTGTTTTAAGGACTTTGGCATTTCTTCTAAGAGAAATGAAGAGCTTCCAGGCAATTTGGAGGACAGGAGTGAAGGAATCCCATTCCTCTATCAAGTCTTCCTGGTTGCTTCTGGGGAACCCCAAAATAATGCCTACAATTCAGCTTGTTCTCCCATGGTACCCTCCTCACCAAAATACCTCCCCTCACCTCCTCCACCAATGCCCTCTGCAAAATGCCAGTGTCTGGCCAGACTGCTGCTCCCTGATGCTCCTGAGCAGCCAGGCCTGGCATGCCCGAGCAGCACCATGCATGCGTGACCTTCCCAGCCCCATCCTGCCCTCAGAGAGTCAATTCCCAAAGCCACACACCTTTGACATAGATGCTCAGAACCTTTCAGGAGAACAGCTCCTCTAGGGTTTGGCCTTTATGCCAGGCTAGTAAGTCATTCCTAGTTTAAAAAAAAAAAAAGACATTTCTGAACATTTTTCAATTCCTAACAAATATACTTATCTTTTAATTGAAGATTGGTCTTGAATTATGTTATCTCATAGCTCCATTTTCTTGAGTATATTATTCCCTTGAAGACTAGCTATATGAGTCTAAAATTCAGCCTCTTTTCTCCCCTCTTCTTTGGATTTATCCTATCTAGAAAACCCCTCTGATGGCAGGGAATATGTTTTTTATTGTACTTTCCCCCAATAGTGAGCACCAAGCTTTGCAAACAGTAAGTACTCAATCAGTACCAGCTAAATTAGCATTTATTAGTTCCCTAGGACCTCGGCCCTGTGCTAGACACTAAAGCAATGGCAGAAGTGAAAGGGACCCTCCCCCCTCCTCCTCAGACAAGCTTATAATATGTGTCATAGAAGAAAAGTCTGGGAAATAACATCAAATAATGGTAGAATGCGGTTAAGTACAAGAACCGGACATTACAAACTCTGGCTCTATGAATTCAAGGAGGAACTGGGTGGGATCAGAAGAGTGGAGAATGATTTCCCAGAGAAAATAGGACTTGAACTGAAACCCTCGAAGGATGAACAGAATCAAACAAAACTCACAGAGCCACCACTCTCCACAGAAGAGGGAGATACAGAATAATTAGAAGCCCCATTTGTGTGGCTTAGGCTATTTTTACAACCAGCCTTGTTAATGCCCATGATTTGGCCGGTAAACCCTGCCTGGAGTTTTACCACATTAAGTTAGGGAATGTAGACTAGACCTCAGCAGAAATCCTGTTAATATTCCATCAACAACAAAAACAAACTACACTGTACTTACCTCCATCAAATGAGCTTAAACAACAAAGATAAAAGCGTGTCTAGCTTTGGGATAAAAGAAGTCGGGCAGTTGGGGACACTGAAGAATTTGTTGTAGGTATTCAGGATCTGGGGATTGGCACCAGGAATTAACACAAGTACGTAATGGAGAAGACTTGTTTAGGGACATGTGACATGTGCAGGTAATGTATGGGGCTTAGGAGAGACGGAGCACGTAATTGAAGGGGGCACTCCCTTGGCTGCTGAGCATTACACCAAGAGGCACAATAATATTATTTGATGTCACTGTGACAATTAGCTCCTAATGGAAGCAGAAACTCAAGAAGTTGTTGGGAAACAGACCATCCAAGACAATGGAGGCAGAGTTGTGAAAATCCAGTCTGCCCAGATGGGAAAGAGACCAGATACTCTGCTGTTTGATAAATATACAAAACTACTCACTAATTGGCATTCCTCTTTCACCAATGAAAAAAATTTCAGAATGCATGCTTCAGTAAAAGAAATACACCTATAACAAAATAAAGATATTTTATATCTATATAATACAAGAGTTAAAATGGCTGTAGGAATCGTGAAATGTCAGTGTAAAAACAGGTTGTCTAAGAGATGAAAATGATTTTTGTATGCTACCTTACAAAAGTTTGTCATCTCTGGGTGCTATCTGTTGCAGAGGAGAAAAGTATAAAATTTATTAGCCACGCTCCAGCATAACCCTCTTATAACCCAAGAATTCGTATTTATTGGTTTGACACCATATGTGTGGATTCCACGCATCATCATTTTACTCTGTTGACTGAGCCCAAGTCCCTGCTAAGAAATTAAAATTATGTGAAGCATAAAGACTTTACATTTGTGCAAAAGACATTCTCTAGGCAAGACTTGAAAAACTAAATCACATACAAAAATAGGTTACTGGCTAGGAATCTGGTAAGGTTTTTCATTACGGAATAACTGTTTTGAAAAGTAAACCATGTACAAATATATCTAATATATCTAATCTATAAAAATGGACTTCTGCTTATATGTGCTTTGAAAGTTGAGTTTACTGACTTTGAGGGTTCTAAATTACTAAAAAGAAAAATAATCAACTGTTTTTCTTTTAAAATAAAACACTAAACAACCTCAAAAAAAGGGTCTAGTCAGACCCGTGAGTCACTATGTTTTCATTCTCCTTCCTTGCTTTAAGACCTAGCAGAGTTGGTTTTTAGCCATGTGATTTTAGGGTGATCATACGTACAGGTTTGCCCAGGACAGTGCTGGTTTACTCCTGATGTCCTAGCATAATTATTTAACACATCTTACTCTCAAAATGTCCCAGGCTGTCTGACAAATTACATGGTTACCTTATATATTACAGATTCTAAGCAACTTGAAATCTATTGTATTTTGAAGTCAATTAAGAAGGCAGTATTTTGGACATTATTCACATTACCTGCACAGATGAAGTCAAAGCTCTTTTATGACCCACTTGGGAGGTTTTAGCTAAGTACAAAGCCCCCATTCATGAATTTTCTGGGTGTGCATTTCTAAACTCAAATGAAAATCCTGTCATCATCCCCTTCTCACTAGCGCCCACCCCTTTCCCTAAACACGTAGGTAGTATTTGCAGGTTAGCAACTGAAATCCATCAACAAGAATTTATTGAGCCTCCAAGACATAAGTCAGATAATGCAAAATCCCTGGTAGTATCAACCATTTGATCAGACCATGATTCCTCACCACTCACAATGTCCTTGTACTCAAAACTTTGTCTCCCTGGTCCATACGCAGAAGCTGAGGCTTAGGAAGAAATGGGTCAGCTCAGGGGGAACATAGCCTAGTAGCAATTCCAAGCTCTGCCCAGCAACCGTCCCACAAACCTGCCCTGATACACACACATTCCCCTCCCCAGTGACAGCACAGGACCTACAAAAGAGACACAGAGTCATTCAACAAATGTCCTATTTTCTGGCTCTCTCTTTTTTATACACTGAATTGGTAATGGAGCTAATAAAGGTTCAAGATTGCTCTTTCTGGGGGCCAAATTTTTCTTTTCTCCATGTCATGCTTTTTATTCAGAAAATAATTTTCTTTGCATTGTTTTCACAAAAGCTTTCCAACACCCCCAAATAATGCAGAGAAATTGGCTTTTATTTTGAGCAGGCTTTTTCAATGCACACTGTATCTCTCAGCACATCTATTATATTAATCTAAGCTTTAATGATACAATGGGTAAAAACAGTGTACGGATGTGGATAAATGAAAAATTTAATAGATTTCCCTCTTAATGTAATAGAATTGGCATGAGGCATTGGGAACAGGAGTGAAAGTAGTCGCTCAAGCATTGTGTTTACATGATATTTAAATACAAGTGGCTGGGGTATAAGTACCCCTAAGTACACCTGAAAGGGATGGTGCCTCCTAATCATTGTTTCAGCAAGTGACAGTTGTTTACACAACAGCAACACATTCGCTGCTGATTTGAATAATAAACATGCTTAAATACCAGCTGGATAATAGAAGGATAATTGAAACATAGTTTAAAGCTCTGATTTACAGGCATTGTAGCAACACTTCTATTTGCTGTACAATGCCACACTTCTGTGCAGTCTCTGAAAAAAAAAATATTTTAAGGCATTGTTTCAAACATTGGGGTCTATTAAACTTGATTAATGCACACAGCATATGTATCCATAGCCCAAGCCATGCCTGGGCATACTTGAGATAGCTATTGTGCAATGTGTTTTAGCAAAACACTCGAGGCTATAATAGAACCATTCAGGAGGCCCTGCGGGGCGGGGTGTCCACCAGGGCCCCAACGGTGGTACCTGATGCAGAACCAGAGCACATCACCTCGGTCCCCTGACTCGCAGGTGGAAAACAACAGGGTTGATCTGGATGATCCCAAATAGTGAAATTTTAGAAACTTAGGATTCTAAAGTCTATCAAATCTTTCTCATTTTCTTCGCGTTCTTTTCCTTCTTTGCGTACCCATGGCTACCACCTTAATTCAGGCCAGTTTTACCTCTTAGCAGGTCAACTGCGCAAGGCCTAACCTGGCCCCTATTCCCAAACCGCCCCAAAGCATCGCCAACTCCATAGTCCCTTTTCAGGTCAGAGCTCCGGAGTGACACCCGCTGCCCGCTTAGGCTAGCCCTCAGTGGGTGGGCGGTAATGGGCAGGTGTCTGTTCCCACTCAAGTTCTCAAACTCGATGATCCTGAAACATGACTGGACCTGTTCACTCGGAATAGGTCATACTTGGGGAAGTTACTTCTGTAACCAAATTAGCTGGAGCTAATTTGCCAACCAGAATTCTAATCTTTTCATCGATTCATCAATTTAGTATGGGAAATATATCTTAGGGGATAATTCACATGGGTCGTTCAGAATACTCTCTCCTGGAGTGATGGCCTCGGAGGAGCAAATTATGTGTCAGAAAGTTGCTTAATGAACATAAAGTAAAAGCAAAAGGAATGGGATGAATTGCCACTTTCTACTCCAGGGAAAATGCTGCCTGAAAGTAATAGCACCCAGGCACCAAGCCAGACACCTATTATCTCTAATTCTTCTAAAATCCCCCAGGAATTATTATTCCCTTTTAAATATACGGGACTGATCGAAGGCCACATCATTGCTGAGTTATAGCATTGAAACCACACTATTTGCTAACTAATTACTAATCATCATATTGATGACCAATAATTACTACCAGACATTAATATTCAGACCTCATTCTCTCCCTCTCTCTCTCCCTCTCTCTCTCTTTTCCCCTCCCTCTACCCCCCTCCCTTCCTCTCTCCTCTCCCTCTCTCTCCCTCTCTCATTGGGCTGAATAAAAATGAACAGGTGTCTATTTTCTGACTCTTCTTTCAGTGAATCCCCTGCACCAGTCGCAGGGACTGTCTTATACCCCTTAGAATGGTGGGCGCCCCACCAATATTTAGTGTGTGACTGAGTGAAAGGTTAAACGCACCTTACTTAATGCTAGACATGTCTTTCTGGGAATATGGCCTGGCGTGTGGTAAGAGAATTTGGACAATCATTGCATCTCCAATCCATTAAGAAATGGCGCTGTTTCCTCAAATATTGAATTCCATCTGGTACGAATGGCTTGCTAAAATTTAGTTTCCATCACAACCATATCCTGAAATTTTGAAGACACATTACCAGCATCCTTTCATGTACAAAATCCATTTCTTAAGGCCATCGTTTCATCTTGTTACTCGCCTATTCAAAACCAGTTCCCAAACCAGGAGATGCATTTTCAGAAGAAAGGACAGCTGGGCCGAGAGATTTTACTCTGCAGGACTGTAGTCATGGCACTATCCTGCCCTCGGATCTCCTTCTAAGAGCATTTGCTCCAGTCATTCTCACAGTCTCCGACCCCAGCTGAGTGCAGGGGTGAGGGCAATGATTTAATAACCTGAAAATATTAATAGTGTTAACGATATATTATAAAATGTATTTTTATGACTACATGATAATCTGATCTATAGATGAACCATGATTAAGTTGACCAATTCTCCCATTTTGGACATTTACAATGATTTAATTGTCACTGCATGGAAGATAAACATGCTTGTACTGATATGTTTTCCTATAATCTTTGCAAGTTTGATGCATAAAAAGTAGTATCTCGTTTTAATTTGTATGTAGTGGGTTACTGGAGAGACTAAACATTTACTATGTCAATTGGTCATTTTATATCTTCTTTTGTTAATGTCCTATTTATATCATCTTTTACTGAGTTTGTTTTCAGTGTTTTCTAGAAGCTCTTTAATTACTAATGATATAAAGCTTTACATGGTGGAAATATTTTCCCCAATTTATTTGTCTTTGAATTTTGTTTATCGTGTATTGGACATTCAAAAGCCATTTATAATCTTTATCTCTCTAGCCCTCCTCTATAATAGAGGCTGGAAAACGCACTTTCCCCGACTCCTTTGCAGCCAGGAATGGCCATGTGACCAATTACAGCCAATGAGATATTAATGAAAGTTGCTGAGTGAGGCTCTGGAAAAAAAATTTTTTTTTTTTTTTTACAAGAAATAGACTCTGCTAGCATTCCTCCTAAGGATTTTGCCTATTTGCCTTTTTTCCTGTGTGGAAAATGAATATGAGCCTAGAGGTACATCAACAATCATCATGTAACCATCAGGTGACTTCCATGAGAAAAAACCTCTATAAGGATAGAAAATGGAAGGATGAACACACCCCAGGTTTCCAGCCCAGCTGGACTACCAATATCCAGATTGCTTATTGCATGAGATAAATAAATCATTATCTATTTAAGATAGATTGAAGTCAGGTTTTCTGTTATTACCAGTGATGGATATTCCTAATTAATACATTTATGGGAAACATAATTTTTAATATAATAAAGTATACCCATCCTTTTTCTTTTTAAAGTCTACCAGAAATATAAATAGATGGATGGTGAAAGCCTTTTGACCTGTGCAGAAATATTTCCCTTAGCCAAAGATGTCAATATTCATCTCTTTTTTTCTTCTAATACTAGCATACATTTTACTTCTGGTTGAGGAAAGTATTTCTTCCATATGGAAATTTGTATTATAGAATGACTTAGGAGAAACTAATTTTTTTCTCCAAATTACCGTCCAACTTTTAAAATACCTTTTATTGAGTAATCTTTTGTTTTCTCAAAGTTGCTTAAAATGTCACCTTACCACTTTGGTTATTCAACCTTGATAATACATTTTATATCTTCTAGAGAAACCCAGTCTTACTCTTTTTCCCTCAAACTCTAAACCATTATCACATGTTTAATCATTAAGTTTAGAATAGTTTTGTTATGTTCCAACTATAACCATTTGGAAATTTTTATTGAAATGACATAGATTATTGACCTCTTTAAATATTATTTTTATCCATTCACTTGGATTTCCCTTATGTCTTTCAATAATACTTTCTAGTTTTCTTTTGATAAGTTTTTTCCTAGGTATTTTACAGATTTTGTTGTTATTATTGATACGTTTCTCTATTTTCTAATAGATTCTATGGTAGACAAAAAAGCAAGTAATTTTTTTGTTTGCTTTACATCTAGGTACCCTCCTGAAGTCCATAATTTATATTTTATATTTTATATATTTTATATTTAAATGTATACTTTATATTTTTATATTTTTAAAATATACTTTATATTTTTAAATGTATCATATTATCTGAAAACAATTATAATTTTGTCAAGTTCATTCTAGTTCTATACTTCTAGTTCTTTATCCTGTCTTATGCTTTGGTACACCTTAGAGAACAACCGTGGTGGGAAAAAGCATCATGATCTTTAACGGGCCTTCCTCAAGTGTTGTAAGAGTCTTTATGAGGCTACATGTTGCTATATAAAATAAGTCATTTCAGCATGTAAAGGTCAAAAAAAAGAAAAGAGAGAGAGAAATGGAATGATAGAAAAAAACTAAAATTTCAATAGCAGTACTTAGATTACAAAATGGAGTCAATAAAGAACACAAATTGATATACTGGAAAAATTGTATTGTTTTGGAGGACAAACTTTAAAGTCACAAAGGGAAAATGGGTTAAAATAACGACTCAGAGAATGATAGAAGCGGAGAGAATGGAGAGTCAGCACATGAGTAGCTGGTGCCTCTGAAGCAGGACACAGAATAAATGAAAAAGAGCAAAACCCAAATAGATAAATATGTGACAAAAGACACTTTTTTTGAGCTGAAGAAAGATCTGTAAGTAAATTTTAAAGACTTTTCCAGACAAAACTAATGAAGAGAAAACCACATCTAGACATTCTGTCAAAACTTTTGAATTACAATGATGATGAAAAATCCTACAAAAATTCACATTCGGAAAAACCAGATTATCTGCAAAGACACAAAAATAGGATCGGCTTTAGGCTTCTCAGCCACACTAAATTTCAGACTGTAACAGAGAATCATCTATGGGATGTTGAGGGGGAATAGTTGTGACCCAAGAATTCAGAGCCTTGTCATATTGTCTTTAATGTGTGACGGTAAGAGAAAGACAGCCTTGGCTATGCTAGGCTTGGAAAATATATCACAGGTGCCCATCTTGAAAAATTACTCAAAGATGTTTTGCTGAGAGAGTCCTTAGAGAGAGAGAGCAACATTAAAATCCAATCATAATAATAATGTCAGCAAACACATACAGTGCTTACTGTGAAAGGCTCTTCCAAGATCGTTATTCACATTAACTGATAGAAACTTCCCACCACCCCAGGAAGTGCAGACTGTGAATACATGTTACAGATGAGGAGCCGAGGGACAGAGAAGTTAAGTAACTGTCCCCAAGGTTCCATGATCGGGGGAGGGTGCAGCCAGTGTTTGGACTCAGGAAGTCCTCCAGAAGGAGAGGACTCTTAGATCACGCGTCCCCGCCCCGGCTCAGAGCCTCCCCCTGCCCGCACGCTACCCTATCACATGCCCAGCGGAGCTCTGCCTGGGTCTCTGCTGGCCACGAATGGTTTCCCAGGGGAACAGCAGCTCCCACACAGCATTCCAAAGACATAGATGCTTGAAAAACACGGGGACAAACATTTTCAGGAATTGTTCACAGCCACTTTGTAAAGAGGGAGAGAGCGCGTACACGCCAAAGAGAGTAAGCACGGGAACGCTCAGAAACACGAAAAGGGGCATTTCTCTATTGGCGACCATGCCTATTATGTGACATTCACACACCACAAGTGCTATTCAGCTGCTTGCAAGTCCCAAAGGTGGGGGCAAACACTTAGCTGCTTTGTAGAAAAGGGAAAAGGAGGTGGAGAATCCTTCACACAAAAATCCACTTTGGCTTTTCACGGGTCAGTCGGGGCTCTCCCAGGTGGCAAGCACGACGGCTCCTGGCTCACCAGCCCCAAGGGGCAGCCGCGGGGGGGAGCAAAATGGCACGCGGGCCCCGGGGTAGGAATCCGGGCCTTCCGCCGCCTGGGCTGGGTCTCGGCAAAATCCGAAGTGGATGGAGTTTTACTCGGACGTTTGATTGTTCTGCTTCCCACACTCCCTCTGCGCCCATGGTGGCCACCTGTCCCTGCGGCTCTGGGGTTCCCTGGGAGCCGGCCTCCTGCCAGCAAGCGCCCGCCCCCGATTCAGGTGCTCCATGAACGCCTTCCCGCAGGAGCCTGGTTCTGCCGGCCTACCAACCTCCTTGATGCTGAGACGGGGCTGGCTGCGGGAAGGTTAATTCGTCTCCTTGCCAGACGACGGATGGGCTCTGTTCCAGATCACAGTGGCGTTTTTGTTTTTTGGGTTTTTTTAAAGATTTTATTTATTTATTTGAGACAGAGAGAATGAGAGACAGAGAGCATGAGAGGGAGGAGGGTCAGAGGGAGAAGCAGACTCCCTGCTGAGCAGGGAGCCCGATGCGGGACTCGATCCCGGGACTCCAGGATCATGACCTGAGCTGAAGGCAGTCGCTTAACCAACTGAGCCACCAGGGTGCCCCTCTTTTTTTTTTTTAAGATTTATTTGTGAGAGAGAGAATGAGAGACAGAGAGCATGAGAGGGAGGAGGGTCAGAGAGAGAAGCAGACTCCCCGCCGAGCAGGGAGCCCGATGCGGGACTCGATCCCGGGACCCTGGGATCATGACCTGAGCCGAAGGCAGTCGCTTAACCAACCGAGCCACCCAGGCGCCCTACCCAGTGGCGTTTTAACAGCGACCTCCCGCACCTCCTCGCCGCGGGGCTGGAAGGTGGGGGCGGGGGCGCTGAGGAGGGCAGGGCAGCTCCTACTCCAACGGCGCAGCTTCGGACTCCGCCCCACGGCAAACCCAGCTCTGTTTCTGCCCCATCGCATCGCCCTGAGTTCGGGCACGCTGTCTTTTCCCGGCTCCTTTGTTCCACTTCCGATTAGCAAGTTCTGGAAGTTCTGTGAAGGTGAGGTGCCATGCCAGCCGGCCGTGACCGGAGGTGTTCTGCAGCCCCGCCCTCTCCCGGGGACACTCCCCTCCGCAACTGCCAAGACAGAGACAACCCGCTGCCACCTTTTCAGATCCTGTTTAAAACAAGCTGCTTTTCAGATGTCCTCGAGAGCAGTTAATGCTCTCTCTGCCCTCCCCCGGCCCGCGGAGCGCTGTGGTCTTGAACCTCCCATCCCAGCCAGAGAGGCCAAGCCTGGGCCTGGTGCAGGCAGCCATCTCCCCTCCTCTGAAGACCACAGAGCCGTCTCGTGCCCTGGAGGCAGAACCATCGTCCGACGCAAGGAGCCTGCGAATCAGTGGAGGTCCAGGCCGAGGAAATGGAGGCCAGGTTCATGGCGCAAGGGAGTCAAGAGGGAAGCAAGGGAAGATTGGCGGCCAAGGGCCCCTCCTGGCGAGTCAAAGGGTTCTAATGGCGTCTCGTGTCAGCACTGCGAAGAGCCTACAGCAGCTCCGCTTTCCCTCGGATTGGAATTCACTGCACCTGTTGCCCTCTCAAGCTGCTTTCAACTTCTGTAGGGGAAGGTGGGGCGGAGGCTGAAGGAAAGGGACCTGGATTTGCATTCAATAGAACATTAATGGAAACGGCAGTGAAAGAACTTCTGGAAAAAGTAGAAACCATATACAACAGGACTCCAGAAATCACCCCTTTTCCATTCCCCCTGCCCCAGCCCCATTCTAAGCTCATGGTCACTCGGGTGCTGGGATTGTCACAAAACCCTTCTTACCAACTGCAGACCCTGCCCGGCTTTTGTCTGAACCCACTCTGTCTGCCACAGTATTTCCAGAGCTCTTATGCTGGAAATAAATGCCATCATGTCGCTTCCTTGGTTGGGATCCCCAGCCAGTTCCTCTGCCTGCAGAAGGGGGGCTGAGTGTCCCCATCTAGCTCTAAACTCCTCCTGTTTCCTGTCCAGAAAATTCCCACTTTTCCCCAAAAGCTTCAGCCACCCTGAACTTCTGCTTTTTCTCCTTGAACAAAATAGGCTCATTCACAATTTCAACCAATTAGAATAGCATACTTTTTGTCCTTTTTATCTCCCAGCCACCCCTCACCTCTTCTATGAAGTCGTTTTAGGGTCTCTCCGGGCTGCCACCGCACACCTCTAGTCTAGTCTGCAGCAGATTGTATTTTAATTTTCCTTTCCTGTGTCTCCCCCACTCAACTCTGGGGTCCTCCAAAGTGGGAATGGTATCTTACAATCTTTGCATCTTCATCATCTACCTTAGAGTCTGAAGTCAAGTAGATGCTCCCTAAGTATTTACTGAATAAAGGAGCCTGGAGGAAAATAAGCTTCTCCACTCTTCAATCTGTGATGTCATCCACATACCCAGCTTGCTAGGGAGGGTGATTCCTATACATTGTGACCCCGATCCCACAACCACCCACTCTCATTTGATTCTCCTTTCTATTGGCTTCCCTGCCTTTCACCTCCCACACAACCCACTTGTGAGCTCCCTGAGACTCTCTGCCATATCTAGAAGACCACCTCTCCATACCTAGAAAGATGCTCAAAATTCATCTTTTTCTGTCAGCCTTCCTTAAACAATTGCACTCAGGTCTTGTCATTGTTTTTACCATGTCCCACCAGATGAAGAGGTATATTTCATGCTTTATTATTCTACCCTTGGATTCTTGAGATCTTTTTTCTGTCTTGGGTGTGTATGTCCCAACTTCCTGATGAGAGCTCAGTCTCCCTAAAAGTCTAAACTTCCAGATCCTCCCAAAGCTCCCTGCCAGCTGCATTACCACAGGTGTGATCATATCAAGGGGAAAGTAAGGGAGAACACAAAACCATCTGCTCTTAACTTCAGATATAATGTGAGGACAATTATATGAATCATCAAAGGATATATTGCTGTACACTTTAATAGAGAACTTTTCTTTCTTTCTTTCTTTCTTTTTTTTTTTTTTGACAGTTCACAAGGCAGAGAGCTCTAAGGTAACTAAATTGTTAAGAGCCAAACTCAAAGTTATTCCAAATGAAAATCCAAGTCTTTGAAGAAATCCTATATGAATTTGGGACAAGTAGGATTCCTTGTTCCAGAATTATTTTTTACATACAACGTTGCAGAAAATACAATATTCTTAGTGCCTGGACTCCAATCATGATGTCCAGGTGCCTAATGTGATTTGCGTATTTCCTGCTCCAGTTCCTTGGGGGTAGAGTCCTTCTACTCCAGAAGGCATTTGGAGGCCTTTGTTTTCTTAGGAAACTTCCTTCTTGAATCTGAGAGGTTGCCAGAATCTGCTGGGTGTGAAGAAACAGACACTGCCCCAGACAGCTACCACCACCACCAAATAAAACCCCTGCTGTCGCCTCCCCACCCCTGGGAAACCTGCTGGAGCAGTCAGATACCTGTCAGCACCTCTCAGCAGGGCACTTTACTTTTCTGGACATGGCTAATACTTGATTTTTCTGGATGTGAGACAGCTATCTAAGCACCCATAATAGTTTATAAAACGTTCTGTTAATATGTTACACTGTTACAGGTAGTTGGGCTATGTTTCATTGCAAATACAGTCATTCAGTACCAGCCATCTCTAGGCACTATGCATGAGCTGAGGCAACCATGGTCTCCCTGACTCAAGAAGCTTGGATCTTGGGCACCTGGGTGGCTCAGTTGGTTAAGCGACTGCCTTCGGCTCAGGTCATGATCCCGGAGTCCTGGGATCGAGTCCCGCATCGGGCTCCCTGCTCAGCGGGGAGTCTGCTTCTCCCTCTGCCCCTCCCGCCTCTCATGCTCTCTCTATCTCATTCTCTCTCTCAAATAAATAAAATCTTTAAAAAAAAAAAAGAAGCTTGAATCTTTCTGAAAAGACAGAAATTGTTTAGGTGACCATATGTGTGATGAGCATTAGATGAGACACAATGTGCCACAGACACATATAATAGAGAGAGACACTGGTCTGGGGTGGGGATCAGGAAATGGCTCCTGGAGTGCATGACTTTTAAATTGAGACCTAAGGATTAATAAAACATACTCAAACGAGGGGGGAGGGAAAAGGGGAAGAGTCTGGAGAGAGGAAGACCTAGAACCCATAACGGTATAGCACATAGTGGCAGAGCCAGGATTGAAACCCAGGTAACCTGAAAGCAGATGCATTCACCACAGTGCCCCTAGGGGCTAGGGGATGGGCATGTCAGGCAGGGCTTTGTAAGATTTTGTCCTAAGAGAAATGAGAAGACGTTGAAGATTTGTGAAGTTAGGAAATGGCATGATCATTCTTGAACTTTAAAAAAACCACTTAGGGCGCCTGGGTGGCTCAGTTGGTTGAGCGACTGCCTTCGGCTCAGGTCATGATCCTGGAGTCCCGGGATGGAGTCCCACATCGGGCTCTCTGCTCAGCGGGGAGTCTGCTTCTCCCTCTGACCATCCCCCCTCTCATGCGCTCTCTCTCTCTCTCTCATTCTCTGTCTCAAATAAATAAATAAAATCTTTAAAAAAAAAAAAAAACCACTTAGGCTGCCATCTTGAGAATGGATTGGAAGAAGACAAAGATGAATTCAGGGAGATCACTGAGCAGGAGATACTGGTGGCTGGGACCAGGTGGAAGCAGTGGTAGAGCAATGTGGATGGACCCAAAAGATCTTCAAGTGGTAATGTCTGGACTGACTCACTGACTCGCTGTAACTAGAAGGCAGGAATAGCCACTCAATTAGATGTTCTCATATGACTTAAGTTAGTATTTCCAGTAATTCTATGTGTTTATCTTAATTTTCTGCATTGGGAAATGAAGATCTAAAGAAATAGGTAATTTTAGGGGTGCCTGGGTGGCTCAGTCATTAAGTGTCTGCCTTTGGCTCAGGTCATGATCCCAGGGTCCTGGGATCGAGCCCCGCATCAGGCTCCCTGCTCAGTGGAGAGCCTGCTTCTCTCTTTCGCACTCCCCCTGCTTGTGTTCCCTCTCTTGCTGTCTCTCTCTCTCTCTCTGTCAAATAAATAAATAAAATCTTAAAAAAAAAAAAAAGAAAGAGGTAATTTTAACATGAGAGAGGCTGTAAACAGTGAACACAGGATTTGAACTTAGAATTTGAAATTTACGTAGATAGGTCCATCTTTCTTGATCTTTGAGAACTAGGCCCACATCTTGGTCATTTTGTATGCCAAGCCCATGAGGCCCATGCCTGGCACATGGCAGGGGCTCAGTACATTATTGAATTAATGAGCAGGAGGAAAGGCATCCATGGGTTCCAGCTGACATTGGCTCTTAGGACATCATCAGAAGGTAGCGGGTCCCACTGTCCCCAAGCTGCACCATCAAAATCTTCCAGGCCTACTGAACAAAGAGGTTCTCCCAAAAGTATCCAGATGTCATTTTTCTTCACCTGTCAGACCCCACCTGGTGACACCTGCCCCCTGGCCCTCTCTCAGCTGACCATCTAGAGTCCTGTGTCTGCAACTCAGAGTCTCATCCTTCCCTTAGGTTAAAAAAAAAACCAAAAACAAAACTTAAGCCAAATTAAGCTGGACAGCTCAGGTGTTATTTAAGTTGTTCCAAAGTCTTAATAAATTTCACAAATATTTAACAAGCGAATTAATTTATGTAAAAATCTGTACATATTTGATAAACTTGAACCAACTTAATAAATCCTGTTCTGTTTTAATAAATGCTGGATTAGGGTTAGACTTCCTACAGACAGTAAATACATAAAGAAAATATTTGTTATATGTGTATATGTACTGTACCTGCGTTTTCAAAGATCAAGGAAAGATAATCTTTGCCATAAGGACTTTTAAACCACTGTTTTGCGTGCGTGTGTGTTGGGAAGGGAGGGAGGGGGCACTGACACATGTTAAGACCATCAAACCAATGATGCCTCTGTGGACAAGATGGCTGCCAGAGAGAGCCCCAAGAGCACAGACCCCAGAAAACTTTGAGGGTAGAGTAAGGACAAGGGAGAGAATGGACCTATTTTTATAAATAGCAAACACCCTTGCCACTCATTCTTTCTCCCTGCACTCTTCTACTTTTTTCCAAGCAAAAGAATCTTACCAGAAAATTCTATCCATCTTTCCTCACAACTTAACTCAGACTTCCACACTTGTGTGAAACCCTCATAAGCCTCCTCTCCACTTCCAAGCAGAATTGGCACTTGCTGCCCTAGAGTCTGAGAGCACCCCATAAATATCTGTAGGACAGCACTTATCCTGTTGTAGTTAGCAGTGTGCAAGTCTGTCTCCCTCACTGCACATGAGTTCCTTCATGGTGCCATCATCAGTGACCTGCATTCTTTCAACAAATATTTGTTGAGCAACAGTATGTGCTGGTTGGTATGCTAGTAATGACAGTGCAATGGGAAGAACATAATAGGCAGACAGTCTTTGCCTTCATGAAACTTACAGTCCACCTGGGTGTGGCAGATGCTGTTGGTGTTTCACCCCTGTCTTTTCAGCATTTACCTTCATAGATGGTTGGATGGGGGCGGGGGGGTTACAGTTAGGGGGGCGAGGAAGCACTCTTAGTATGCCCAGGGCAAGCAGGAGTACCAGAGAATTAATTTCTCCGCAAGCAGTCCTCAATCAATAATGGATGGAGAGTCTGTAGATAAATACCTCAGCTTCTTCGATCCTTGGTTGGGATAGCACTGTGGCATGTTCTACCCTGTTTCCCAGAGCTCCCCAGCAGGACTGAGCTCCAGCTGCCCAGGAAACAGGCTTGAAAACATTCTTTTTATGGGCTGGCTTCCCTACCTTTCCTATCTCACACCCCATTTGCTACCAGACTTTCCTAGGATCATCTCCCAAACAAACTATTTACAATCGAATCATTTCTTCAGGTCCACTTCTAGTGAAACTCCAACCAAGACACCGAAAACAAACAAGTAAAAAGTTACATGATCTCTACCTCCTGGTATTCACACTCGTGTGTAGTCCTTATCCATTTAATGTGGGCTTGTGGGCTGGACTTACTGCCTTGTTTCTAGGGGATAGAATACGGTATATGTGAGGGATGTCACTTCCGAGATTAGGCTATAAAAAGATAGTGACTTCCATTTGAGTGTTCTCTCTCAAGATCTCCAGGGAAAGATGGCTGCCATGTTGTGAAGCAGCCCTGGGGAGAGGTCCACATAGTGAAGAACTGAGACCTGCCAGAAGCCACCTAAATGAGCTTGGAAGCAGATATTCTGAGGCCTGCCAACCACCAAGTGAGTGAGCTTGGATGCAGATCCTTCCCCATTCGAGCCTTGAGATGACTGCAGCTCTAGCCAACACCTTGATTGCAACCTTGTGAAAGATGCTGTGCCAGAACCACCTGGCCAGGCAGCACCTGGATTCCTTACCTATGGGAGATATTACATGTTTGTTGTTTTCATCTGCTAAGCTTTGGGTAATTTGTGATGCAGAAATTGATAACTAATATAAGTGATATGATAGTATTCTAGGAAGATAGTGATATACTATCAGGGGCTGTCTTTCTCCTTTTACTAATTCTCTCTCTGAGGCAGTTCAGTTAGTGTAAAAGAAAATATTGTCACATTACTGAAAATAAGGACGGGGGTGGGGGTGTCTTACCTGTATATCTAAAAATTTGGATTCCTATGAAGACAGGATCCTAAGAACAGGGAGGAAAGACTGGCCCTGCCTCTCTTATCTATACCTGGAAGAGACCCAGCTTCCATGTCAGTTTTTTAGAGCCCCTGCCCACACTCTCACCCCACCTGAATAAAACCATAGACTCTGCTAGGCAAGTAGCTACAAAAAAGGGGATTACACAATGCAAACGAGAAGTTCCCAAAGCCACTCACCTTTTCTTTCGGCTTTCTTTGCACCCAATAATTCCACAGCTGCCTTCTTGCTCATCAGGAGTCACTCTTCATGTTAGGACCGATATCCACTGTGAACAAAATTGTTTCAGATATGCTGCTGATAGGGGCCAGAAGGAGCTGCCAAAACTCACCTTAATTGGGTTCTTCCTGGGCCTGATGCCTTTCCAATAGCTTCCAACTTAGATTAAAAAGATTTTTTGAAAGACACAAACTATCAAAGCTCACTCAAGAAGAAATGGAGCTCCATACATTGCTGATAGGAATGCAAAATGTCCAACCTCTTTGGAAAACATTTTAGCGGGGCGCCTGGGTGGCTCAATTGGTTAAGCAGCTGGCTCTTGATTTTCGGCTCATGTCAGGATCCCAGGACCCTGAATCAAGCCCTGCATCAGGCTCCATACTCAGTGGGGAGTCTGCTTGAGGATTCTCTCTCTCTCTGCCCCTCCCTTGGCTCATGCATACATATGCACATGCTCTCTCACTCTCTGTCTTAAATATATCTTAAAAAAAGAAAAAGAATAAAGAAAAATGTTTTAGCAGTTTCTTACAATACTAGATATGCACTTACTATATGACCAATCAAATGCAAAACTTTTTACACACAATCACTTGTACATGAATATTTTCATATTTTATTCATTATGTCCAAAATGTGGGTTGGAGGAAGAGATGTTCATCAACTAAGGAATAGGTAAACAAATCATGCTATAGCTATGAAAAGGAATTCTACTCAACTATAAAAACAAACTACTGATATATGTAAAAACATGGACAAATCTCAAAAGCATGCTAAATGAAAGATGTCAGATACCAATGAGTACAGAATAAATAATTTTATTATATGAAATTCTAGAAAAAGCAAAGCTAAAGTGACAGAAAACAGGTCTGTGATTGCCAAGGGTTAAGATAAAAGGAGTTTCTGTGGTAATGGAAATATTCTATATGATGATTGTGGTAATGATTACACAACTGTATACATCTGTCAAATTTTGAATTGTATACTTTAAAATGGTGAATTTTATTATATGAAATTTTGCCTCAATGAAACATTTTTTTTTTTAAATAGCCTCAGGTTTCTGTTTTTTAAAGAATTAGGACAATCGGAGAACAAGAGGGTTACTGGAATTTTTTTTAATCACAAACATAATAACTCAGTGGAGGAAGTAAATAGCAGAATACACATTAATGAAACCTGACTCATCATTTAGAAGAATGCTTTAAGAAATTCTCCCAAAATACTGGGCAAAAACACAAAGTATTGGGATTTGGGAGGGGAAATGGTAGGAGTCATGGAGGATAGAGCCAAGAGAGCCAACATCAACACAAAAAGATACCCAAAAAAAAGAAAGTAGCGGATGAGAGAGAACAAATAATGAAGTAATTTGTTCTTCTAAGTAATAAAAGAAAAGTAATAGAAGAAAAGTTCTCCATAAGGAGGAAAACCTAGTTCTTCACATTGAAAAAGTTTGCCAAGTATCAAAAAGAGTAAGAAAAAAATCAGAAATAAGCATGGCTTGCCAAATGTATGAAACTGTTTCATACATATTGTATAAATTTCCAGATGGACAAGATTAGCAACAATTCAAAACAACAACGACAATAACAACTCAGACTGTCAATGAATTCTCATCAGTAACACTAAAAAAGAAAAGATAACAGAAAGATACTTTATATATAATTCTTATAACAAAGGTTTTCCACAGAATTCTTTTTCCAGTGTAGCAATTATTTCTCCTGAACACAAAAGAAAAGGAATTTAAATTTTTTTTAATTTAGTATAGTTGACACACGTTACATTAGTTTCAGGTGTACAACCTAGTGATTCAACTTCTCTGTCCATTATGCTATGCTCACCACAAGTAGCTACCATCTGTTACCATACAACCCTATTATGATATGATTGGCTGTATTCCCTGTGCTGCACCTTTCATCCCTGTGACTTCATTCCATAACTGGAAGCCTGTACCTCCCACTCCCTTTTGCTTATTTTGCCCATCCCCCACTCCCTTCCCTCTGGCAACCACCAGTTTGTTTTCTGTATTTATAAGCTTGATTCTGCTTTTTGATTGTTGGTTTATTCATTTTGTTTTTTAGATTCCACATATGAGTGAAATCATGACATTTTTGACAATGCACATATTCAGAAAGTCTAACATTATGTCTCCGTGTAAAGAAAGTACTCATAGGGGCACCTGGGTGGCTCAGTTAGTTAAGCAAAT
Source organism: Mirounga leonina (assembly GCF_011800145.1). Lineage (NCBI taxonomy): Eukaryota > Metazoa > Chordata > Mammalia > Carnivora > Phocidae > Mirounga > Mirounga leonina. Next base: position 38,185,360 of record NW_023270389.1, on the reverse strand, counting down.
GACTCTTGATTTCAGCTCAGGTCATGATCTCAGGGTTGTGGAACTGAGCCCCATGTAGGGCTCCATGCTCAAGTGGAGAGTCTGCTGGAGATTCTCTCTCCCCTTCTCTCTCTCTCCCCCAGCCCCTCCCTCCTGCTCTCTCTCTCTCTCTACAATAATAAATAAATCTTTTTTTAAAAAGTACTCATAAAAAATTCCACAAATTGAACATGAATTCAGTTGAAGACCTCATAAAAAAGTAAGACATAATACACATGAGTTGTGATCAATGAAACCAGAAATACGTATAATTACTCCTAAATAAGTGTTAATGGTATAGCTATGAAAAAATATGGTTTAAAAAGATTATATGGTATAAATAAATAAATAAATAATAAATAAAAAGAAGATATGGACTAACAGAAAAAGAAGTACTGACCTAGAAATAAGAACTCAGATTATCTGAGATTCAAGAGAAGATAGAAAGAAAGAAAGAAAGGTATGGTTAAACTTAATTTTTTGTGTAAGAGGATCATTTTAAGTCATAAAATTAATAAAGAAAAATACATTTTTAAATGTTCATTAAAAATGTAAAGATCCTCACTAGTAGAATGCAATTAAGATGTTAACATTCCAAGTCCCTTTGTGCAGAGATGGAGAAGAACAGTGACAAAGAGCTGTCATTCAAGCAAAATCTATGAAAAAGAAAAGAAAAAGATACTAAGGCACACAATAAACAGAAGACAGAAAAGGACGGGGAGCAATACCAGACACGACACTTATCTTAAAGAACAGAAGTCAGTGGGTTAAATTCCCTTAGTGAAAGACAAAGCTTCTCAATTAGGTTGAAAGAAGAAAAGCCAGAGCCAAATATGAACTCTTTATAAGAGATTTACCTGAAATGACACAAAAACAAAGTGTTGAAAATAAAGAGATGGGTCAGTGATCTTACATTTAAATTTTCTTTCTCCACGCTGAACACAGAAATAGTAGATTTTTAATTGAGTTTTTAAAAGACAGAATCGAATTTTAAAAAGTAGGAAAAAACTAGAATAAAACCCACCTCTGGGCAGAGCAAGATGGCGGAGTAGGAGACCTGGATTTTGTCTGGTCCCAGGAATTCAGCTGGATAGGGATCAAACCTTTCTGAACACCTACGAACTCAACAGGAGATCGAAGAAAAGAAGAGCAACAACTCTCTGAACAGAAAAGCGACCACTTTCTGGAAGGTAGGATGTGCAGAGAAGTGAATCTGAGGCAATATTCGGGAGGATAGACAGCGGGGGAGGAGGCCTCCATCGGCCGCTTCTGGCAAGTGATAGAGCCGCGGAGCACAAACTCGGAACTTTTAGAAGTTGGCTCCGCTGAGGGACGTCACTCCAGTGGCTAAACAGGGGGTAGAACCCTCGTGGAACAGTGTGGTCTCAGGACCCTCAGGGTTACAGGAAGACCAGGGGTGCCTGAGTGTGGCAGAGCTCCCAGGTATTGGAATGGGGAAGCTGGCTGCAGAGACGGAGCCAAGGAGCAGGCTCCCAGCTCGGGGTTGCCATAAACCGGGATCCACGGCACAGTCAGGCCCCTGCTCCTCCAGCAGGGACCCAACAAGCAGCAGATCCGGGGAGACTCCCCTTCATCCCCTGGGAGGAGCGGCGCGGGAGCGCACCGCAGGGATCTGCTGGGTTTGGAGACTACACACGGGGTCGGGTGCCGGAGATACAAACGCGCGCGGTCACAGGCCGGGTGAGCACAGAGTGCGGCCGGAGACTGGGGAGACGGGAGTGACTGACTGCTTTTCTCTGGGGGCTCACTGAGGAGGGGGGCCCTGAGTTCTCGGCTCCTCCGGGGCGGAGACTGGGAGGCCACCATTTTCACTCTCCACCTCCAAAGCTGCACGGAAAGCTCGCAGGGAACAAAAGCTCCCGAGAGCAAAACCTGAGCAGATTACTTAGTCCAGACAGGCAAGGGCGGGGCAATTCCGCCTCCGGCAAAGACATTTGGGAACCATGGCAACAGGCCCCTCCCCAGAAGATCAGCGAGAACAGCCAGCCAAGACGAAGATTACCGATCAATCAGAACGGCAGAACTCCAGCGCTAGGGGAATAATGCACATAGAATCCATGGCTTTTTTTACCATGATTCTTTAGTATTTCAAAGTTAATTTTTTTTTAACTTTTTTTTTTTTGAATTTTTCTTTTTCCCTTTTTCAACCAACATCTTATCAATCCCTTTTTTAAAAAACATTTTTATTTTTCATTTTTAGAGTCATATTCTATCCCTTCATAGTAGTTACCCATATTTTTGGCATATATATATATATAAGTTGTTTTCTCTTTAAAATTTTGAGATAGTTTCTTCTAACAGATCAAAATATACCCTAAATCTCTAGTGTATGGTTTTTTTCTGCTCCCCTGCCTGATCACATTCTCTCCCTTTTTTTTTCTTTTTTTTTTAAATCCTCTTCTTTCTTTTTTCAAACAACTTCTTATCAACTCCTTTTATAAAATTTTTTATAATTTCCATCTTTACAGTCATATTTCATCCCTTCATCATATCAACCCTAATTTTTGTACATATATAAGTTTTTCTTTCTTTAAAATTTTGGGAGGCACTTTCTTCTAACAGACCAAAATGCACCCAAAATCTAGTGTGTGCCACTGATCTATATAGCAGCCTGATCATATTTGATCATATTCTGTTTTTTTGTTTTGTTTTGTTCTGTTTTTGTTTGTTTTTATCTCTATCTTTTTCTTTTTCTTTTTTCTCTCTTTCCCTTTCTTTTCCCCCTGCTTCAGGTCTTTTCTGATTTGTTTAGAGTATATTTTCTGGGGACGTTGTTACCCTGTTAGCATTTTGTTCTCTCATTAATCTATTCTCTTCTGGACAAAATGACAAGATGGAAAAAAACACCTCAACAAAAAGAACAAGAGGTAGTACCGACTGCCAGGGACCTACTCAATACGGACATCAGTATGATGTCGGATCTAGAGTTCAGAATCATCACTTTGAAGATACTAGCTGGGCTTGAAAAAAGCATGGAAGTTATTAGAGAAACCCTTTCTGGAGAAGTAAAAGAACTAAAATCTAACCAAGTCAAAATCAAAAAGGCTATTAATGAGGTGCAATCAAATATGGGGGCGCTAACTGCTAGGATAAATGAGGCAGAAGAGAGAATCAGTGAGCTAGAAGACCAAATGATGGAAAATAAAGAAGCTGAGAAAAAGAGAGATAAACAACTACTGGATCACGAGGGCAGAATTCGAGAGATAAGTGATACCATACAACAAAACAACATTAGAATAATTGGGATCCCAGAAGAAGAAGAAAGAGAGAGAGGGGCAGAAGGTATATTGGAGCAAATTATAGCAGAGAACTTCCCTAATTTGGGGAAGGAAACAGGCATCAAAATCCAGGAAGCACAGAGAACCCCTCTCAAAATCAATAAAAATAGGTCAACACCCCAACATCTAATAGTAAAACTTACGAGTCACAGAGACAAAGAGAAAATCCTGAAAGCAGCCCAGGAGAAGAGATATGTAACCTACAATGGTAGAAACATTAGATTGGCAACAGACCTATCCACAGAGACCTGGCAGGCCAGAAAGGACTGGCAGGATATATTCAGAGCACTAAATGAGAAAAATATGCAGCCAAGAATACTATATCCAGCTACGCTGTCATTGAAAATTGAAGGAGAGATAAAAAGCTTCCAGGACAAACAAAAACTAAAGGAATTTGCAAACACAAAACCAGCCCTACAAGAAATCTTGAAAGGGGTCCTCTAAGCAAAGAGAGAGCCTAAAAGCAACATAGACCAGAAAGGAACACAGACAATATACGGTAACAGTCACCTTACAGGCAATACAATGGCACTAAATTCATATCTTTCAATAGTTACCCTGAATGTAAAGGGGCTAAATGCCCCAATCAAAAGACACAGGCTATCAGACTGGATTAAAAAACAAGACCCATCGATATGCTGTCTGCAAGAGACTCATTTTAGACCCAAAGACACCCCCAGATTGAAAGTGAAGGGGTGGAAAACCATTTACCATGCTAATGGACACCAAAAGAAAGCTGGGGTGGCAATCCTTATATCAGACAAATTAGATTTTAAACCAAAGACTGTAAGACACTATATCCTACTTAAAGGGTCTACCCAACAAGAAGCTCTAACAATTGTAAATATCTATGCCCCTAACATGGGAGCAGCCAATTATATAAGGCAATTAATAACAAAAGCAAAGAAACACATTGACAATACAATAATAGTGGGGGACTTGAACACCCCCCTCACTGAAATGGACAGATCATCTAAGCAAAAGATCAACAAGGAAATAAAGACTTTAAATGACACACTGGACCAAATGGACTTCACAGACATATTCAGAACATTCCATCCCAAAGCAACGGAATACACATTCTTCTCTAGTGCCCATGGAACATTCTCCAGAATCGATCACATCCTAGGTCATAAATCTGGTCTCAACCAGTACCAAAAGATTGGGATAATTCCCTGCCTATTTTCAGACCACAATGCTTTGAAACTAGAAGTCAATCACGAGAGGAAAGTCAGAAAGAACTCAAATACATGGAGGCTAAAGAGCATCCTACTAAAGAATGAATGGGCCAATCAGGAAATTAAAGAAGAATTAAAAAAAATTCATGGAAGCCAATGAAAATGAAAACACAACTATTCACAATCTTTGGGATGCAGGAAAGGCAGTCCTAAGAGGAAAGTATATAGCAATACAAGCCTTTCTCAAGAAACAAGAAAGGTCTCAAGTACACAACCTAACCCTACACCTAAAGGAGCTGGAGAAAGAACAGCAAATAAAGTCGAAACCCAGCAGGAGAAGAAAAATAATAAAGATCAGAGCAGAAATCAATGAAATAGAAACCAAAAGAACAGTAGAACAGATCAACGAAACTAGGAGCTGGTTCTTTGAAAGAATTAACAAGATTGATAAACCCCTGGCCAGACTTATCAAAAAGAAAAGAGAAATGACCCAAATCAACAAAATCATGAATGAAAGAGGAGAGATCACAACCAACACCAAAGAAATACAAACAATTATAAGAACATATTATGAGCAACTCTATGCCAGCAAATTAGATAACCTGGAAGAAATGGATGCATTCCTAGAGATGTATCAACTACCAAAACTGAACCAGGAAGAAATAGAAAACCTGAACAGACCTATAACCACTAAGGAAATTGAAGCAGTCATCAAAAATCTCCCAAAAAACAAAAGCCCAGGGCCAGTTGGCTTCCCAGGGGAATTCTACCAAACATTTCAAGAAGAATTAATACCTATTCTTCTGAAACTGTTCCAAAAAATAGAAATGGAAGGAAAACTTCCAAACTCATTTTATGAGGCCAGCATTACCTTGATCCCCAAACCAAAGACCCCATCAAAAAGGAGAATTACAGACCAATATCCCTGATGAACATGGATGCAAAAATTCTCACCAAAATACTAACCAATAGGATCCAACAATACATTAAAAGGATTATTCACCACGACCAAGTAGGATTTATTCCTGGGCTGCAAGTTTGGTTCAACATCCGCAAATCAATCAATGTGATACAATACCTTAACAAAAGAAAGAACAAGAATCATATGATCCTCTCAATAGATGCAGAAAAAGCATTTGACAAAGTACAGCATCCTTTCTTGATCAAAACGCTTCAGAGTATAGGCATAGAGGGTACATACCTCAATATCATAAAAGCCATCTATGAAAAGCCTACAGCGAATATCATTCTCAATGGGGAAAAGTTGAGAGCTTTCCCCCTAAGGTCAGGAATGCGGCAGGGATGTCCACTATCACCACTGCTATTCAACATAGTATTGGAAGTCCTAGCCACAGCAATCAGACAACAAAAAGAAATCAAAGGTACCAAATTGGCAAAGAAGAAGTTAAACTCTCACTCTTTGCAGATGATATGATACTTTATGTGGAAAACCCCAAAGACTCCACCCCAAAACTGCTAGAACTCATACAGGAATTCAGTAAAGTGGCAGGATATAAAATCAATGCACAGAAGTCAGTGGCATTCCTATACACCAACAACAAGACAGAAGAAAGAGAAATTAAGGAGTCGATCCCATTTACAATTGCACCCAAAACCATAAGATACCTAGGAATAAATCGAACCAAAGAGGCAAAGGATCTGTACTCAGAAAACTATAAAATACTCATGAAAGAAATTGAGGAAGACACAAAGAAATGGAAAAATGTTCCATGCTCATGGATTGGAAGAACAAATATTGTGAAGATGTCAATGCTACCTAGAGCAATCTACACATTCAAAGCAATCCCCATCAAAATACCACCCACTTTTTTCAAAGAAATGGAACAAATAATCCTAAAATTTGTATGGAACCAGAAAAGACCCCAAATAGCCAGAGGAATGTTGAAAAAGAAAAGCAAAGCTGGCGGCATCACAATTCCGGACTTCCAGCTCTATTACAAAGCTGTCATCATCAAGATAGCATGGTACTGGCACAAAAACAGACACACAGATCAATGGAACAGAATAGAGAGCCCAGAAATGGACCCTCAACTCTATGGTCAACTACTCTTTGACAAAGCAGGAAAGAATGTGCAATGGAAAAAAGACAGTCTCTTCAACAAATGGTGTTGGGAAAACTGGATAGCCACATGCAGAAGAATGAAACTTTTCCTTACACCACACACAAAAGTAGACTCCAAATGGTTGAAAGACCTCAATGTGAGACAGGAGTCCATCAAAATCCTAAAGGAGAACACAGGCGGCAACCTCTTCGATCTCAGCCGCAGCAACTTCTTCCTAGAAATATTGCCAAAGGCAAGGGAAGCAAGGGCAAAAATGAACTATTGGGACTTCATCAAGATAAAAAGCTTTTGCAAAGCAAAGGAAACAGTCAACAAAACCAAAAGAGAACCAACAGAATGGGAGAAGATATTTGCAAATGACATATCAGATAAAGGGCTAGTATCCAAAATCTATAAAGAACTCATCAAACTCAACACCCAAAGAACAAAGAATCCAATCAAGAAATGGGCAGAAGACATGAACAGACATTTTTCCAAAGAAGACATCCAAATGGCCAACAGACACATGAAAAAGTGCTCAACATCGCTCGGCATCAGGGAAATCCAAATCAAAACCTCAATGAGATACCACCTCACAGCAGTCAGAATGGCTAAAATTAACAAGTCAGGAAACGACAGATGTTGGCAGGGATGCGGAGAAAGGGGAACCCTCCTACACTGTTGGTGGGAATGCAAGCTGGTGCAGCCACTCTGGAAAACAGTATGGAGCTTCCTCAAAAAGTTGAAAATAGAGCTACCATACGATCCAGCAATTGCACTACTGGGTATTTACCCCAAAGATGCAAAAGTAGGGATCCGAAGGGGTACGTGCACCCCGATGTTTATAGCAGCAATGTCCACAATAGCCAAACTGGAAAGAGCCAAGATGTCCATCAACAGAAGACTGGATAAAGAAGATGTGGTGTATAGATACAATGGAATATTATGCAGCCATCAAAAGGAATGAGATCTTGCCATTTGCAACGACGTGGATGGAACTGGAGGGTATTATGCTGAGTGAAATAAGTCAAACAGAGAAAGACATGGATCATATGACCTCACTGATATGAGGAATTCTTAATCGCAGGAAACAAACTGAGGGTTGCTGGAGTGGGGGGTGGGGTGGGAGGGATAGGGTGACTGGGTGATAGACACTGGGGAGGGTATGTGCTATGGTAAGCGCTGTGAATTGTGCAAGACTATTGATTCTCAGATCTGTACCTCTGAAACAAATAATGCAATATATGTTAAGAAAAAAAAAAGAAGATAGCAGGAGGGGAAGAATGAAGGGGGCGGAAATCGGAGGGGGAGACAAACCATGAGAAATGATGGACTCTGAAAAACAAACTGAGGGTTCTAGAAGGAAGGGGGGTGTGAGGATGGGTTAGCCTGGTGTTGGGTATTAAAGAGGGCACGTTCTGCATGGAGCTCTGGGTGTTATGCACAAACAATGAATCATGGAACACTACATCTAAAACTAATGATGTAATGTATGGGGATTAATATAACAATAAAAAAATTAAAAAAAAAACCCACCTCAGAGGCAGAGAAAAGTAAAACCAATATAAAACAAAATTTGCCAACTCAAAAAGAGCATCAGAGAGAGGAGGAAAAAAGGGTGGGGGGGGGGGAGTTTTTTATGTGAAAAACCTTACTAGAATTAATGAGAAACACCGAAGTATTGAAAAAATACATCAATTAGATATAACAGTTGTAATTTCCAAGTAAAGGGCCCAAAACTCATTAAACTTGTTCTGGTTCATCTACTTTTAAAATTTGCATTTGGGAATGACAGTTCACTCTGGTCAGTATCTATTTTATAATACTGCATCAATTGAAATTTCAATGTAAGTATCTAATTACAATTCAAGAACCTAGTTTCTACTTAAATTTTCTTCTCAATTTTATATGGAATCTTTACAACTGCATTCTAGATAATAGTTTCAAAGAACTGACATCATTAAAACCCATGTCTTCTAACCACAGTTCAATTAATAAGAATTCAACAGTAAAGAAACATTTTTCCTTAGAAACCAAACATTTGGAAACTTAAAATCACACCCCCAAGTAACTCCTGAGTTAAAGAAATTACAAAAGTTTTCTAACTAAAGAAGCTCTATTTATCAGAACTTCAAAGATACAGCTAATGTATCATTTAGTGGAAATATATATACTTTAAATGCATTTATCAAAAATTAACAAGATTAAAAATAAATGAGTTAAGCATTTATTCAGAAAAAATAGTAAGACTACATAAGAAAAAATGAGAAGGCACAAATAATATTCAGAGCGAAAGGGGGAACTTAACTACAAAATCAACATTGTGTAATAGACAAAATGAGTAATTTTCTAGAAGAATATAAATTATATTCTGTTAATTTTAAAGGAGGATTTACCCCAGAAATGAAAGGATCGTTTAGCATCAAACCCCTTTAAAGTAATACCCCATACTAACAATTTAAAGGACAAAAATACATATGATATCTCAATACATACAGTATAATATAAACTTAATAATATTAAATACCATTCATGAAAGATTCTTAGGTATCTAGTAATAGAAAGAAATTTCCTTACCCTGATAATGTATCTACAAAAAAAGTTATTAGTAGGAAAAAAGCAGGGACCCCTTTTTTTTCCAATATTGATGGGAAACATCTGAAATTTTATTATTTAAAATTTTACCCTTTAAATGTAATACGTGCTGTAACTTGTGTTATATGCCCTTCACCAGATCAAGGACATTTCTTTCTATTCCTGATTTATAAGACTGTTTATACTGATACCAAACCTTAGCCAAAGCAATAAGACAAGAATGAGACAAAATTGTCATTTACACATAAACTATTAGAACTTATAAGAAGTACATCAAGATTGCTAGACATGTGATAAGCACACAAAAATCAATAGCATTGAAATACAGTTAATAACTAATTGGAAAATATAATAGAAAACAAAACAGAATTCATGACAGCTACAAAAATATGAGGTACCTTAACAAACCACTTTGATAGATTATTATCAAACTACAAACTACATGTGAAACTTTATGAAAACATGCATAAAATGTCATTAAAGAACATGAAAAGAAAATCTGAATAAATGGTTAGATAGATCATGATCATGGATAAAAAAACTCAAAGCCATAAAAATGTTCTTCCTCTAATTATTCTATAAATTCACTATAATTCTAATCAAAATCCCAACAGAATATTTCCTGGATATTTAAACACTGAATCTAAAATTTACATGGAAGAGTATATGTCCACAAATATCCAAGATACTTCAGAAAAAGAACAAGGAAGAAGATTTGCTCTGTGAAAAATCAAAATACTTTATAAAGTTGTGGTATAATTTAAAAAGTGTGACATCGACAGAGAGATAATCAGTTAAACAAACAAGAAATACCAAAAACAGACCTGATATATGATACATTTGTATAACATGGAGGAGGCATAAAAATGAGTAGAGACACAATTCACTGTTCAAAAGATGAAACTGGGACAATGGATTTTTCTTATTTAAAAAAGAATTGATCCTCTATCATATTCATTAAAAATTCTAATTAGTTAAGTACCTAGATATAAAGGAACAAATCTCTATAATTTTAGAATAAAAATTTTAAAATGTCTTTATGAATTTAGTTTGTTCTGATTAAATATAGCATCTATTATGATTGGTAATTGCTCATGGTGTATTGGAGTTTCACTGTCTCTGTTTGCTTAATATTTTAAACCTCATCTTTGCCAGTGAAGACTTCACATCTAGAATACATGAATGACTCCTATAAATGCATAAGAAATAAACAATCCCATAAAAATGAGCAAAGGGTATGAACAGGCAACAAGCAAATGAGAAAATGGCCAATAAGGATAAAAAATGCTCCAACTCAATAGTAATCAGGTAGATGCAGTTTAAAAAAACCAACAAACAAATATTTTTAAAAAGCAGTGAGATGCTAATTCCGATTCTTAAAACTGACAAAAATTTAAAATTTTGACTGCACCAATCATTGACAAAAATATGGAAAAATAGAAACCTCACACACTCCTTGTCTATATTGACATAAATCACATTGAAAAACAATTTGGTAATATCTAGTGCAACTAAAAAAATCCTACACATCCTATAACTCAGAAATTCCACTTCATACACCAGAGGAACTCTTTCACACAAGCACAATGAGACACTGAAGCTTTGTTTGTAAGAACAAAAAATTAGAAATAATTCAGATGACTGGCATAGGGGAATGGATATAAAATGTGTGATACGTTCATGTGGTAGGATACTCTACACTAGTTAAAATGAATAAGTATATCTATATGTATTAATGTGAATAGATTTTTTAAAAACATAGATTGAATGGGGGAAGTGAATTCTTGTACAGCATGGGAATTTTTAAGTAAATTTTAAATGCACAAAACATTACTATGTCATTAATGAATATATGCAGTAAATACAGAGAAGTCTAGACTGAATGCACATCAAATTCTTGGAATTCTTCCCTTTGAGGAAGGATAGAAGGAAATTGGACTAGAGAGGGAAATACAGGAGATTTAAACTTTTTCTATGATGGTTTCTTTCTTTAAAAACAAATTTGTCACAAACTAGGAGACAATATTTGCAAAAGACATATCTGATAAAGAAGTGTTATCCAAAATATAGATGAACACTTACAACTCAATAATAAGAAAACAGCCCAATTAAAAGCTGGGCAAAAGACTTAACTTGACACCTCACCAAAGAAGACACACTAATGGCAAATAAACATAAGAAAGGATGCTCAATACCATACACCATTAGGGAATTGCAAATTAAGACAATAATGAGATGCTGCTATACACTTATTAGAACGGTCAAGATCCAAATCACTGAACACACCAAATGCCGGCAAGGATGTGCAGTAATAGGAACTCTCCCATTCACTGATGGAGGAAACGAAAAATGGTTACAGCCACTTTGGACAACAGTTTGACAGCTTCTTACAAAACTAAACATACTTTTACTATATTATCCAGCAATCACACTCCTTGGTATTTCCCCAAATGAGTTGACAACTATGTTTACACAAAAATGTGCACATGCATGTTTATAGCAGCTTTATCCAAGATTGCCAAAACTTGGAAGCAACCAAGATGTACTTTAGTAGATGAATGGATAAGTAAACTGGTACATCAGACAATGAAATATTATTCGATCCATAAAAAGACATGAAGGAAACTTAAATGTTATTACTGAATGAAAAAAGAAATCTGAAATGGCTATAATACTGTCTGATTCCAGCTACACAACATTCTGTAAAAGGCAAAATCATGGAGACAGTAGAAAGATCAGTGTTTCCCAAGGATTAGAAAGGTGGGAGTGATGGGCAGACAGAACAAAAAGGAGTTTTCAGGGCAGTGAAACTTTGTGTGACACTATAACATTGGATAGGTGTCATTATTCATTTTCCAAACCCATAGAAGGCACAACACCAACAATAACTCTAATGTAAAGTATGGACTTTGGGGGATAATGGCATGTCAGTGCTGGCTCACTGATGGTGACAAATACACCACTCTGGTGCAGGATGGTACTGGTAAGGGAGGCTGTGTGTATTGGGGGGCGAGTAATTTAGAAACTCTTTGTACTTTCTGCTCAATTTTGCTATGAACCTAAAACTGCTTTAAAAAAATAAAGTCTATCCATTTTTTAAAAATTGGAAGTGTACATGAAAAAAGTTAATATTCGTTCATCTGGAGTAGTGAGCATCTAGGTCTTACCATATGATCATTTATAGCTTTCTCTTAATTTTCCAATAAGGCATTCTAAAGACAATAATCATTGGAAATATGTATCATCAGCTGTACATTAAAGAAAATACAGATGAATATTTTATAGTGATAAAGGTATAATTCACAAAGAAGATCAAACCAGCATAAATATTTACACTTCCAAAAAATATCAGAGAAATTTATCAAGTAAAATCCATTAGAAACACAAGGAAACACTGAGAAGACCTCAATCATGGTGGAGAGCTTCACTTGCCTTTCAAAAAATCAATAGTTGAAACAGATAAAAAATAAATAAGGATATAACAGATATGAAGAAACCATTGCAAGCCTGATTTAATAAATATATTTTGAACTTTGTAATATAAAACATACTGCATTATTTTGAATTTTATATTTGAAATGCTTTTCAAATATCCTTGGAATATTTTTTAAAAATTGATTCTATATCAGACCACAAACAAAGCTTGAAATATCTAGAAAATAGAAATATGAAAAGGCTAGTGTCCTGGCCCTATGTTAGATCACGTTAGGAAGGAGTCAGGCTTCCAGGGAAAGGACACCCCCTTGCCAATCTCAACACTTGAAGTCACTCAGCACAACCCTCAGATCTTACCTCCGGGGCAACTCTTCTACAGGGCTGCTAAAGATGCTTGAGCCATCGTGTCCCTCTTTAGAAATCCCTTTTCTGAGGAGTAAGAAACTAAACTGAATGGGGGACAAAAAGCTACAATTGGATTCTTCTTGACCTAATTTACGTAAGTCACGTTTCCACAGTCTCTCAACCCTCTCTTTTAGAGGCACCTGCAATGATTCTCTGAAAATCCTTTGCTGGTTAAATTTCTCTTCAAATCAGTTGAACTTCTGGAGTAAAAGAGGCAAATTTGGGGGGGGGGGGAAGAAAAAAACAAAACAAAACAAGGGGCAGCAGAGGAGAGAGGAAGGTAAGGGACTGGTGAATCTCAGACACCAAAGGGAAGTCCCATCAGCAGAGCACATGCCTCCGGCTTCCTGGATGGAATTCTTCTCTAGCTAATTTAACATATGTGAGCTACACTTGCTCACCAGGATGAGCAATATACGTCAGGTTTCCACGGCCATTCGTAAAACCCCAGAACAGGCTAGGTCTGCACCCTCCCATAAACCTGAGTCAGAAATAAATGGGAAGATTTATAAAGGGGAGGTGCAATTCTTCTGCTACATTGGTTTAAAGATGGTGAAATAAATGAGTTAAACCGTTCGCTCAGAGTGTTTCATGAAGCAGATCTAATGTGCAGTTTTGTGACCTGATGTGACTTTAACTCTTCAGTAAATCAAAAAGCTTAACAAATATTAAGATGGCAAAGATTACCTGTGTGGGACAGATTTGATCTTTCATCTATTATCATTCAGGAAACCAAGGGCTCCAGAAGAAAGCAGCCAGCATGTCATGTGACCGGGGGTGTGGGGTGGGAAGGAGGGGGGTACAGAGCGGCTGTGGAAGAAGCCAGGAGCCTCACAGTAAATACTGATCTTTCTGATCCTCCAAGAAGGATGCCTGAGATTTACAACCAGGGAAGTTTCCAGAAAGTGAGGCCTGTCCCTTTGCTGGGTGTTTCCTGAGGGCCTCTCTTTCAGCTCCTGACACCCCACGAAGCAGGTCCTTACACCCCCAGCACCAGCCACTGTGGTCCACAGATATAAGGCACAGATTAAGGTATTGGTTCCTCTTCAGGGAAACGACACAAATATTGCCCCAGGACACCGAAAATCAACTGGGAAATCCATGTGGGAGAAGATCCCTCCAAACACGCAGTTCCAGGAGATTGAGTTAGGAGACCCCAAGTCATCAAAGCTTTCCATCTAAAAGGGGCAAATGAGTAGCAGGGCCATCATCAATGGTCTCACCCCCTTTTTCTCCTTCATATACGCCAAAGCCAACACTGGAAGCCAGAGATGGCCATTTACCCATGAAATGCCTAGAACCTCCAAACCCCAGAACTGGAAAGACTTAGCAATCATTCTGTCCTGGGACTCAAACAGTGACAAGTGGAATCCCAGACCTTCACGTCCCTGTGCACCTTGAGGACCATCAAGGAAGTGAGGGACAGGCAGGTGAAGAAGGACCAGGGGGGCTCCTCACTGATTCTAGCAAAGCAGCTCTTATAGGTATATATTCTATCCATTGAAATTTTGCATAAGATATCTTGGGAAAAGAAAGGCTACCTCTGCTTATTTTGCAGATGGCAAACCTGAGTTTCAGGGAAGAGAAGAACAGGGCACAGTATGAAACCGAGCTGTGGGCATGTCATCACCATAGGAGTTCAAAGGAAAAAAAAAAAAGATTACCTGCCAAGACAATCCCAAAGCCCACCCTCGTTAAGATGCCTTTGAAGACAAAATACATATGCGCTTTGCTCAGATTACCGAAAGGACAAAATCACCAAGAAAAGTCAAGATTAGGGATTCCTGCAGGTAAATTGGTGACTATATTTGAGAAATTGCATTGAAGTTTTGATTCGTGAAATGGGCCCCAGGGTAGCAGTCCTGCACAACTCAAAGGCATCCCGTGCCTGCCCTGAGGGCCCCCAGGGTGCAGAGGTAAGTCCTTCACCCGGGATGACAGAGACCTGACCTTCCCACCCAGTAAAAAGGCCAGTCAGATACCTCGCCCCAACTCACTTCCTCCACCAGCATGTATGCATCTAGAATCTGCTTAGAATGTATCCAGTTGCTCCTTTTCAGGGCTCCCAGGGGGCCCCACTTGCAGGAGGCATTCTTGGTGCTGAGGCTTACAGCCTCAGCTGTTTCTCAGAGAGCAGGAAGAAACTTCCCCTTGTATCCAGGGATTTGCCTTGACTGTGTTAAAACCAAGGGAATGGAGGAAGAAAGAAATGAGTTGTAGAGGTTTCTGCTGAATTTTGTCCTGCCATCTAATCAAAATTACTTTTTTTTAAAAAAAATTTTTGAATTTTTAAAGGTATTAGCCTGTGTTATTATTTGTCTGGGAGTCTATAATAGTCCCGTTTTATTAGATCCAAATTTCCTATTTAGACAACAGAGCCTAAGAGCCTCTTCAGAACAAGTAAATAATATGCATTTTCCAAAGTAATTTGCAGACAAAATACATATGCGCTCTGCTCAGATTACCGAAAGGACAAAATCACCAAGAACATGATGATGTTGTTTAATAATGTCAAAACTAAATATTTTTGCACCCAAACGGAAATACCTACCATGTCCTGGAAAGGTCCCCTTTAGCCTGCTTGATAAATTATACCTCATTTTACCACCTCCCACATGCCATCTCTGATGGTTTTGAAAAATCAGCTGGAAGAACATGGGTACTATTTTCAGGAATTGATTTTTCCCTGTCCCCTCTCCCTCTCCCATAATCAGCCACGTGAAAACTTGCCTCGCGCCCACTCTCAGAAACCACCTTCACAAAGGGATTAGAGCACCTGTTCACCAGCCCCAGGTCCCTTCTGCGGGCTGTCTCCAAGCTCGGCTCTGTTTGGACTGGGCCCTGGGCCAAGGAGAGTCCTGCTAATGGCTGACCTCCACCAAGCACCCACAGGCAGACAGACAGGAGCAGTTGCTCCGTCCACCTGGAGCCCAGTAACAGTTGGGCTAAAATTAGTCTGAGGCCTGGGGACAGACTGATTGGAAGGAGAATCGGAGATAGGAGAGGGAGGGGTAAGAATATCCTGGAAGACCAACTTTGGAGAAGTAGTCTGGGTCTCTCCTAACTGCCTTAAGGACGGGGAGGGAAGTAGAAGATTCTGGATAGGGGCCTGACGGCAGCTGCCTGAAAACATCAGGAGACACCTGGGGTCGGTTATGCCCTCACTCTCCACTCAGGCAGATCCCCTTCTGTGCCTCCCCTCTGAGCTGCCCTCCCCACTGCTTTCTGCTAAACTCTGTCTAACTCTTCAGAAACTCTTGTACATTCTTTCAGAAAATTTCCCAACATGAATCCTGATCAGTTTGGAAAGATTTCCTTGTTTTAGACCATAGTCCAAAATGGTCAAAGGGAACAGAGATGATTAAAAGTCCAAGTGCACGTGTAAATCAAATATGGATTTGTGCACAAATCCCCAGACCGTTGGACGTGAGGGTGTTAGTGTTTGTCCTGCTCCTTCTACTATAGATCACTGGGGTTCAGTGTTTCCCTTAGGAATCTGCTTAAAGCGAAAGTTAACGATCCTAACCACATGTCCCTTAGAAGAGGTTTATTACTTTTAACAAAACAACAGAAAAGTGGAGGTGGGTGTCCATCTGAGTCACTTGGGCAGATGATGCTCTAGACTACATCCTCCCACTCCATCCTGCCCCCTCTCAGAGGCAGGAAAAGGAAGCCAGGGACTAGAGTGAGGGGAAGTGACCACACTTTCCATGGCTTATTGGGGTCAGTTTTACAGTTAATGTAAGACACAAAGGCCCCTGGCTACTACTCGGTGCTAGAGGATTTTGCACAAAGTTCTGGTTTGTAATCAGTGAGAGAAGGTGAGCTCTGACCCTGAGCTACTGGCCTGACTTTGAGCATCAGGAAAAGACCGTTAGTACCGGCTGTTGTCACTGCCAGGTTGATTGGTGTCACAGGTAGACGTGGGAGGCTGACTTTCACCTTTAACCGTAATATTGCCCAGTATTGCTTAGTTCTGTGAACTGGGGTTATTTCCCTAGTTACAAAGGCAGAAGAGATGTTCAGCCCTGGGCATTTAAAAATGGCAGATGCCAAACTCTAAAGACATCTCCCAAAACAGAGTTCACTGGAAGAGGTTTCCAGATTGCTATGCTGGAAGGATATAACAGTCAAGAGGATGTAATAAATTTTGATACATTCCCTAGGAAAGCAATCATAGAACTTCAGAGTCACATCTTGACATAGTCCACAAAACTCCTTCTAATTAAATGTACTTAGATTTCTTTGGAATGAGCATTCTTTATACTTTCTTAGAATGCTCTCCTGTTGTCAGCATTAGACTGTGGGTTCCCCTTGGAAAAGTGTCATATTTATTTCTATCCCACCCCACTACATACCTGCCCCAGGGCCTAAGACCCAGAGTGCTTTATAGATGGATGCTCTAAACACGTTGTTGACATTTGATGGGGCTCTTGAGCTTGGTACCATTTCCGTCTTATGAAGACTTGCACACACAGAACCAAATGCTATCAAAACTGGTTGGCGATAAGGACACTCATCGACAAACATCAAACATCCCTAATTTCCCAAAGCCTCATAGGCTCCATCCAAAGGCCAGCAGAGTCACAATGGATACTTAATGATGAAACTCTTTCCAGGTGCTTTCATGTTAACATGGTCCAATGTAATGTCAAGCTGGGAAGAATAAAGGTTAATATATTCTATTAGTCCCAATTGTCATAAGAATTCTACCTAACAATATGATTCATTAAATGCTGAATCTAACAATTATGTTCACCATAATAGAAATTATTCAGACAAATATGATCTGAATAGTTGTGATTTATTAATTTAGACACAAATTTAATTAGCAATTGATTTCAATTGTGTCTCCCCCTGAACAATAACTTTTGTGGAAATGCATCCCAGAAAAAAAATACCAACGAAGAAATACCAGGTAATAATAAAGAAAGCAACCACTCCACTTTCAGAAATGCTACTATGGCTTTCCCCTGAAACGCTAAGAAAAATAATTCCAGGCAGGGGCACCTGGGTGGCTCAGTTGTTAAGCGTCTGCCTTCGGCTCAGGTCATGATCCCAGGGTCCTGGGATTGAGCCCCGCATCGGGCTCCCTGCTCCGCGGGAAGCCTGCTTCTCCCTCTCCCACTCCCCCTGCTTGTGTTCCTGCTCTTGCTGTGTCTCTCTCTGTCAAATAAATAAATAAAACCTTTTAAAAAATAGTAATAATTTTAAAATAATAATAATAATAATAATAATAATAATTCCAGGCAGCTTGAAGAGGTGGCTCTTTTCCCTGCATATGAAACACTGCTCCTGATCCCATGAGTAAGGACATCCCAGTGAGCTATGGTGCTGCAGACAGTCACGGAGCAGAAGGAATGTGAGAGCCCCAGGTCCTTCTGGATCTACTGGAGAATCCCATCTCTAGCTCCAGGTCTAGACAGAGAACAATTGTTCTGGCTTCCATCTCCTGTGCCCTGGAGGGCCCTGAGAAAAACCCAGTGCTACCCCTCACTGCCTACAATTTCCAATTTCTTATACTGGGACCCAAACTTTTGCATTCCTTTTGCATTCCTTCTTGGATATCAAACTCAAAAGAATATTATCCATAATCAAAAAAAAATGAAGACAGAAATAAAAGAAAGATAGATAGAAAGAAAGAAAGAATGCTTTACTTTTAAAAGGGAAAAATGGATTTTCCTTCTAGTGGTCTTTTAATCAATTCTTTACACCCAAGTTTATTCCTACCCCAACTACATCTGATAGACCAGTAACAATTTTCCATTTAGAAAAAGGCAACATTTGGCTTTTCATGATGCTCAGAAATTTGGCATAGAAAGGGTAGGGAGGGTGGGAGGAAGCAGGAGGAGGAATTGGAATAGATACCTTCCTTCTCACTCTTCTTTCTACTGGCCTCAGCCTTAACTGGCTTCCCTCCTAATGGTTCCATGCCTTGGCCATCAACGATCATTAACTATATTCCTTTAACAAATAAATATATAATAATAGAGGTAGACATTTGAAATTCCGGACTTAAATCTTTTCACATTCAAATTGTAAAATCTGGGCTCCTTGGTGGAATGGTTGATTCTAGAGCTGGAGCATGAATTATGCAAAATGAGCCTGGAGCATCTAGTCATACCAGGCAACCGGCAAGACTACCAGATCTTATCAAAAGGATGCAAGTGCCAATGTAACGGGGCTCCAATTGCAAAACGTTTGGGTAACTTTATTGAAACATATCAAATGCTTTATAAATCCATGATTTCCCGATGATACAAAACATCACCACCTCATTGGTCATCTTTGGAGAATAAAGGAAAATGGACTCATTACCATAAAGGAAAAGGGAAAGAATCACACATTTATCTGCCTTTTCTGTATGAACTATATCTCAATGTAAACAAATAGTTGATGGGGAGAAATTCCCCTTTAGAGAAGTATTCCAGCTGACAAATAAAAGAATAGTAAAATCTGAATATCACTATTTTGTAACTCTAATAAGTAATGAATCTAGACAATGATCTTCAGCAGTGGTTACTAACATCACAAAAAGCAAGATGACCAGGCATTATGTGCCTGTGTGGATGGACAGAACATTATCTATGAAGTAGCCTTACAAAAACATTGAATCTGGTTGGAATGGACTAAATGTTTCTATTCACTCCAAATTTGTATGTTGAAACTCTAATCCCCAATGTGATGGTATTTGGAGGTGGGGCTTTTAAGGTCATTAGGTCATGAGGATGGGGTCCTCCTGGATGGGATTAGTTTCCCTATAGGAAGAGGCTAGAGCTAGCCAACTCTTTCTGCCATGCAAGGATACAGCAAGAAGTCAGCAGTCTGCAACTCAGAAGAGGACCCACCAGAACCTGACCATGCTGCACCCTGATCTCAGACTTCCAGCCTCCCGAACTGGGAGAAATAAATTTCTGTGTATGAGCCACCCAGCCTCCAGTACTTTGTCATAGCAGCCTGAACTAAGACACTGGTCAAACCACTAGATCTAATTACCAATTGACAGGACATACTAGAGCCAGAAGAACATATTCAATGATACCACACAGATGCATTTGCAAAATTAAGAATGTGGAAAACTTTATAGGACAAATCACCTGTTTTTCTTTTAAGCCACAAATTGCAGGCACATTTTTTTAAATAGCTATAAAAAGAGGAATGGAGAAACCAATGGATGGCAAGAGACTTTCTTTATGTTGTATCAACCAAGTGCAATGTGTGGACTTTGAATGCTCCTTCAAACAAATCAACCTAAAAAAAAAAAATAGTATGAAATAATCAGAGAAACCTAAACACAGACTAGACATTTATGATATTAAGGAACTGGTATTTCTAAGTGTGATAATAGTAACATAGTTCTGTGAGGTTTTGTTTTGTTCTGTTTTTAACTAAAGAGTTTTGTCTAGGGGTGCCTGGGTGGCACAGTCGGGTAAGCAGCTGACTCTTGGCTTCAGCTCAGGTTGTGCTCTCAGGGTCATGAGATCAAGCCCCATGTTGGGCTCTGTGCTCAGCGCAGAGTCTGCTTAAGACTCTCCTTCTACGCCTCCCCACCAAAATAAATAAATAAATCTTAAAAAAAAAAATAGAGTTTTGTCTTATACAGACAGGTACATACTAAAATATTTACTGGTGAAATGATAAGATGAGGGCCAAGACTGAGGCCCCTCCAGATGCCTCCCTTGCTCTTCCCCAGCCCTGGCCCTTGTGTGATGTCCGGAATTTGCTTCAATAATCCAATAGTGGGGAGAGAATGGTGGATGGGAGCAGAAATGAAAGAAGACTTGAAACTATCTCTAATAAAAAATACAATTTAAAAGAATCCTTAAAATTGGTTGTGATGTTTTATTTTTATATTTCAAGCTAACAGTAGATTTTGAAATAAGTGACAGTAATTACTGTTTTCAGATTTCCTAACACTCAGCACTAGACTATGAGCCCTTTCACATCAGATCTTATTCAGCTTTGTTTGATTGACTCAAAAATAGGTATGTACATCTCTATGAGCCAGGCTGGGTGCCTGGAGCTGAAAATGCAGCTTCAGGCCAGAAAGTCCCTGTCGTCCACAGAACGCTTACACTCTAGTCGGAGTGTAAGGACAAAAAGAAAACAAACTGACACAAGAGGAGGCGTTGCCAAGACAGAAAGTCCCAAAGGGGGATGTATTTAAGGAAGAGAGGCTGGGAAGGCCTCTCTGGGGTGGTGCCCCTTGAGCTGTAAGAAGAGAAGGAGTGGGCCTTGTGAAGGGAGATTGAAGAGCTCCCGCAGAGGCAGTGAGAACCAAATGTACAAAGTCCTAAGTCGAGAAAGACCTGGCAGGTTCAAGAAAACAAGAGACAACTGGTGGGGCAGGCACAAAATCATCAAGGGGCAGAGAGGAGCACATGAGGTTCAAGAGATAGGCATGAGCTAGATCAGGTGAGACTTGATGGGCACAATACATTGTTTGTCTGCTCGGTTGTTTTTTAATCTTATATCCATTATAACAATCAGAGTGTCTGGTGCATGATGAACTCAATGTGCTGGTCTGGATTAACTCCTTCTATACTGTATTTGGAAAGTGGCTGTATTAGAACTTCAGAAAGCCATCAAGAAGATATGACCACCAATTGACCCATGAGCTTGACCCGAGGACTTGGAGGGTCCTCACCCCGTCCCCATCCTTGGAATGTGGGTTCCACTTGCCTTTCTCACTCCAGAGGCTGCTCTAAGGACAGAGCCTTGAGAGAGTGATGTGTTGTTGAGAGCACCTACATGGTAAACATGACTGAACCCAGTGAAGGCCTCCTTATAAACTTTTAAAATCTGGCAAGCAGGTGCAGGGGTTCATTCATCTTGTTGCCACCCAAGAAATTTCCCTTTACTTCTTAAAACTACCACCTGCCAACTTAGAGTGGCCTGCCTCTCTCTTCCATTTCTCCCTGCCCTCCAAGTTAGTGAGCTTTGTTTCAGATTATAGCCAGGAAGTTCCTGAGAGGGTTGCAAAGCAACACATATGCTCTTTATAGACAAATTCTTAAATTTGTATTTTTAAAAAACAAGATCACAGGACCAAAATGGAGTCACTTATGCTAAGCCCCACATCACCAAACCAAGACTTTTTATAGTTTTGCTTCTCCCAAAAATGGAATCTTAAACCAGTCAATTAGGAATCACCTGATGGCACTCTTTAGGTAATCTGCCTGATAGACACCTGTCATCCCCTAAAGGAAAAGAACCCTGCAATAACCAACCCACTTTTTTTGCCTAGTGTAACTTCCTTGTTCCCATTCCGTTCTACCTATGAGTCTTTCATTTTGTACAGCTCCTTGGAGCTCCTTTCTATCTGCTAGATTGGATGTTGACCAATTTGAATCAATTTTCACTCAAATAAACTCAAAAATTTTAATATGCCTCAGTTTATCTTTTAACAGTATTAACCAGAGTTCTGTTGATTTCTCAAGTCTCTCTATTTATTTCAGGAAACCTACTGAAACTGTTCTATTTAACTCCTTTCTTGCTTCAGCACAGGTTTGGCAGAGAATAAAATGTCAATGAGTCTGAGAGTCCTTCATGTTTTTCCACAGCTTGAAGTGAGTTGCAAGGTAGAATTAATTGGGGTTGGCAGGACTAGAAATTGGACATAGCCTCTTAGTTCCAGGGGCATGAAGTCTTCCCAGTTTGGCTTCCTAATTTGGTTTGAAATAAATTTCTGGAATGTCAAACATCCCCATATTCAAAGGTAAGTATATATCTATATTCCAAAGCCAAACAAAAATGTCTTTTAGATTATCTGTCATTTTCTATTACTTGTGATACAGTTCCCTTCATTTAGTGCCTATAATCAAGAATTAACATTGCACCTCAAATACAAATGAATGGGAAAGGTAACAGAGGGGGAAGCCTATCAAAATAGCCTAAAATAGGAGCAATTTGTCCATGTCTAATCTGTTGGGCAAAAGGACTTTCACCTGTTAGGAGAACAAGGTAATCTAGTTTGAGGTCTTGAAAGAGAGAACAAATGGAGTGTTCTCTTTCTTCATAATTGTTCACATTTAATGGCATTACAAGGGCATGTTAGCTATTCCAACCGAAAGCAATTTAATGAAAATGTATGCATATTGGCGGCATTGATATGTTAATGCTAGGAATGAAATATAAATCTTTGGGGAAACAAATGCGAGGGAGGGCACCAGGAGGCTTTGTTCACCAACTCACATGGAGTTGGGCTTCAGGAAAGAATAACATGGAGTTGGGCTTCAG